>NC_133052.1:1903076-2219423 GCF_048771995.1 Taeniopygia guttata | reverse complement strand
CACCTGAGTCTGCCTGTCTTCCTCTGGGTCACAAATGAGCTGTGTGAGGTGTTGCAGGTACCTCTGAAACTTCAGGCCCATTTTGTTGGCCAGGGCATGCAGCAGCAGCACAGTCTGCCCCCAGGCAGCGTTGATCTCGTTCCATTCCACAGGAACGCTGGGGAGGCGGCCAAGCCTGAAGTTATTTATTGTGCCAAACTGCCCACTGTGCCTGTGATAAGAATTATAAATAAGTGTACTAGGCTGGGAAAAGCTCCTGGCCTGATAAGCAAATAGGGGCTGTGTCCCAACAGCACAGGGGACACAGTGCCAGCCAAGCACACAGAGAGTTTGGGGCTATTCTTTAACGAGTGTCTGTACATACCAAACATTTGTTCTCTTTTTGTCATAAAAACACAACAGAAACCCCTAGCCAGACTCTTTTAGCTGCCTGCTCTGTGAACCCCAATGCCAGTGTCACTGCTGGCTGGCACAGGGGTTCCCAAAGTGTTACTGGGGCTGCTGAGGGACCCATTGCCCACAGCCTGGCATACTTTACTCAGCTGCCACCCCTGAGAGGTGGCATTCATTGCTTTGCTCAGAGATAATTGTGAGCTGGCTTGCACCTTTCCTGTCAAATGCACTGACTTAAACAGCTCCACACTGCAGATCCCAAGAAAATGGATAAAATATTCCAGTGTCTACGTTACCAGATGTGAAAGGTTGCATTGAACACGTTGGTTTTCTTTAATTTATCCAACTGCATCTGGGCATAGCGCATTTGGTTGTCCACACTTTTCAGCTCATCATCCAGCTCCAGCTGCTGCCTCTTGAACTCACAGTATTCCTTCTGATACCTTTGAGCAGAAACAAGACAAGAAGCGCTGAGTGCTGGCTTCTACCTCAGAGTGACAGCTCTGCAGGCCAGTTTGGTTTTGCCACCTTTTCTTCTGCACAGAGCAGGATATACCAAAATACACTGGAATTTGGGCACATTTACAGGTTTGTCATGTTACCATCTACATGTTCCTCATTTATCTACTCCTCCAAGCCCTGCCACAGCTGCAGGTGCAGCTCACTCACTGAGCCTCCTCCTGCTCCAGCCTCTCGGCCTCTGCCCTGACTCTCTCGAAGTCCTCAGCCACAATCTTGCGGTTCTTCTCAACATCCTCCAGCTCCTGAATCAGCTGCTCTTCCTCCAGTGCCAGTTCCTTCAGTTCTGTCTGCAGCTTCTCTTTATCATCCTCATTCATCTGTTCCAGTATCTCCAGACATCTCCTAGAGGAGAACAACAGGATTAGCAGAACAAGTGCTGCACTGCCAGTCCCCAGTTCTGTGGCAGCCTCTGCAGCTCTTGTCAACCCCGAGCTCTCCACAGATTGTGCCTCGAGCTACAGCAGCTCTGCCGTGGGTCACTGTGATCACTCACTTGTAGTTCTGGCACTCGTTCTCCGTGATGTTGAGCTGTGTGTCCAGCTGGTCCAGCAGAGTGTCCGTGCACTCCTCACACAGCGGGTGATCCACATCTGTCTGCCCAGACATGATGTCAAAGAGGTCGCCAGTGACCTGCAGGAAGGGCTCACATTAGCACAAGTGAACCCACATGCAGCTGCCTGCTGCTGCTCAGCAGCTTCAGCTAGCAAGAATCTTCTTTGCAGGCCAAATACTGATTGAAATAATTTATCTCTGCTCAACTACTCGCCAAACAAGCCCCTGGCAGGCAAATGCTGTGGGAAACTTTGCAGTTTATTTTTGCAGAGCATCAGGAAAAGCTGATGCTCTGTCCCCAAGGACCTGAGTTTGCCAGCCCGTGACCCACTTACCTTCAGTCTCCGGCTGAGGTTCTCCATGGTGCCGCCATCCGAGGCCTCTCCGATCAGCGTGAAGCTGTTGGCACTTTCTGTTGACATCATTCTTGGAGAGAACGTGACTGACATGAGTGCCCAGTGCTGAGGGGAGGCAGCTTGAGCGCCACACCACAATCTGGGGCTGGCTCAGGGAAAAGGGAGGGCAGGAGGCTGGGGTAAGCCGGGTTTTAGGGGCTCTGTCGGGTCTGGGCTGGCCCACAGTGCCCCGAGGACTCTGCAGTTCTGTGTTCGCACTGCCAAGGAGCCCGAGGCTCCTGGGGATCTGCAGGGGAAACTCTAGGGGCTCAGAGGAGCTATTCAGTGTGACCTTTCCCCACGGGGGGACATTTCCGAGGCGCTGACACAGCGCAGCACAAGCTGCCCGGAGGGGGAAGCCAGGCAGCGGCCGTACCTGGCGGGCGGGATGAACCTCCGGGACACGCCATCCTGCCGGTGCTCCACGAAGGCTTCCTGGCGGCAAGGAAACAACATCGTTACCGGCAGGCCCGGGGGAGCTGCCCCGCGCCCCGGCGCGGCCGTACCTCGGTCAGGGCGCTCTCCTCTTCGTGCGGGTCGCCGGGCCTGGCGGGGGCGGCGCTCACCAGCGGGGCTGTGCGAGAGAAGGCGTCAGCCGGGCCCAGGCCTAGGCCCGTGCCCCCGCCCGGCCCCCCACCCCACCCCGGCGGTACCGGTGAGCTCCTGGATGGTGAGGCGGTCGAGCACCTTGAAGGAGGTGTCGAGCTTGAGCGGCTGGCAGCAGCGCTGGCACACGAAGCTGACGTGCGCGGTGCCGCCGCCCGCCGCCCGCGCTGCCTCCATCGCGCCGCGCGCGCGCGCCCCGCCATCGCCGCGCGCCGGACGTGACGCGGGGCGCGGTCCTGGCAGGGCCGCGCGGGGCCGCCCGCGCCGCTGCCGCGTCCCCGCCCCGGGCGGCGCTCAGCTGCCAGGACCCGGCGGCGCGTGCGCGGCACGCGGGCGGCGGGCGCGCGCGCGCGGCATTGGCGGGCGCGCGGCGTGAGGTCATTTCCGGTGCGGGCCCCGGGGAAGCGGAGCGGCCCCGAGACCGGACCCGCCATGGCCTCGCTGCTCAAGGTGGACCCGGAGGTGAAGCTCAAGGTGCGCCCGCCCCGCCCCGCTCCGGCCCCGCTCCGGCCCCGCTCGGCGGCCACCTCCGCCCCGCCGGCCCGCGCCGGGCTCTGCGGGCGCCGGCCCGGGGCGGGGCGGGCTTGGGGCCGCCCCGCGGTGCCTCCCGGCCGTTCCACCGAGCGCGGCCCGCCCGCCCCGACGAGCCCCCGGTGTCTCCACCCCCGCCCGGCCCCGCAGCGCCGGGGGGGCGGGGATGCGGCCGGCGCTGGCTGCGGCCGCCCCCGAGCCCAGCCCGGCACAGCGGGGCCGCCCCGCGGATCGCGGATCGTGCCTCCCGCCGGGGCTGCGCGCTTTCCTGCTCCCCGCGGGGCCCGGAGCCGCTCCGGCAGCTCCCGCTCGGTGTTGGCGGCTCCTCCCGCTCCCCCGGGAGAGCCGGAGCTGTGTGGGAGGGTCGTGCGGGACTCGGCGCTGTGCGAGAGCGACCCTGACCTGTCCCCGTTTCATTCTGCAGGTTGACTCCTTCAGGGAGCGGATCACGAGTGAGGTGAGTGCCACGGGTCGAGCAGCAGAGAGGTTTTTTGGCCTTATCTTTCTGGCACACTCGATTGTGTGTTGAGCCTGCCCTGGAAGCTTTGCAACACCCAGCAACACCCAACTGATGCCCCATCAGTCACCCACTGCAGTGAGACTCCGGAGCCTCGTGGCTTTCTCCTCCCCTGGGCTTTGTTTGGGGTTGGCAGCAGGAAGAACTCGTGTTCTCTCTGTTTCCTGCTTGTGCACAGATGATTTCCCCGGTGTTCTTGCCTGCTGGTGGGAGCCACGTGGCCTTCTTCCACATCACTGTTTGTTCTTTCTTTCATAGGCAGAAGACCTCGTAGCAAACTTTTTCCCAAAGAAGCTGTTAGAACTGGATGGATTCCTTAAGGTAGGGTGTGCCCTGTGCTCTGTATCCTTGTCCACTTTCAGCTTCATTTGAAAGTGTTGTGGCAGATCTCTCCAGGGCTGCTTTCTGTGCATTTCACCTTGGTGCAGAGACACAAGGCAGCAGCTCGTGGCTCACCTGCACTGCAGTGCTGTTGGCTCTGGAGGGGTGCTGCCTTCTGCAGTTTGCTTTGTGTCATCTCTCACGTTTGTTTTCCTCCCCAGTGGGCTGTCCCTGGCAGTGCTGGGCTCTCACAGGGACACCATGGCCTGCCACTCCCGGGTGGGGTGTCCACAGCCTGTTGCCAGACCTTTTATCTTCATTCAGCCTAATTTTGGACAAGATGGAGGCTCGAATCTTTTGTCTTACCGTGTTTGGTATGACAGAATTTATTAGTTCACGACCGAGTAACAAATCTGCTTTACTTTGCAGGAACCCATCCTGAATATTCATGATCTTACTCAGATCCATTCGGACATGAACCTCCCAGTGCCTGACCCAATTCTTCTCACCAACAGCCATGATGGACTGGATGGGGTAAGGTTACTCTCTTGGCTGTGATCCCAGCTTCTGTTCAAACTGCATGGTTTGCTCTGTGCTGGGCTAGGATATTCTTATTTAATAACAGGCCTTGGCCCAGAGGCTTTTAGAGATTGATCTCTCAAGCCTGGGAAGTCTGCTGGAGGTAACACTGCTCTGCAGCTCTTCCTGGGATTTAAGGAAGAGTGCTTAGAAGCCAGGAACATGGCAGGACTCTTAAGTTTTCCTTTTTTTTTTTCCTTTGCAACGCTTCTACAGCTTATGACTAGTTTGTGAGTAAAACATTTTGTATATTTTAGCCAAATATGAAAAAGAGGAAGCTGGAAGACCATGAAGAGACCTTTCAGGGTAAGAATTCCCGAGTCCTTTGTATTGCTGCCTGCCCCCTGAACTGCTGCACTGAGCCTTGGAGATGCAAGTTGTGCAAGCCCCACTTGCCCTGCCCTGCCAGCAGCTGCTGCTCACACAGGCCAGAGCCTGACCTACGGATGTTTTGATGTGGAGGAGTCAGGTTCCAGCTCTTAGAAGCATAATTAGTACTTCTCTGATAGACATAAGTAGTACTTGGCTGGATCTTGGCCTGCTGACAGAGGCAGCTGATCTCCTGGTGGCTCTGTGCAGTTCCTCTCTTTGTCTGGAAGAAGATTCCAGGCTTTGCATTAAGCTGAGACAGAAACTTCTCGTACGGGTGCACCAGGAAAACCCTTTGTGCTCAGCATCCTCGAGCTCTTCAGTCTCATCCTGCTCTGTGTTTTCTCTTTTCCTTCCCTTGTGGTCACTGCGTGTCCCGTGTCCCTTTCCCCTTCCCTACAGGTGGCCATAGCCTGGCTCAGTCCCTTTCTGGCCTTGGTGGGAGATGAGTGAGGCTCAGGGGCCCCTCAGTCCGACCCTGGTGCAGCTGCTCCTGCGAGTCCCTGACGCTGGGGTTTGTCTCTGCCACAGGTACCAAAGTGTTTGTGATGCCCAATGGGATGCTGAAGAGCAACCAGCAGCTGGTGGACATCATTGAGAAAGTGAAACCAGAGATCAGGCTGCTCATTGAGAAGTGCAATACGGTGGGTGTGAGCCGGGAGTAAAGGGGAGGCAGAGGGGTGGTTTTACTCCTGGAGAGGTGGAGCTGTGGAAGGAGCAGGTCCCTCTGTGCTGTAGGTGAGGAAAGGCAGGGCTTTGTCCTGTCTGACAGGGGCTGGGAGGCAGGTGAAGCCTTTGGGGAGCTCCGTGGTTCACCTGAAGGAGAAGGATGTCTGTTATCAGGCCTGAGGCTTTGCTTTGCCCTTCTTTTGCCAAGGCACAGACACCTGCCAGGGTGAGGAGAGCTTTCCATGGGAAGCTGGGCCTGTGCTGGCTTGCTTGGCATCCCAGCCATGTGGGAATGGAAGTGTTACAGGTGCATAAGGGACCTGCAGCAGTTGATGATGAGCTGTGTTGCAAAGGCAGGGTCCTGGGAGCTTTTGTTGGCATTCCTGAGAGAGGTCTTTGTGCAGATGTTGGCATTGGTCAGTGCTGTGATCTCTCCACTGCAGGTCAAAATGTGGGTGCAGCTTCTCATTCCCAGGATAGAGGATGGGAACAACTTTGGTGTTTCTATTCAGGTAAGGCACTTCTCTGTGCTCCAGGGACATGGATCTCTGGGGTTCCTCTGAATCTTTCTGTTCATGGTGTCCAGCAGCTGCAGTCATGGGGTTGGCTTAGATTTTAAAACTCAAACCTGAACTTGATGTGGTGCTGCTGAGACAGTGCTTCCCAAGCCCTGAAGGCCAGCTGCAGCCTAACAGCTTCCTTGTCTCCCCTGCAGGAAGAAACAGTTGCTGAGCTTCGGACTGTGGAGAGCGAGGCAGCATCTTACCTGGACCAGATTTCTAGGTAGGCATGCAAGAGCAGACTTCTTTTTTGGGATCAGCTTGGAAGAAGAATTTGTTAGGGAAGAGTCCCCCAGCTGTTGTTACAAGGCAGCTTGGAACTGAAAATAATCGTGGTGCTGTTTATCTGAGCTTCAATCTCTCTCTTTTCCTGCCAGATACTATATCACAAGAGCAAAGTTGGTTTCCAAGATAGCCAAGTACCCTCATGTGGTAAGTCAGCAGGGACATGGAGATTTGCATGTTGGTGCTGCTGCTGCTTCTTGGGACTCTTTGAGCTGCGTTGTCACTGTCCTTTCTGAGCTGAGGGTCCTGGGGGAAGAGGGGGGATGAGACCAGGACTGGGGCTTTGTGGAGGGCGGGGTGGGAGCTGGGCTGAGCCGTGTGTGCCCCGGCAGGAGGACTATCGCCGCACCGTGACCGAGATCGACGAGAAGGAGTACATTAGCCTGCGCCTCATCATTTCAGAGCTGAGAAATCAATATGTGAGTGCAAACACACAGCTCACACTGTGCTCCTGCTGCTGCTCCTCTTCCCTTTCCCCCTGAGCATGGCCACTCCTGGAGGAGGACTGCCTGCTTCCCACTTCTGCTCCAGTGAAGTGCTCTCCACCATCTCCTAGAGAGGCAGATGTTTCCAGCTGTGTTCACAGGCCCTAGTGCTAAATATTCGTGCCCCCTCTGTGGGAATCTGATCCTAAGCTCTTCATACAGTACAAGCCAGCCCTGGGGTTTCTGAATCAATGTTTTTTGTATTCTCTGTACTGGCTTCTGTAAGGGGTGGCTGAAGGAAGCCTTACCTTAACCAGGTGTGTGGTTGCACACAAGGGGTGAGGGTGGTGCCAAGGGGAGTGGTGCTGCTGTGGGAACCAGTGCTTATGGTGAAAGCTGGATGGCTGGCTTCCTGTCTGAGTCCTGTTCTTCCTTCTTGCAGGTCACTTTGCATGACATGATCCTTAAAAACATTGAGAAGATCAAGAGGCCTCGGAGCAGCAATGCTGAGACCCTCTATTAAGTGTCAACGTTTGAACTTGAGAACTGTTCAGTCAACTAAAGACCGTCATTGCCTTGGTTTGTTACGTGACTATCGAGATGGGAAACTGGCTGGAAATAGTATTGCATTCTTAGTTAAACTTTAAAGAAATTCTTGCCTAGTTTTGTGATTGGTTTTGTTCAGGTCTCAGGAGCTCTCCCTCTTCCTCTAGTCACTGGTAGTAGAGGCCATGCTGCACTGGACGCCCCAGAGGCTGCTGCAGCCAGGCAGGGACATTCCTTCATGCCTTGCTTCCTACCTGAGTGGGAACAACACTATAGACCAAGCCCTTGTCCTGTCCCATCTCTTGTCTGGTGGCTGCACGGGGGTTTCTGGGACAGGGCAAACAGCCCAGCACAAGGGCAGCCTGGCAGTGACACAGCAGGGAAGCTCTGTCCCCACTGCTGGCTGTGGCCAGACCCCTCTGCCACCAGCTCTGCACTGACCAGGGACCCTGCCCCTTGGCAGTTGTGCTCTGGTGCCACTGAGCCATCTGCACTCCCTTTCTGGCTCTCTCCTAGCTCAGCAGAGCCTGCCCCACAGGTCTCTGCCTCGCCACTTCTGTCTGGATCAGTGCAGAGCATGAGGCAAATGCTGGTGCTGCCCTGGCTGTTAGGAGCTCAGGTGGCTTCTGCCATTTGACTAGAGCCATTTTCTTGGCTAAATCCAATGTTCTTTCACATCCCAGTTGCCCCTTCAGCATGGGTTGCTTTGCCTGGGCTGAGGGAAGGGAGGGGCTGGAGATCTGATGCTAAAGTCCTAAAATATCTCTGCATGTGATCAGACTGAGTCCCCCTGTCCCTGGCAGTGCTCCCTGGTGCCTGGGCAGAGCAGGCTGGCTGCCACAGCTGGTGCTTGACGGTGAGGGTGGCTGATACCCACCTGGTACCTTGCAGACCTTGCAGTCTTTCCCCTGCAAAGGGCACACTCCTGTGCCTCGTGACTCCTCTAAGCTGCCAGAACATTTCGTGGTCCATTACAAACCCCTTTGGAAATGACTGGTTGTATTGCGTCAGTTTTTGTGTGTGGCAAGTGGGCCCATAACGCTGCAGGCTTCAACTTTTTCTTATTTATAGTATTTCTACTTAAGTCCCCTAATCAGGGAACGTTAAATCATTTGTTTCAGGAACCTCGCTGTTTCCCAGGTCTCGCTGTTACACCTGTATATTCTTATTGTGCAGTAGCCTTAAGAGTTGTGTTAATCTCATTGTAACAACAGTGACAAATGGAATGAACTTTCTTCCCTTATTTTTTTATTTTACTTTGTTTTTTTTTTTTTTTTTTTCTCTGCTTCCACATCTAAGAGCCATGTTGTCTCTTGCTGGTTTCCCAGGGATTTGCCCAGAGTGTGGCGGGCTGCTGGCCCTTGCTATAGACTCTTTTGTTGTTGTTTGTAGTAAGTCAACTCTTAGTCTTCCCGCTAATAAATATTCAGTAACAAACCAACTGCGTTGAGCTGCTGTCTGGGAGCAGCACTTCCCCTTGTGTTTCTTTGTATTGATTCCTTTTAATTTGTTCAGCTTTCTTTGCGAGATGAACGTATGTAAACTTTTACCATGTCAAGAAATTAAAATAAGGTACTTGGAATTCTTTCAAGGCAGCCCCCTGTGTGTGGTGCTGGGCTCTGAGGCCGTGCAGTTTTAGTGTCCAGTTCTGGCTCTGCCTTTCTCACATTCAGCTACTCCTTCTCTTCATTCTCCTCATTCCTCTTTGTTATAAACTAGTCTGCTGGGTAGGTTGTTTCTGTTCCATCAGCATGCCTCACACTGGCCATGACTTTGCCCATGGGCTTGGGTTTGATGCAATCTGTCCCATCTCAGCCCAGTGTGGGGCTTGGGCTGTCCCAGTTGGAACAGATGTGGTGTTTCTCTGAGCCTGCAGTTGCTCCAGGGTTTCTCTGCCAAGCAGGTGTCACTGTGTCTGTGGGGCACACATCTCTGGCTCCTGACTGCTCCCTGTGTGTGGTACCCAAGGAGAGGCAGCTGCCCTGCTGTCCCCAGCCACAGTGCCCTCTGCTCTTTGGGGATCATCCTGTTCCTGCCTTCCCTGCATGCTGGGACACAGAGGCCTCTCAAGGGACACTCGAGGTTTTCCTGAGTGTCCTGCCCCCAGCTGCAGGGCTGCAGCCCCTCAGAGGCAGGCCCTGCTCCCGGGCCCGGTGCCTGTTTGGGGTTGTGCCTGTCCTGGTCACGCTGCTGCCAGCAGAGCCTGTCCCTGGCCCTGGGAGCAGCTCCTGCAGCCACTTGTGCAGAGCAGTTCCTGCGCTGTGGGAAAGCCCTGCAGGTGCCTGGCCCAGGCAGGGAGGGGGCACTGGGCTGCAAACAGACCTCAGGGCCAAGGCAGCTGGAGCAGAGCCCAAAGGAAGGACTTGCTGGCAGGACTTGGTGTGGTGCAGCATGAGGGGCTCCTCACCACAGTCAGAAAACCTAAATCCCCAGGGAGCCAATGCCAACACTCCCATGGGAGATGGAGCATCCAGGACAATTGTCTTGGCAGGTGTTGGCAGGTTCATCTGTGGGAGCAGAGGAGGGTTTCTTTTCTGGGAGCAGTTTCAGTCTGCAGTCAGGGCTCCGCTTCACCAGTCCTTGAGTCATCCCAGCTTAAGTGCAGGGGAGGAGAAGAATGGCTCAGCAGCTGTGTGCAGGCACAGGCACTGCCAGCAGCACAGCTGGAAAGGAGGAAGGGTCAGGCAGGTCCCACTGTTGTGCTTTGCATAAGCTGACCCCATGAGGTGAGGAGTGGGAGCTCTCTAAAGTCTGGGCTCTGGGGCTTGCTCAGTCCTTGTGTTCAGGAGTGTTGGCAGGGGTTTTCCTCCTGTGCCCTTTCTCCAGCTGTCAGAGTTACTGTCACCGAGTTTCCCCAATCCAGAACCTGTCTGCGTCTGGTTTGGGTTTCAGTAAATTTCAGATGCTATTTTTTCCCACCTCTACCTTTCTGTGTGCGTGGAAAACAGCACTCCCAACTCCCTTGCTATGTTTGGGGAATGTGGGCAATTTAGCAAATACAAGATGGGCAGTGCCTAAAAGCAACCACGTAGCCAAAATAAAACATGGGTAGGATGTGAGTTCTCCATATGGGATGTGGGTCAGTGATGGGCTGATCACACTGGGGCCTGGCATGTGGGAAGCAGTACGTGCACTGGCAGGTCATAAACAAGTTATGCTGCTGTTAGGGAGACGTGCAATTTCTTTAATTCTAGGTTAGCTTTAAGCTGCTGCAGGCTCCTTTTGGAGAGAGTACATGAGCAATCCCATGGTGTGTGTGGCCCCCAAAGATCCCTCATTGCTTTTCATCAGGCAGCTATTGACACAGGTTCTGGCTCTGCAGACTTAGTTAATTACTCTGCTTCCTGGAATTCCTACTGCAAGATGAAGGTGGATTTGGGGCTGTTTTGTTTATTCTGAAACAGAGCTCTAAACCAGAGCTAGAAAAGTCCAGCAGAAACAGACAGTACTAAAAAACCTGGTATCAGACAAGGCCTCCATGGCACAGGCTCTGCAGTGGGGCAGAGGCAGTGCAGAAAGCTGCCATCCTTATCCAGCAGCCCTGGGGTGTGTGCTGCGGTTGGTTTGTCATGGGGATGTCAGTACAGATTAGGGTTTCTCCTTCTTTCCAAGCCCCCAACATGCAGAGAACCAGGAGTGTTCCCACAGTCTATTTCTGGATCTCTCTCAGCCCAGCTGCAGGGTTGAGTTGTGATTTGTGGGGCAGGAAGGCCTGTGGAGTTTTCCTAAACTACTGCTGTGCTGCTTGAAAAGGGCCCTTCTGTAATTGCAGCCTGTGCCGTGGCTTTCAGGAACTGGAGATGCAAACCCAAGGGGCAAAGTCAAACCTGAACGATCTCTTTGTGCTCTTCTCGAAGGAAAGGTCCACGTGAGCTTTGCTGTGCAGCCATGGAGGTTCTGCTGCAGTCTCACCTTGGCTGTGCTGGTGTGTGTGGCAGCAGAAACATTGTCCCATTTCTGGGAGGCAGCAGGCAGGTCCTGGCTGTACCAAACCTGCAGCAGGACAGCAGTGCTGCTGCTCTGTGCTCCAAACCTGCAGCAGGACAGCAGTGCTGCTGCTGTGTGCTCCAAACGTGCACCAGGACAGCAGCAGTGCTGCTGTGTGCTCCAAACCTGCAGCAGGACAGCAGTGCTGCTGCTCTGTGCTCCAAACCTGCACCAGGACAGCAGTGCTGCTGCTCTGTGCTCCAAGTGAAATGAGCACCGTGTTCCAGGCCAAAACCAAAAGGGAATTTTTCTTCCAAGCCTAACCCCAGGTTATCCTTGAAGCCTCGCTGACTTCATGGATTGTAAGACTGACTTAAAAATCAGTGCTGCTTTGCCATGTTTGGGGTTACTCAGAGGCATTTGATTGTGCTGCTGGGAGCTGATGAGAGCAGGTACTTCTGCTGCCTGTGGCTGCTGTGTCCATGCAGCCATGGCTCTGTCTCTGTGCTGTCCCTGCCCATTGCTGTGTCTGTGCTGCAGCGAGCCCCTTTGCTGGCACTGTGACTCTGAGCAGCGAGTGCTGTGGCTCTGAGGCTCTCCTGGCGTGGTGGCAGGCGAGGCAGAGCCAGCCCTGTGTGCTGGCACAGGCCTCACAGCTGCAGCCTGCTCTGAAGAAGGCTCAGGCTGCCAGTGGTGGTGAGGATAATGGAGTGTGTCCCATGGCAACGTGGCCTTTTGCCTCCCAGCGTGGTGTCTGAGCACGGGGGACAGAGAGGGGCTGAGCCCCAGGCAGGGTCTGCTGCACAGGGAGAACCAGGGCTGGTGGGTGCTGTCGCCCATCAGGAAACTGATGCAAGGAGAGGAGAAGAGGAGGGTGAGGTGAGGTGAGGCTGGCAGCAGGAGTGGAAATTTTGGGTTGAATCTCCAGCCTGGTTCTCTTGGATGCCTTGTCCTACTCAGCACCAGCTCCGGGACTGTAGCCAGGGTGGTGCGTCTCGTCTACCCCGAGCATCTGCTGCGTGGCAGGAGGGAGCACCGAGCCCTTCTGGCTGCCTTGCCCTGCCAGTGCCTGTGGGCAGCACTGTGAGGCCAGCAGGGACTGTCCTTGGGCTGGCAGAGAGCAGCTGGGGCTGCCCAGCCTGGGCACTGTGGCTTGGCAGCACTGAGTGGGCACTGCCCTCGGCTGCTGCCAGGTGCAGGTTCGGGGTACTGTCCTTGAGGGAACCTCTTGGAAGCTGCACCTCGGTTTATTTGTGAATTGGAGGCAGAGACAAAGGTTGGATGGATAATCCTGTGGCAGAGCAGTGCTGGGGATCAATTGGCTCACAGCTGTTCTGAGGTGGGAACTAAGAGTTGGTTGTTCACAGTGTGTTGGGGCCTGATTCTCATCCTGAGCTACATCACCATGCCTGCCAAAGTTTTTCTGCTGCGACACAGAAGGATGTGTTTTCAGCAAAGGCTTCCATGTAGAAGACTGAAAAAAATTATATAAGAAGCAACTCCAAGCTTGGAATGGTGTTGCCAAGGAGAATGTTTACAAGGAAGCAGCCTGATAAACAAGGAAAATCGGTGAGTTTAAAGAGGTGGAATTGTACAGTGTGGCAACAATTCCCAGCTTGTCAGAGCGTCACAGTGGTCACGGCCACCTCAGGCTGACTGCAGAATCTCCGTTTTTACAGGCAGCCTCAGGAAAGCAGGCTGGACTGAAAAAGTAACGGAATTATGTGGAACTTGTCTGAGTCACTGACCCTACATCTCCACAAGTTCTTTCAGGGCACTGCCGTGAAGGAGGACAGAAGAGGCTGCAGCTGAGAGGCGAGCTGCCCTTTCTGGTCACCGAGGGTTTCAGATCTCCTCCCCTAGCCTCTCCCAGTCTTTTGTACTTTCTCTGCTAATCCATCCAGTGCAGCATACACTGACAGGGGCAGGAGCTGGAAAGCTGCTCTGAAAGCCTCTGACTACTGCTGGACCAGCCGCAGGCATGAACTTGAAAACCGTGCTCGTCCTCCTTGGTCTGTCCTTAGCCACAATCTTCGCCTTGGTCTGCGTGTTGCTGACCAGAGAAAGGACCCCCAGAAGCTGCCAGCACCTGCCCCCAGAGCAGGAGGACATCGAGGACGGCCAGAGCCTGGTGTTTGCTGACCTGACCCCGGAGGAGATGTCCCAGGTGGTGCGGTACCTGCAGGGACACCTCGGGGTGCCGCTGGTGGACGCCTCCCGTGCCAAACCCTCGGACAACTGCATCGCCTCCGTGGATCTGCAGGTGCCCGCCAAGGCAGAGGTGCTGCGGTTCCTGGACGGCGGCGGGGCTCGTCCCCCCCGGGAGGCTCTGGCTGTGCTGTACTTTGGGAAGCAGCCAGAGCCCAACATCAGCGAGTACGTGGTGGGGCCGCTGCCGGGGCCGGCGTACCACCGAGACGTGACGGTGCACAAGTACGGGGGGAAGGTGCCCTACCACCGCAGACCGACGCTGGCTGTTGAATACAAGCAGATTGGAGGATTTCTGAAGAGCCAAGTGTTTCCCTCGGCTCCAGCTTTCATGCAGCAAGTTATGGAGTATGATGGAACCAATCTTGCAGTTGTGACAGCTGCTCCCCGTGGATTCCAGTCTGGAGATCGGGTGACCTGGTTTGTCCTGTTTCAGAACGTGAGTGGGTTCTTTGTGCACCCGGTGGGGCTGGAGGTGCTGGTGGACCACAGCAGCCTGGACATGTCTCAGTGGGCGGTGAGCAGGGTGTTCTACAACGGGCAGTACTACAGGGACATGGTGCAGCTGGAGAGTGCCTACGTGCAGGGCCGGATCAGCGTGGAGAAGGTGAGGAAGGCGCCGTGGGACGGGGACTTCTCGTCCATGAGGCCCCGAGTGGCTGCGGCGGCGCAGTTCCCGGTGCAGTTTGAGCCGCAGGGTCCCCGCTACAGCGTCAGGAACAACCAGGTGCTGTTCCAGGGCTGGAGCTTTGCCTTTGGCATGAGCGTGAGCACAGGCCTGCGGCTGTTTGACATCCGACACAAGGGGGAGAGGGTTGCCTATGAGATCGGTGTGCAGGAGGCGCTGTCCGTGTACGGCTCCAACTGCCCGGGAGGGATGTCCACGCGCTACATGGACGGCAGCTTCGGGCTGGGCCGCTACGCCTCGCCCCTGGTGCGAGGGCTGGACTGCCCCTACCTGGCCACCTACGTGGACACACACTCTCTGTCTGACAGCCTGAGGCCCAAGAAGAGGAAGGCTTCGCTCTGCATCTTTGAGCAGAACCTGGGCTCCCCTCTGAGGCGCCACTACTCCAACTTGGAGGCGCTCTACTACGGGGGGCTGGTCAACTCCGCTCTGGTCATTCGGTCCATCGTCACCGTGGGCAACTACGACTACGTCTGGGACTTCATCTTCTACCAGAATGGGGCCCTGGAGGGCAAGGTGCAGGCCACGGGCTACCCCAGCTCGTCCTTTCTCCACGGGGATGGCCTGAGATATGGCAATCGGCTTTGGGAGCACACCCTGGGTACCATACACACCCACTTTGTCAACTATAAGGTGGATTTGGATGTCGGAGGTAGGTCTGGATCTTCTTTTAATGTCTGCCATTGTTCTGATAAGCCCCAGAGCTTTGAGGTTGGCCTCCTTGTCCATACAGTCGCTAATAACTGACATCAGAACTCTGCTTCTTTATTCTCCTAACCTCTTCTTGCATTGCAAAATTATTTTTCGCTTTATAAAACAGTCTGTCAAGGTCATTGAGTGGAAAGCAGTGGGAATTTCTGGGAGCTCTGTGTTCAGCTCAGGGAAAGTATGAAAGGTAGCGGCTGGAAAATGTTTGTGTTTCCTTGAGGCCTCCCGTCTGGCACGGTGTGTGTTGCCACAGGCATGGGCAGGCAGACAGGGAGGTGGCCCTGTCTGAGCACAGACAGAGTGAGCTGCTTTCGCAGCGCCTGCTGCTGCTCCTGGCACTCCTTCTCCCTTGGGAAAATCCTCCTTGTGTCTCACTGCCCCATGTAAAGCAGGGCAGCTGTCCTGGTGCTCCGTGGGGCTGAGCCCCTGCAGGTCTCTCCCCTTCTTCTCTTGAGGAAACACTCGGTCACTGGATCCCAAGTTTTGAAGCCATTACAGCGACCCAGGGAGTTCCTGTAGTGAAGTCCCAGTCTGGCACTGGATGTCTGCACAGCGTTACTTGAGCCCAGAGCAGCCCCCCGCTCACAGTGAAGTGCTCCAGCCCCCCTGGAAGTGCAGGGCTGCTCAGCCTCAGGGGCACCTCTGAGTCCCCCGGGAGGCCATGCAGCACCTGCAGTCCGGGGACAGTGGGGCCACACACGGTGCCTGTTATTGAAAACCAACTCTGTAAAAGGCAGAGGGAAAATGTTTTACATCTGCACGGGACCAAAGAGGTCGCTGGTGGGCAGTGGCTACATCTGAACGAGCCCAAAGAGAAACACAGCCCCAGGGATCCTGGCTGTCTCCTGGCTTGTGGAAAGTAACCTCAGAGCTATCCCCAGAGCAAGAATTTGGTCCCAGCATGTGTCCTCCTGCAATACAGGGGTTTGTGTGGCCTTGAAAGGTGCTGCTGCTGTTGTTACGGTCAAAATCGGGGCTGATGGTGGTTCCCTCCTGCAAGCAAGGCTGGAGAATGTGCTAAAACACAGTTCCTGTTTGGGGGCAAGGCCCTTTTCTGTGACTTCAATGCCCCTCTGCTGACAGAGCCTGAGCCCTGAGTGCTGTAAAGCACTCTGGAGCAGAGTTGTGTAAATCTCAGAGTTGTTCCTGTGGTGAGAGGAGAACTGTGCTCAGGCAGGAGGGCTCGGGGCCATGCAGGGGGCTCGGGCAGCTCCCACAGGAGCCGCAGCTCCAGCGCCGGGGCACGGCTGGGCCACAGCCAGAGTGGCTCATTGCCCACACGGGTTCTTGGAGCCTGATCTGAGGCTGCTCTGGGGCTTGCAGGGAAAAGGGGCAATTATTGCCTAGTTGGAAGTGAGAAGGAAAACCTAATTCCTAAATTAACACAAATGCAAACGGAGTAAATGGCAGCAGTGCTGTGGTGGTTCTGGCCCCTCCTGGCTGTGCCTCAGACTCTCCCCAGCAGGAGAGCCCTGATCTCCAAAAATCCACCCTGTTTGGTGGGCCCTGATCTCCAAAAGTCCATCCTTGCTGTCGGTGAGTGTCGCTGCCTTGCGTGGGGCCAGGAGCCATGGGGGAGCCTTGCAGGGGCTGGTGGCCCTGCAGGAGCAGCTGCCTCACAGCATTTCTGTCCAGGGCAGCTTTGTGCAAAGATCACCTCTGCTGGAATGGGACAGGAGTGGTTCAGCAAGTGCTGCCCTTTCTCACCACGGAGCTGCCTCTGGTCTGCCCACAGCCAGAAGCAGGCTGGAGCTGCCAGGTCCCTTCCTTCAGGGCTGGGAAGGTCTTGGAGGCACCAGAGGATGGTGACAGGAAGAACTGGCATGTAGAGAAGCTGGGAGCCAGCAGGTCTCGGGCTGTGCCAGCAGAGACTGGCCCCTCAGGGCAGTGGGGCTGGTCTGGGGGCACTGGGTGCAGAAGGACCAGGCTGGCTGAGCCTTCCCCCGTGGATCCAAGAGGACACAGAGGTGGCGCATCCTGGGAGACAATGAAAGAAACAAAGGCCCCTGGGACAGATGAGACTGGGGCTCTTTGTGGTGTCACCTTGCAGCAGAGAAACCCATCAGTAGCCTGGTGAATGAGCCAGGCACTGACTGCCAGGGTGGCTCCTTTGGTGCATCTGGGGTGGGGAGAAAACAAGCCAAACTGGCTGGGGCCTGTGATCTCCTCTCAGAGACCCACGGGACCTGCAAGTTCCCTCCCCACCTCACAAGCGTTGCCATTACGCCCACAGTTGCAAATGAATAAAGAGCAGGTCTGCAGGTGAGGGACGTGCTCTGGATCCTTCAGCTGCACTGAGTGCTGTCACTGTGCTCGGCGTGATGAACCCCAGACTTCCCTACGTCCTCCTGGTCGGGGCCGCAGTGATAATCTTCATCCTCTCCTGCATGCTGCTGAGCAGGGGTGGGCGATCGCCCAGCTGTGAACCCCAGCCCAGGGCTGAGGAGAAGACAGGATCCATGAGCCAGAGCCTGGTGTTTGCTGACCTGACGCCGGAGGAGATGTCCCAGGTGGTGCGGTACCTGCAGGGACACCTCGGGGTGCCGCTGGTGGACGCCTCCCGTGCCAAACCCTCGGACAACTGCATCGCCTCCGTGGATCTGCAGGTGCCCGCCAAGGCAGAGGTGCTGCGGTTCCTGGACGGCGGCGGGGCTCGTCCCCCCCGGGAGGCTCTGGCTGTGCTGTACTTTGGGAAGCAGCCAGAGCCCAACATCAGCGAGTACGTGGTGGGGCCGCTGCCGGGGCCGGCGTACCACCGAGACGTGACGGTGCAGAAGTACGGGGGGAAGGTGCCCTACCACCGCAGGCCGACGCTGCGCAGCGAGTACGAGCAGCTGCGAGCGTTCCTGGAGACGAAGGCATTTGCTGCAGCACCAACCTTCCTGCAAGAAGTCCTTGAGTATGACGGAACCAACGTGGCATTTCAGACCACAGTCCCTCATGGATTCCAGTCTGGAGATCGGGTGACCTGGTTTGTCCTGTTTCAGAACGTGAGTGGGTTCTTTGTGCACCCGGTGGGGCTGGAGGTGCTGGTGGACCACAGCAGCCTGGACATGTCGCAGTGGGCGGTGAGCAGGGTGTTCTACAACGGGCAGTACTACAGGGACATGGTGCAGCTGGAGAGCGCCTACGTGCAGGGCCGGATCAGCGTGGAGAAGGTGAGGAAGGCGCCGTGGGACGGGGACTTCTCGTCCATGAGGCCCCGAGCGGCCGCGGCGGCGCAGTTCCCGGTGCAGTTGGAGCCGCAGGGTCCCCGCTACAGCGTCAGGAACAACCAGGTGCTGTTCCAGGGCTGGAGCTTTGCCTTTGGGATGAGCGTGAGCACAGGCCTGCGGCTGTTTGACATCCGACACAAGGGGGAGAGGGTTGCCTATGAGATCGGTGTGCAGGAGGCGCTGTCCGTGTACGGCTCCAACTGCCCGGGAGGGATGTCCACGCGCTACATGGACGGCAGCTTCGGCCTGGGCCGCTACGCCTCGCCCCTGGTGCGAGGGCTGGACTGCCCCTACCTGGCCACCTACGTGGACACACACTCTCTGTCTGACAGCCTGAGGCCCAAGAAGAGGAAGGCTTCGCTCTGCATCTTTGAGCAGAACCTGGGCTCCCCTCTGAGGCGCCACTACTCCAACTTGCAGGCGCTCTACTACGGGGGGCTGGTCAACTCCGCTCTGGTCATTCGGTCCATCATCACTGTGGGCAACTATGACTACGTCTGGGACTTCATCTTCTACCAGAATGGGGCCCTGGAGGGCAAGGTGCAGGCCACGGGCTACCCCAGCTCATCCTTTCTCCATGGGGATGGCCTGAGATATGGCAATAGGCTTTGGGAGCACACCCTGGGTACCATACACACCCACTTTTTCAACTATAAGGTGGACTTGGATGTCGGAGGTAGGTCTGGATCTTGTCTCTCCTTTTTAAAAAGTTCTCTCCAAATAAATTTAGATTCAAAGTACTTTCCTTTTTTGGTGGTTATATAGGTTTTCCTTTCCACTTGTGGGGCAGGGTGATGTGCTTGCAGTGGGGGGTGGCAGAACTGCAGGAACAGTGAGAAGGCAGATGAAATGAGACTGTCACTGTTTATACTGGCAGGGGAGGTGTGGGCTTAGAAGTTTAGTTCATGTGAGAAAAAGAAAGGAAATTAGCTCTGCTATGCATGGATCTTCTTCTGTGAGGCTCAAGGCTTCACAGATGGCCATAGGTTCAGCTCTGAAATAGCTTTTATGAAATCTGAGAATTCACATGTTAAAGGAACAGAACACAGAGGGGCTTCATGGTGGGACAGGCAGGAGGTACTGGGCAATAACCCCTCTGCCAGACCTGCACAGGCACTGGCCATCAAATGCTCTCAGCAGCTTTTTGCCACCTTGTCCCCGGACTGATTTGCTCCCATGCCACTCCTGTTGCTCCAAACCTTGGGCCCATGTCTCTTATTTGTGGCAGGGCCTGAGAACAGCATAACACTGATCTTGTCTGTGATGTGCAAATGTGTGCTGCACCAGGCTGTTTCAGGTGCCTCACTGTGCAGGATGAGCAGTACCAAAGCTCCTGCTCTAGTTAATTAGACTATGCTTGCATGGGAGACAAACCTGTTCTTCTGCCTGGCCTGAGGCTCATCCCTTTTCCCCTCTTGTCTCTCATAGCATCTGCTGCAGAGTGGTGCTGCCCAGCTCGGACAAGTGTCCAGCCATAGTTCCACACATGGGTGTTGTCACGGCATGTGGAGCTGCAGAGCAGCAACTGCTCCTGGACAGGGTCGGTGCTCAGAGCCCAGGGTGCAGGGAGGGAGAACAGGGGGAGCAGGCACTCTGATGTCCTTGGGGAACAGGGCACTGTGGGGACTCTCCTCAGTGACTTTGTTTTGGCTTCGCAGGGGTGAAAAACTCCCTCGTGGCCCATGACATGGCATTTGAGATGACACGGGCTCCCTGGAGCCCAGAGCAGCAGATAGAGCGGCCACGACTCACCAAGAAAGTCCTGGACACAGAAGACCAGGCTGCCTTCCGGCTCCACTCCAAGATGCCCAGATACATCTACTTCGCTGCCAACAGCAAAAACAAGTGGGGCCACCAGCGCGGCTACAGGATCCAGATCAGCAGCTTTGCAGGGGACCACATCCCCGAGGCCAGTTCCATGGAGAGGGCCATCAGCTGGGCAAGGTCAGGCTGTTCTGGCTGGCATGGCAGGTTCTCAGAGACCCCCTCAGCCCTGCCAGCTGCAGAGGCATTGCTGGATGTCCCTTGATGGGAGGCACAGGGAAGCACTCTTCTGGGCTTGCTCCATCCGAGCAGGCCTGTGCTCTGCAGACTTTCAGGAGTTGATTTAGCTCTGCCCTGCCGCGGGGGGCTGCTCCCCTCTCTTTTCTTGTCCTCAGGTACCAGCTGGCCGTCACCCGGAGGAAGGAGGAGGAGCCCACCAGCACCAGCATCTACAACCAGAATGACCCCTGGACGCCCACTGTGGCCTTTGCTGACTTCATCAACAACGAGACCATCACTAACGAGGTAAGCTGGGGTCCCTGGGATGGAATGTAGCACCCAGCCCAGGCTCAACGGGAGCCCCAAGGAGCAGAGAGACTCCAGCACCACCCCTGGGACAATGGGCCCAGATTTGAGAGCAGCAGCCCAGAGGAAAGAGGAAATTGGGTTTGAGCATCTCCTCTCTGTGTGTCTGCTCGGTACTTTGGTCAGAGAACATAGAGAGTGTGTGCAGAGCAGAAGCTTGTTTCTCCCTGTGGAGAAATGCTGGCAAAAAGTCATTAAAATCTCTGTGAGGCCAGGGTGAGGCCATGGAGGTGAAGGCAAGGGCCCTTCCAGTGGGTGGGTATCTGCTGCCATGGCTGTGGCAGGTCTTTGGGGAAGGGAGGAGCTCTTTCCCAGGAGAGGGGGGCTTGGTGTATGGGAATGCAGCTGACCAGTGCCCATCCACCCCCATCAAGGTCCTCCTCCTTCTCTTCTGTCACTCCCCACTGCCCCACGTGAATTTTGGTCACTGCTGCTGCAGCTTCTGAAGTAACTCTGGGCTTGTGGCTCTTCCCTGCCTAGGACCTGGTTGCCTGGATAACTGCTGGCTTCCTTCACATTCCACACTCTGAGGATATTCCCAACACTGTGACCGTGGGAAACTCGGTCGGTTTTCTCCTGAGGCCCTACAACTACTACGACATGGACCCCTCGATATACTCCCACGATGGTGTGTTTTTCACCAGCGAGCAGGACTTTACAGCATGTAAAATCAACCCTCTTGCCTGCTTGCCCAAAACTGCCTCTTGTTTGCCAAACTTCCCCCCATTCACCTATGATGGTTTTCAAAATATGAGCAGGCTTTAATGATACAGGATGGTGAGATGTGGTCAGAGACACCAGGCTGACTGTTCTGTCTCCGATTTTCAGCTTTTTAGTGAAGTTGTCTCAATTTTCAGTTGTCCAGTGACTTCACATTTTATCACAGCTTTTGAAATAGTGCTCTCAAAAAGGGAAACATGATTTTCCTAGTATGATGTGAGATGGAAGTCTCTGTTATTTGTTAATTCCTGAATTTGAGTCTATCACCAGAGGAAAGTCAGGAGAGGATCCTGTTCCTCTGCTGTAGAAGCAAGTGCTGTGTAGTGCATATCTCAGGTTAAAATAATGAAAATGGTGCTGGTCCAACGCTCTCAAGTGTCTCATTCTTACAACTTTCAGCAGCGTCTCCTGGGGGGTGATGCTGGTCTCTGCCATGTTTGCTGTGCCCACAGAGCAGCCCAGCAGCCTGGCTCTGGGTGTTGTCAGGGCACAGGGATGTCCAGCTGGAGGGCAGGAGGGACAAGCTGGGGTGGAGGTGGGCACTGGACCAAGCCCTGTGGCCGTTTGGGGGAGGCTGGGTCATGGCCAGGACTGGGTGGGTTGTGGCTCTCAGGCCCTCAGTGCTGGGCACAACGGGAGGATCTGGACAGGACCTTGCAGGGGAAGGAGTCTCATGGCTTTAATGGTTTCACCTTTCATGGCTGCTGGTGATGCAGCATGGCCAGTGCCACTGCCTGTTTGCCAGGATGCTGGCTGGGCTCTGGTGCCCTGATCCTCTCCTCACAGCCCCATCAGTGCTAGGCTGTACCTCAGGATGAGCGGGCACCTTTGCAAGGTGACAAACAGCTGTCCCCTCTCTCCTGGCTGCAGGACCATGGGGATGTTGGCAGCAGCAGTCAGTGCTGCTTGGTGATGGCAGGGCTGTGTCAGTGGTGCTGTGCACTGCTCTGCACAGGGAAGGTTTGTCTCTACAGCCACTGCTGCCTGTCCAGTATCTGTGGGGTTAAGAGAAGGAGGAGAAGGGAGAATGTGCTTATTTCCCCTACGTGACTGGATCCATCCACTCCAAGCTCTGGGAGTAGGATCTGAGACCAGAGGGGAAGGACAAATGTACAGACATTGAGTTTACTTAAAATTATGACCCTCTAGGGAAGCAGAGCAATGTTGCCTTTTATAGCTCCCAGCAAATCCTGACGTGTGTGAGAACATCCCCTTGCACCCTCCCTGTTCCCTGCTGAGGAAACAGGGGAAGAAAATAAACCCCAGCCAACCCAGCCCCTTGTTCTAGTGAGTGGCTGGGAGGATTCCACAGCTGGAAACGTGTCCTGCCAGACTGTGGGAGCGCTCAGTGCCCCAGCAGGCATGAGCCTGAAAACTGTGCTCGTCCTCCTTGGTCTGGCCTTAGCCACAATCTTCGCCTTGGTCTGTGTGTTGCTGACCAGAGAAAGGACCCCCAGAAGCTGCCAGCACCTGCCCCCAGAGCAGGAGGACATCGAGGACGGCCAGAGCCTGGTGTTTGCTGACCTGACCCCGGAGGAGATGTCCCAGGTGGTGCGGTACCTGCAGGGACACCTCGGGGTGCCGCTGGTGGACGCCTCCCGTGCCAAACCCTCGGACAACTGCATCGCCTCCGTGGATCTGCAGGTGCCCGCCAAGGCAGAGGTGCTGCGGTTCCTGGACGGCGGCGGGGCTCGTCCCCCCCGGGAGGCTCTGGCTGTGCTGTACTTTGGGAAGCAGCCAGAGCCCAACATCAGCGAGTACGTGGTGGGGCCGCTGCCGGGGCCGGCGTATCACCGAGACGTGACGGTGCAGAAGTACGGGGGGAAGGTGCCCTACCACCGCAGGCCCGTCACTGGCAAGGAGTACGCGGATATCAACGCCCTCATTCAGAGGGAGCTGAAAAAGGCGCCGCGCTTCCTCGCCGCGTGCTGCGAGTCTGACGGCACCAACCTGGTCGCCCTCACCACAGCCCCACGCGGCTTCAAGTCCGGTGACCGCGTGACCTGGTTTGTTCTTTTCCACAACGTGGCTGGCACCGGCTACTACCTGTCCCCAGTGGGGCTGGAGGTGCTGGTGGACCACGGGGACCTCCACGTCTCCCGGTGGCAGCTGCACAAAGTCTTCTACAGTGGCCGGTACTTTGCCAGCACGGGGGATCTGGAGCAGGAGTTTGTGGCCGGTGCGCTGGAGGTGGTCAGACTGAAGCAGCCCCAGGCTGGGGCAGTGCTGGGCTCAATGAAGCCCCGGCGCCCGCCCGGGTCCCCGGGCCCGCTGCAGTTTGAGCCGCAGGGTCCCCGCTACAGCGTCAGGAACAACCGCGTCACCTTCCAGGGCTGGAGCATCGCCTTCGGCATGAACCCCAACACGGGCCCGCGCCTCTTCGACATCAGGTACCGTGGGGAGAGGATTGTCTACGAGCTGAGTCTCCAGGAAGCCTTAGCCCTGTACAGCTCCAACTGCCCCGGGGGCATGTCCACCCGCTACCTGGACGGCAGCTTTGGCATCGGCCGCTTCGCCTACGAGCTGATCCGGGGCCTGGACTGCCCCTACACAGCCACCTACGTGGACCGGCACTACCTGGCAGAGACAGATACTCCCAAAACCAACCAAAACTCACTCTGCATTTTTGAGCATGACTCTGCCCTCCCTCTCAGGCGCCACTTCTCCGACTCACAGTCCTTCTACTACGGCGGGCTGCGGAAGAACACGCTGGTCATCCGTACCATCTCCACACTCATTAACTATGACTACATCTGGGACTTCATGTTCCACGCCAGCGGGGCCGTGGAGGTCCGGGTGCACGCCACTGGCTACATCAGCTCCTCCTTCTTCCATGGCCGAGGCACTGACTATGGCAACAGGGTTGGGCCCCACACGCTGGGGACGATGCACCTCCACCACATCCACTACAAGGTGGACCTGGATGTTGACGGTAGGTCTGGCCACCTTTGTGCATGGCTGTGGTTTACTGTGGCCAGGGGTGCAGAGCTTGAGAGGGTTTTCTCTTCGGTTTCACAGGGCAGCTGAACTCCCTGGAGACCCAGGATATGGAGTACCAGTTTGTCAAAGATCCCTGGAGCACACAGAACACCATTGAGCGGCCATACCTCCGCAGGGAAAGGCTGGAGAAGGAGGATGAGGCAGCATTCCCACTCAATGTCCCCATGCCCCGCTACCTCTCCTTTGTCAGCCCCAATCCCAACAAGTGGGAGCACCCACGCAGCTACCGGATCCAGATCATCAGCTTTGCTGGGGAGCACCTGCCCACCAACAGCTCCATGGAACGAGCTGTCAGCTGGGGCAGGTGAGGCCTCAGCTGCTCCTGCTCCTGGTGGAGGGAGGCTCTCACCCCTGGGCAGGCCTGCACCAGGCAGGGGAGGGTTAAACAGCAAACATTTGTAGCTTTTGGCTCTGAAATTTCCTTGAGATGTTGCTCAATAACATCTGCTAATGACAGTTCACAGGCAGGAGTCTGAGGCCCTTGTTGCAGGGCGTTGTAGGCCCATTTGAGGGGAAGTAGGCTGCAGAATGAATTCCTAAGGGAAGCACTGGCATTGCCAGGTGGACAGAATGCCTTTTGGAAAATGCTTGGGATAAGCACAGAGCAGTCTCACTGCCAGGGTGAACTGATGGAGCTCATTCTGGGGAAGTAGCTGTGGCTTAAGGGAGTGCATTGGGCATTGAATGGCAGCGTTTGCACCTGGATCCATCCATGCTAGAAAAGCCACAGGCAGCAAAGGATCCCCAACAAAGCTTGGAGATACTGGGGCTGCTGCCCATTACTGCCCTCTTGGCCCTTTCCCTCCCTGCCCCAGGGCAGACCGGGGATGTGCAGCCCCAGTTTGGCAGCACATCCCAGCTGGCAATGCCATGGCTGGCATGGACAAGCCCCTCTGACCCCTGTGCTGGCAGGTACCAGCTGGCTGTCACCCGGAGGAAGGAGGAGGAGCCCACCAGCACCAGCGTCTACAACCAGAATGACCCCTGGACGCCCACGGTGGCCTTTGCTGACTTCATCAACAACGAGACCATCACCAACGAGGTAAGCTGGGGTCCCTGGGATGGAGAGAAGCTGAACCTTGTCAGGCCATCCTGGCTCCTGCCCTGGAGAGAAGCTGCAGCCGTCCCAGAGCCAGACTGAGCAGCTGATGGGTTGGCAGAGTCCTGCTCAGCCTGACAGATTCCTCTTCTCGCAGGACTTGGTTGCCTGGATCACTGTGGGGTTCCTGCATGTCCCTCATGCTGAAGACATCCCCAACACAGTGACTGTGGGGAACGGTGTTGGCTTTTTCCTGAGGCCCTACAACTACTTCAACGAGGACCCCTCAGTGGATTCCTCTGACAGTGTCTACTTCAGCAGTGAACAGGATCTCGGGGCATGTGGGGCCAATCCTCTTGCCTGCCTGTCCTCTGCTGCCACCTGTGCCCCCCGCCTGCCCCCCTTCCACTTTGGGGGCTTCCTCAACCTCAGCCTGGCACCGCCTCTTGGCGGGCTCTGATGGGCCAGGGGCTGCTGCTGGCTCTGGGGTGGGCACTCAGAGGGGCTCTGTCCCACAGCAGGACCTGCCCTGCCCCTGCCAGGGCGTCCTGTGCTCGGGGTCGGGTTTTGGGAGAAGCTCAGTGCACTGCAGCACTGTCAAAGGAGGACTCAAAGCCTCTGAAAGACAGCCCCAGGGAGTGATTTTTTCATTTCATCCTGGATGTCACCCTGTGTACTTGTGGGGTGCCCACAGCCACTTCCCTCCTCTGGGATGGGGCATCCACCACTTTCCCATCATCAGTGCACACAGGGTGACAGTGCTGGCCAAGGCTGCCCACAGCACAAGGCTGCAGCTGCCCTTGGAGCCGTGTTCCACCTGAGGTTTTGTCCACGGTGGCAGGAGTGAGTGGTGTGGTGTTGTGGATGCCCCAAACCTCCTCCCAAGCCCTGGCTGCTGCTGCAGTGCCAGCTCTGCAGAGGAAGGGCAGCAGGAGCTGCCTGGCCATGCAGGTTCACACTGCTCTGGGCTTGCTGGGAGGCTGCTGGAGGAGCCCATGGCCCCTGTCTGCCCTCCCCAATAAACAGGCACTGCAGTGCTTCTCCTGAACACACTCACGGCTGCTGCTCTGTCTCCTGTGGCCAGGGCCCAGCATGGCTGAAGCGCTGTTGGGGACGGCCCTGGCTCAGCTCTGCGGCCGTGGGGCTGCCCCATGCCCGCCCCAGTGCCCACCATGGCTGTGTGAGCTGTCCTGGCGATGCTCCTGGAGCCCGGCGCTGGCAGGAGGCTCCGGCCAGGGAATATGGAGCAAACAAGGGAGTTAATGTTTAACAGTTGTTCCGAGCTGCGTTAATCAGTTCTGGGCTTGGCTGCGGCCCAGCCTGCTCAGCCCCCCTGTGTGGGGACCCCTGGTTCTGCTCCTCTAGCTGCATGTCCCACAGCCCACAGCACCCCTCCCCACCGTGCCAGGCTGGCATGGGACACCAAGAAGCTTGGTGAGACCAGTGCCAGCCCTGGCCCATGGCTGCAGATACTAAACACTGACCAAAATGTCCCTGGGGGCATGGTGGGTGTCCATCCCCCCGACCCCTCGCTGTAGTGGATGGGTCTGTGCAGAAGATGCTGTGAGGGGCTTGAGCAGCCCTAAAGGCTGTGGCACATGCCCCAGGAGCTGGCTCAGCTTGCTGCAGCACACGGGAGAGGTGGTGGGAAGAGAGGGCAGCTCAGGCCATGGCTCAGTGGGAGGCTGCAGTGGTCCCTGGTGCCCTGGGGTGACAGCAGGGGCTGGCCCAGAGGAGGAAGGTCGTGTCCAGCCAGCTCTGTGCCCACATGTGCAGCGCTGCCCAGACTGCTCTGACGCAGTGACCACGCTGCCACAGCCCAGCTGGGACCTTGCAGCTGTCAGGGAACATTCTGGAGCAAACACGGGCACTCCGCGTGGCACTGGCCAGAGCTGCATCCAGAACCTTGGGCACACCGTGTCCCAGGGCCACAGCACTCACACAGCTCTGGGCTGCCAGCTGAGCTGGGCCTGCTGTGCACACACCAGGGCACAACCTGGCTTCCCCCAGCCTGGCCCCACTCCTGCCCTGGGAAGGCCAGTGCACATGCCCAGCGGTGCTGCTGGCAGGGCTGCACGGTGCAGGGGACAAGCAGGACCCTGAGCAATTGTCAGAGCAGCAGAATGCAGAACCCTGCATGCCCAGGCAGCTCCTGCTGCCCTGCCCTGCCCCAGGTCCACACAGTGACTTTAGGGCTGGGGGTTTATCCACAGGGCAGGGCATGGAGCAGCACTGGGACCGTGTGGACCCTGGCACCTCTGGCGCAGTCCTGACCGGTGGCATGTGCAGCTGGCACTGCCCAAACACACTGGGGTACTGGGCTGAGCCCCTCTGTCCTCTGTGCTGGGAGGGAGGAGGTGACTGCTTCCATCCTGCCCTCACCCCATTATGGCCCCAGTTATCCTGCAGTGACTTTTTCCTAAGGGACTGGAGTGCTTGTCCCCATGGCCAACACTTTTTGCCCCAGTTTCTGCTGTGAAATTTCCTGTGAAGGATTTATTGCTGATAGTTTCAAAATATTTTTGGAAGAGAAGCCAAGTCTGTTGCATTCCTTCACGCTGGCCAAAGCCACTCTCAGTTGAAGACCCTGGAATGAACTGTTGGGGAATTTGCTTTGCAAGAGTAATTCTGTTTCTGTGCAAACTTCTGTTTTGTTGGGATGTTTTGCAGGTCAGGAGCTCAGCCTAGGGTCTGGGACCACCTTCCTTGGGTGCAGCACGGCCAGGCTGGATAGGACATGCCTGCAGCAGGGCTGAGGCTGTGGCCTTTGCCTGCTCTCCTCCCAGGCCATCCCAGGGAGCAAGGTTTGCTGGTGTTTTGGCTGTCAGACCCCATGGCTCCCTGGGCTCTGCATGGGCAGAGGGGCAGGATGGGGCCTGTAACTCCTGCTGTTTGTCAGCAGGACTCAGCACTGGACACAGCTCTCACAGAGACAAACAACACAGGGCAGGGGTTCAAGGATCCTGACATGAATTTTCTCAGGAGGGAGATAAGTGATGCATTTCACTGGCTGTTGATCATTAATGCCTTGCTGTCTGCTCAGCTGTGCTGCTGCTGGCGGGGCACCCTGTGCTGCTGCCACAGGGCAGTGTCCAGGCACTGGCAGTGGTGGATGGTAAGGCTGCAGTGCCAGCACTGCTACCAGGGACAGCACAGCGCTGCTGGGCTGGAGGGGATGGCCACGGGCACCACAGGATGAGTTCTGGGTTTGGCTCTGTACCCACAGCTGGGGTCTGATGGGGCAGGAGGGATTAACCCAGGGGAGCAGTGCTGGGAGAAGTGCAGTCCCTATTTGCAAAGGTCCTTCAGCCCCCCACTAGAGATCAGAAAACACAATTGGCAGCCAGGAGCATCCCAGGCCTGGCAGTCTGGGACTGCAGGGACCTCCAGGAATAGCTTTGAAAGTTTCCCATTATGCAAAGTCCTGGTTAAATTAGCCTGGCAAATGAGGAGGGGGTGGGCAGTCTTCCCTCTGCTCCATGCTCCTGGGCATCCTCGCCGTGCTCGGGTGGTGACTGACGGGGGGATGGCAGAGAGAGCAGAGCAGTTGTCAGCCCTGGGCAGGGCAGCTCTGCAGGACTGGCACACACAGAGTGTGGCACTGGAGCTGTGGGTCAGTCAGAGCAGCTGGGCTGCTGTACTGGGCAGCTGGAGGAGCCAGGGCTGCAGGATCCCCCCGAGCAAGGGGATGCTGAGGGGCAGGGGATGGGTGTTGGGGTGAGCACGGCACTCCACGTGCCCTCGGAACCTGTTCTCCCCTTTTACGTAAGCTGTTCCAAACATGTTTGTCACAACCCCCTGCTGATGTACCTTTGGAAAGAGTGGTTTTGGGTCCAAAGATCAGTGCTGGGACAGTGACCTGCCTGCTGCAAGCAAGACCCTGCAGAGTATAAAACCCCAGTGGCACAGAGGAGCACGGGACAGCCAGAGGCACACCGAGGGCAGCAGAGGAGGATGGAGGCCAACATGAACCTCCTGCACGACGTGGGCATCCGGACCACACACTGGCTGCAGCAGCACTTCCAGGGCTCCCAGGACTGGTTCCTCTTCATCTCTTATGCTGCTGATCTCAGGAATGCTTTTTTTGTCCTCTTCCCCATCTGGTTCCACTTCAGCGAAGCAGTGGGCATCAGGCTCATCTGGGTGGCTGTAATTGGAGACTGGCTCAACCTCGTCTTCAAGTGGTGAGTAGCCCCAAGCCAACACTCCCACCGTGTGTTGGCACACCTGGGTTAATGTAGGCCAGATGGGTGCTCTCAGCCCCATCTGTGCTACTCTGCTGGAGTAGAACAAAGACCAGCTGGGCAGTGACAATGGTCACTCCTTCCCAAGCCATGCAGCAACAGCTCTTCCCCTCTGCTCCAAGCAGAGATGGAGCTCCTGCAAACAGAGCCTCCTATCAGCCAGGGCTGTGGTGCTGAGTGAGGGGATCTTTACAGAGCCCCTCAGCACAGGAGGTCATATTGACCTGTCCCAGGAAGTTCTTGCTCTTCCCCCTCAGGGCTGGGGGACATGGATAGGCAGTGTCAGCTGTCAGAACCAAGGAACCAGCTGGGTGCTGTGTCTGTCAGGATGCCCTGGACCACTTGTGGGTCCTTTGCTTCTTCCACGTCCCAGGACAGCTCTAAAGCTGCAGTTATGTCCTGGACCTCCCCAGATCCCTTCTCTTTTCTTTTCAGGATCCTTTTTGGGGAGAGACCATACTGGTGGGTCCTTGACACAGATTATTATGGCAACAACTCTGCACCAGAGATCCAGCAGTTCCCGCTGACCTGCGAGACTGGCCCCGGTAGGGTTCCCCAAGCCATGGAAGGGGCTTGTAGCCAGGGGCAGGGGGTGCTTGCCCATGGTGACCTGAACAGACAAAGAGGGGGGTGCTGGCCTGGTGTGCCTGGCAGTTTGCATGCAGCATATGGCCCTGGACAGCTCTGGAGAAAGGGCCCTTGCTGCTGTGCTCCTGGGGACGCTGGCTGTGCCTGCAGGGGAAGGAGGCAGGTCCTGCACGGAGCAGACCTTGACCCTTGGTGAAGCTGTGGTGGGTCAGCACCACACCCTGCGGGTGCTCAGCTCTGGCCCATGCAGAGTCTGACCTGGGTCTCTCTTCTTGCCCAGGGAGCCCATCTGGCCATGCCATGGGTGCAGCAGGCGTGTACTACGTCATGGTGACAGCCCTCCTCTCTGCTGCTGGGGGAGAGAAACAGTCAAGAACACTCAGATACTGGTAAGCTGTGTGCCAAAACCACCTGTGCCAGGCAGAGGCAGCTCCAGCACTGACAGGCACAGCCAAGCCCATCAAGGGCACGAGGCTGTGGACTGACAGCTGGGGTTTGCATGGGGACAGGCTCAGTGACAGCCAGGCATTGTTTGGAGCATGTGATGGCAGTGCCATGGGCAGTGCAAGCTGGCCCTGGCACTGACATGGCCGCCTGTCCCTCACAGGGTGCTGTGGACAGTGCTTTGGATTGGGTTCTGGGCAGTTCAGGTCTGCGTCTGCATGTCCCGAGTCTTCATTGCTGCTCACTTCCCCCACCAGGTGATTGCAGGGGTTTTCTCAGGTGTGTATCAGCTCCCCCATCCCTTTCCTACAGCAGCACCGTGCTGGATTGCAGTACCTGCAGCACTGACCAGTGCTCCCACTTTGTTACTGGCAGGGATGGCCGTGGCCAAGACCTTCCAGCACGTCCGCTGCATCTACCAAGCCAGCTTCCATCGGTACCTGGGCATCACCATCTTCCTCTTCAGCTTCACCCTGGGGTTCTACCTGCTGCTGTGGACATTTGGCGTGGACCTGCTCTGGACGCTGGAGAAGGCACAGAAGTGGTGCAGCAACCCTGAGTGGGTCCACATTGACACCACGCCCTTCGCCAGCCTCCTCCGTAACCTGGGCGTCCTCTTTGGGCTGGGGCTGGCCCTCAACTCCCACCTGTACCAGGAGAGCTCCCGGCTGAAGCAGGGCCAGCAGCTGCCCTTCCGCCTGGGCTGCGTCGCTGCCTCCCTCCTCATCCTCCACGTCTTCGATGCCTTCAAGCCACCCTCGCACATACAGCTGCTCTTCTACGCCCTCTCCTTCTGCAAGAGCGCGGCCGTGCCGCTGGCGACTGTCGGCCTCATCCCCTACTGCCTCTCCCAGCTCCTGGCCACGCAGGACAAAAAGGCTGCCTAAGGCAGGCAGACACCCCAGGGTGCCCTCAGGGGCAGCTACCAGGCCCTGGGTGCACCTCAGCCACTGCACAGGCTGATTCTGCACTGGGAGCAGACCATGGAGCCTGGGCTAGTGGTGCTGCTGGGTGGCTCCCACGACAGGGACCCACAGTGCCAGTCACGCTGGGCTGGGCCTGGCTGATGGCACAGAGAGCCCTGCATGCCCACAGCTCCCCTGCTGTCCCTCCTGCACCCACAGGTGGGGGCACCTGCCCAGGACCCAGCAGCAGCAGCGGGAGGTCCTGCACTCCCTTGCAGCCCTGGGGACAGGTCACCTCCGTGCTGCAGGGCTGGGGACAGCACCACTGGCAGCAGGGCTCTCACCTCGGCGTGTCTGGGCTCTGCTGAAGAGGCAGCTCTGTGAAAGGAAGGGCAGGCTGTGACACGGACATCAAGTGCCTGTGTGAGGGACCCCCAGCCCTGGGATCTTTGGTGTTCACCTCAGTGTGGTCCGTGTGGGGTGCACACAGCCCTGTGTGTACATGCATTACATGTGTCTGGGAGGGGCTGTGCACAGGTGTTTTATTAAAGCTGAAGGTTGTTTAGCTGGTGAGTTTGAGTGTCCCGCCTGCAGATGAAGGACATTTCTACTGGGGGCTGAAGACCCTCAACATCTGCAAGACATGTTCAAGCCACTGGGAAGGGCACTGCCTAGTGCCCTGGGTCTTTATCTTTTGCCCTGAGGTGCAGCTGAACACTGACAGCACAGGGGGGGCAATGAGCTGCTTTTTGTGCTGTTTATCCAAGGTTTTTAGGTGCACTTTGTGCCAGGAACAGGGACAAACTTGTGTCACCTCACTGCTTACAGAAACAAGCTCAGCTTTGGGACCAACTGGCTCAGCTGGGGCTGTGCTGAGCCCCCAGGGGTGTGGGGCACAGAAGGAGCATTTTGCCATGGTGTGGAGTTGGAGTCATGCCCTCCCACCTCAGTACCCCAGCCCAGTCCTCATCCTGCAGCAGGAAGTCCTGTGTGCCCAACCTGCTGCCCCCCAAGCTGTGCAGGCTGTTCAGCCCCAGCTAACAACCTTTTCAGGAAACATCCTCACTCAGTCTGAGATAGTCCAAAATACACAGGGAGGTGCAGATACTTTCTTCCTGCCAGACTCTGTGTGTGTGTAGGACTGCTCCCCAAGCACCACCCCTGCAGCTCTGACCCCACACCCAGTTCCAGGCCTGTGGTGCTCCCTGTGCTCTGATGCCATCCCAACAGCTCAGCCAAGGCTGTGGCCATGCAGCAGTCACAGCAGCCATGGGTGGGAACCTGATCTGCAGGGGCTGCTCCCATCCCTATGTTCATGACAGATAAACTTCCTTAGGATGGAGGTTTCTTTTATTCTGTTTCTCTATTTATTACCAACACCTGGGGTAAACCTGTCATGCCATTTATAGCAAGAAAGGGAAGGGTAAATTCTCAAATTACCTGTTAAGCCCCCTTGTGGCTCCAGAGTGCCCTTCAGTTCCTCCAGAGGAGACTGCAGCAGCTCCAGGACCTGCCCGGGCAGGAAAGGTGAGCTGAGGGAACACCAGGGACAGCTCTGCCTGATCCTGAGGGAGTTTACAGCTGCATCAGCCCAAGAACTACTGATGGTCAAAAAACGACCAGAAACAACTGCACCCCACCAAGGGAAAGGACTTGGTATGTGGTGAGGAATGATCTCCTGCCTGTGGGGTACCTGCTCTCCCTTACAGCTGCTCTCTGCCCTTGTCCAGCCCAAGGTGCCCTTGCCCAGCCCAGCTGCCTCTTGCTTGAGCATTCGTGCCAAGCAATTCCTCCTCAGCAACTGGCACAAAGCAAAATGCCCCAAAGTACTGCCAGCAGGAAGCCCCTTCTGGGTTTGGGAACCCTACAAAGCGGTTCACTAAGGACTACTTTAATTCCTGTGCCATTTGTCTTGAGAAATTAGCCCTTGCAGCAAAGCCTTGATGGCAGATCCCCTCCCCATTTCTGCGAGCAGCCCACGCAGAGCATGTGCACACCAGCTGTTGGGTTCAGGTCTTTATTCTCTGGTAGAAAAGCTAGTGCAGCCTATGCAAAAAAATGTAAGACAAACCTACTCTGAGAATTGTTTCTTATGCTCCCGGGTTTTGGTGGCTAATGAATTCCTGGAGCAGAGCTTGCACTTCTCCTCGCCGGCTCATCTTGGCTGCCTTGCCCTGGAAGCGGCCGCGCTTCCCAGCTCCTTTCCCCCCCAGCAGTTCTGCCACCCTGCAGCAACAACACCACAGGCTGGAGCCAACCTGCTCCAGACAGCACACACGCATCTGGGCCTGCATCACACTGTGCAGCTGCTCAGACTGCAACATCAGACTTCTTACTTGAGTTAAACAAATCACAAAGCACGTTACCTGGGACCTAAATTTTCAACTGCTTCAACAGGTCCAGCTAGAAGGAAGAGTCCTGCTTCTTTTTCATCTCCCACAGTCAGGAATAGCAGGGTTTCCTGTGGACAAAGACAGGCCTTGCTCCAGATAAGTCAGTGCTCTCCTCATCCAAGAAGAGGACAGACACTGGCAGAGGACACAAACAGCAAACTGACAATTTGGAAGTCTATGTGCATTACCGAGACTGAGGGTGCTTGAAAAAAGTAAAAGGGAAGTGGCATCTGAACTTTTTGTGCCCAGTCATATGCTGTTGGGACAGAACAGTACTGGGGTATCCCAAGTTAAAAGGATACAGTTGGCAGTTGAACTAGGTGATGGTGACTGAAATCTTCTTTCTATTCTACTCCTACCTAATCCTATCCTAACCCATTTCAGCCAGTGAGGCTCTGTACAGCTCTTGGGGGCTAAGGCTCTTCTCCAGTGCTCTGAATTCTTTCTCACTGTTGAGGACTGCCCTACAGACTGAGGCTGCTGGGGACAGGTAACCTCAGGTACCTGTCACAGGAATGAGATCTGCAGATCATGAGTGTGGCAGGAACAGCAGCCTGGCCAGCCCCTGTCCATGTACAAATGGGGTGAAAAACCAGTGGTGCCAGTTTAGTCTTCATCAGTGACTCACCTCTGTCCCAATCTCATTGGCGATGATGTTCATAAATTCAGAATCACCCTCTTTCCTGTATGGATGGATTAAAAAAACACTTCAGAAAGAAGCAAAACCCCCCTCTAGAGTACAAAATCTCAATCAGAAACCAAGTGCCTGATCAGGATTTTGGCCTTTTTCTCTTATCTATATATGTAAATCCTTGCTGGGCACTCCTGTGGACACTTTAGGAGTTATGCAAGTGTTATTTTTAAGAAATAGAGCTCCCTGGTATTATTTGAAAATATCAAGTGCAGAGGGAATTAGATGGATGCAGTAATTTCTCAGCTCCAGCACCAGAAGAATTCAGTGACTGAATGACAGATTCCTTTAATTGCACAACTTTGCAGCAGGCCAAGTCTGTTTAATATTCTATTTACTTTGTTTACATCCTTCCTTGAGAAAACAAGCTGCACAGCTGTGAGAGATCCAGCTGCCATAAAACATGTGGGATACTGTTGGCCCCTCTTGCCTGAGCTTCCCCATACCTGTGCAATACAAACAGCTGCTTTGGAGCAGGTTTGCTCTTGAAGTCCCGGGCTATCAAAACAGCAATGTCTCTAAGCAGGTTCAGGTTATTCTGAAAGAAAAGGAAATGAAATGTACTGCAGCTGGAGAAGTCAGTGTGAACACAGCTGTGTTCCCAGAGGTCTGAGCACTTTTCACAATATCCAGAAAAACTGAAGCCAATGATTTGACTCCTAGTTACCACAACTGTTCTATAGGAAATAGTGACAACCCACTTTTCCCAGCCATTCTTGTACCTTCTGGAGCAGTTTCACAGAGCTCTGCAGTCTCTTCACAGCCTCTACATGCTCACCCGGTCCATTTCTGAAAGAAATGGGAGACTTTGGATCACTACTCTGAAAGACAAAAGAAGGATTTCCTAAAGGAGCAAAACAGGCCATATCACACACAGCCCCACAACATGTACCCTGAGGCTTATGTGATATCTCTCAGGAGGAAGAGTGAAAATGAAATAACAGAAGTGGAAAAGGCATTACTTGAGCAGGGAGGTTAGAGCCTTCTCAGTACTGTGACTTTGTTCAATTGACTTCAGCACTCTGTTTCCCGCCAAGAAGACCAAGTTGGTTTTGTTCTTTTTCCCTTTTTCCACACCAAGGAGTTTAATAACCTTAAAAAGAAAATCAACTTGGTCGGAACAGCATTTTGGTAATTCACATAGGTGGTCAGTTCCTGCCAGATTATGCCCTGTGGTGAATTTTGGCTCTCTGCTAGTGAAAATAAATAGATCAAAATCAGCCATAAGGTCAACATACAAAAAAAAGGGATGGTGGTATGGTGGAATTTATGCAATCTTCTAGCCATGGGATGTACTCTATAGGGCATCTGGATGTATCTGCTGGGAAACAGACTCCAACCAATGACTGAGAAAGTACAAATACTTAAAAGCAGGTCTAGGATTTTATCACCATTTCCCTGCACAGGAGGATTTCTCATCCATGATATCCAAAAATATCAGAACTTTAGGCAGAGAGAACACGGCCAACACCCCTGGCAGTGCAAAAACGTCACTGCTGCACACAGGGCTGAGTTCTTCAACAAGGAAACAAAAGCACCTGTGGCACCCAGCCCATGTGTGACCCTCCTGGGGCTCCCTCAGCCTGGGACTGCTGCCACCCCCTTCCCCAACAGCACAGTCTGGAGCAGCCTGTGGATCCCAGGGCCTCTGGCTGTACTTGATGTGGAGTGTGGCTCCAGAGGCAGCCCAGCTGCAGCAGCCCACCTGGAGGTCACTCAGGTTGGAGACATGAGTCCCACAGCACAGGTTGGAGTTGATGCCTTTGATGTCCACCACGCGCACTGGCCCTACGTGGTCATCGGGCAGCCCCCGGCTCTTCACCTGGCAGAGGAGAAGGGTGACAAAGAAGGTGACATCTGTGCTCAGTTATTCTATCCCATGAATACCATCAGTTCTCCTATACCACTCACTGTTTCAACCTCAGGGTCATCTGCAGCCAGTTCCCTCACTGTCACAGGGACCCTGTCCCGGATTTTCTCGTTCACGCTCTTCTCCAGGGCCTCGACCTGCTCTGCTGTCACCAAGGGGGTGTCCAGCTCAATGACACTTCGCTGACGGCCCAGCTCCCTGCACCAACAAAGAACAACTGCTGCTGTAGCTGAGACCAGCTGGGAGATCCCTTTGTGCAGCACCAGCATCCCACTGCTGGGAATGTGGTGACTGAAACAAAGCAGACTTCCCTCCTTTCACTGTTATGTTCAAAGCACCAGGTGTAAACCAAACACTTAAGGAGGACAAGACAGAGCAAACACTTTGTACAGCTTCTGTCCAGGTCAGTCACCTCTCCTGCAATGTCTGAGTTCAAATGAAATATCCAAATTGCTTATGGTGTTTCAGTGTTCAGGCTCTGTGCAGGGTAGCATGGTGGCACATGCTAAACGGGTCAAAAGGAACCTTTATCCTGCTCACCATGAAGTCGTCTTGAATCCAAACATCTGTTCTGCAATGGCACTGATGAGATGCTGTCCTGGAAGAGATGTGCAAGCACTAGCTCTGAGTGCCACTGGTATTTTCAGTCAGGACGTGTCTTTCCTGTTGACATTCTCCACGACAGGCGAGTGCTGGGCACTGAGGGGCTCCAGGCAGTGCTCGGGAGGAGCAAGGAGACAGCTCTGGCTTTGTGAGCCTCGGCTCCTGGCACTGCAGCGCACGCTGGGGCTGCAAAGCAGGCTGACCTTTCTCTTCCAAACCTGTTTTCGGTGCGTTTCTTTACAAGACAAGGAGAGCACACAGAGGGGCACCTGCTGCCCTCCGCAGTCCCGGGAACAGACTGTGCACACAGCTCTCGGGTTTCTCCCTACCCTGACCGGGGTGCGGACACGCTGGGCGCTGACCGCCCCCCTGCCCCGGTGTTACCGGGCGCCCCCCGGTACCGGCACGGACCTGAATGCTGCTGCATGTGGTCGAAGCGGCGCTCCCAGTCCAGCGACAGCAGCACCTCGGCGCCCGGTTCCAGCGCGGCCGGCACGAAATGCACGGCCTCGGGGCCCCGCCGCGTCACGCGCAGCACCGGCACGTCCCCGATGAGGCCGCGATCGTCCGGCTGCGGGCACGGGACGTCAGTGCCGCCACCTGCCCCGGTCCCGGTCCCGGTCCCCGCCCGGCCCGGCCCGTACCTGCCCGCCGCCCTCGGGGAAGAGGATGGTGTCCTCCAGCACCACCTGGAAGCCGCGCACCGGCTCCCCGCCGCCCTCGGGCCGCAGCTCCGCCGCCCGGCACGACACCACCCTGGTGGTGAACTGAGACAGAGACGGCGGCGCCGTGAGGGCCCGCCCGGGCCTGCCCCGCGCCCCCGGCCCCGGCCCCGGGCCGACGCTACCTGCCGGGCCCAGCTGTCCCGCTGGCACCGGAACACCATCGCGACCGCTCGGCACGGGCGAGCCGGGACTGGCGGCGAGGGCGGCCGCGGAGGAACGGGGAGCGGCGGCGGCCGCCGTGCCGCGAGCGGGCGGGGCCTGCACGGTGACGCGCGCGCTCCCGCCGGGGAGCGGTGCGGGTGAGCGGCTCCCGGTGCCCGGCGCGGCGGCGGCCCGAGCGCACGGCACACGGCTGCGGCGGTTCACGTTTATTGCCCCGTGCCCCGTCAGGGTAACCGGCTACGGGAGAGCGGACCGCGTCCGCCGCCCAGGGCCGGGAGCGCTGCCCGCGGCGACGCAGCAGCGGAGGCGGCCCCGCTTCCTCGAAGTCTGAGCGCTGCTTCCCGGTGCGTGCTGCCGGTGCACCGGCTGGCCTCCTGCGGCGTCCCCAGGGCCTGGGCGTCAGTCATCCTGCGGGAGCGAGGAGCGACGTTCCAGGGACTGGGCCGAGACCGGGCCAGCCCCGGTCGCTGCGGGCGGTGCCAGCCAGTTGTCCCGGGGAGCGTTTCCACGCTGCCTCCAGGACAGGCTGCCGAAGGGTGCGGCAGGACGTGCTGCCGGTGCCCCGGAACCGGCGGGAGGCTGAGGCTGAGGTTTTGCTCGGCAGGGCGTCAGGAAGCAGCTGGCATGTGGTACTTACATCCAGGTCATCCATGGCTGGCGGGGGGCCTTTTTCTGTCACCTTCTCCAGCATCTGGATGGGAAACAAACGTCTGGATCCCCAAATACACAGCGTCCCCCCATCCCAAACACCCATACGATGTGCCCCACGATCCTGAGGCTGGTGGCCCAGCTCACCTCTGCGTACTGTTCCACCATGGCCCTCTCCACCTCCTCATCCCCTTCCCAGTCTCGCCAGTTGTCAAAGTCCACGGAGAGCCAGGCTGGCTGTGGGCACAGAGAGCATCCCCTGAGTGGGGAGAGCAGCACCGCAGGGACCTGCAGCCCAGGGGCAGCTCCTGCACAGGGAAGAAACCTTGTCTGATTGGGCAGGGGCAGGAAGCAGGATCCCTTTTCCTGCAGGCACTGGTGCTGATCCTGAGTATGTCAAGGAAAAGGGGTGCCATGTCCTTCCAGGAGGGCAGAAGTCTCTGGACTAACGGTGATTATCAGGTACAGCTTTTTGGGAGCTCTGTCTTAAGTCCCCTGTGGGGGCCTCTGTGTCTGTCCTGGGGGCAGGTTGGCTCCTACCAACCATGAGGTATTGAGTGGGGATAGCACAAGCACTGAGGCACCAGGCACCACACACACCTTGATGTTCTCCTTGGTGATGCGTGGCCAGGCCACTTTCTCCTTCCACTTCCTCATAAAGCATGTAATGGAGCGGTCAGAGCGCTTCTCCCGTGAGTCCTGCCACGAGATCAGGGGTGCCTCAGTGTCTGCTGGGCTCCTCTCTACACAGGGTGAAAGCTCAGCCCTGTGCAGGCTGTGGGGTCACAGAACCACAGAGACAGGTTGTTTCTGGCCAAGGCAGCAGTGTGAGTGTCAGCTCCAGGGCTGGGGCTCTCAGGCTCACCCCACTGACACTCTCAGGATGGGCAGCATTCAGTGTTAAGCAGTGTTGCTCAAGACTGCACAGATTGGCTCCGAGCCTGACAGGCTGTCGGAGAACAGTTTGCTGGCGGGAAACCTCACCTTGGAGTTGACTCTGGCATACAGGTTGATCTCGTTGTAGAACTCCACACCGTCTGCATTTTTGCAACTGCCAAAACATCGCAACAACCGGGCTCAGGAGGGAGCTGAGGCCATTCGTGCTCTTCTCTCTCAGAGTCCTCCCGGTCCTCTGAACCACCCCCAGAGCAGAGCCGTGTCGGTCGGCAGGGCAGTGGCAGCTCACCTGAACACCAGCCGGTGGTCCTCGATGTCGACCTTCACGTCCGTGCTGTCCTCGACACAGAACTCCAGGTACACATAGCGCGGCCGGTCGTACCACAGTGTCTTTGCGGGTTGCCTTGGGGAAGAGCAGAGCAGCGGCTATCAGCAGCGGCTATCAGCAGCGGGCATTTCCCGGTGCCCAGCAGTGCTCAGCAGGGCCAGCCCAGGGCCGGGGGCGAGGAAGTGGCCCCGGGACGGGCAGTGGGAGCGGGGCGGGTGCCGACCGGCCGGTGGGTAGCGGACACAGGCCCGTGACTTTTCCCTCTGTCGCCCCCACGGCCCTGGCCGGGCAGGCGGCGGGGCCGGGCCGGCTGTGTCCGCTCCCCTCTGCCTGGCCCGGCGCCGCTCCCCGCTGCTCCAGCTCGGAGGCTCCCGCCGGGCGGTGCCTCTGCCGGGCACCGGGCGCCGTGCATGGGTTCCGTGCGCCGCGTGTCCCGTCCGGCCGTGCTCACCTCGCCATGGCGGTGCCGACCCCGCCCCGCGCTATTTCGGGCGGGGGGCGCGGCTGCGGGGCACGGGGCCCGGGCAGGGTAGGGCAGGGCAGGCATGGCCGGGCCGGGGCAGCCAACCCGCGGCCCCGCCACCGGCCCCGCCACCGCTCCCGCCCCCCGGTGCGCGCCCCCGGCGCCGCTCCCGCCCCCCGGTGCGCGCCCCCGGCGCCGGTAGCCCCGCCCATGGCCCCGCACGTCCCGCCCCGCAGCGCCAAGATGGCGGCAGCGTCACGGCGCCGGTAGCGGCAGCCATGGAGGGAGAGAGCGGCTCGCTGGGCCCTGGCGAGCGCTGGGCGCCGGTGGGCGCCGTGTCGGCGGAGGAGGACGAGGACGAGGAGGACGAAGAGGCGGCGGCCACGGGGGGAGAGTCGCCGGAGTCGGTGCCGCAGCTGCGGGCCGAGCGGCGGCGGCTGCACGGGGCGCTGCTGGCGCTCGCCTCGCACTTCGCTCAGGTGCAGTTCCGGCTGCGGCAGGTGGCCCGCGCCGGCCCGGCCGAGCAGCAGCGCCTGCTCCGCGACCTCGAGGACTTCGCCTTCCGCGGCTGCCCCGCGCCGCTGCCCCACGGCCTCGGCGCCGCTCCGGTGAGTCCCGCGCCGGGCTGAGGGACCCTCTGCTGGGCATAGCCCCGAGGTCGGTGTATGGGCTGAGCCCCGCCTGGAGCCCGTTAGCGGCTGCGGTCCCGCTGCCGGGAGCGGCTCGGCGGCTGCACTGCCCGCGGTGCTCGGGTTTGCACAGCGCTCAGCACCAGACGCGCTCAGGCTCCTGGTGACTCGGAGCCAGCTCGCAGGGATGTGCCCTGCAGCCCTGAGTGGTGTGTCACCGCTCCACGCCCTGGTACAGCACGGCTGACTCAGAGGATCTGTGATATGTACGTGTTATTTGGCTGCTTTCTTCCTGGATCCTGGGCTTGTAGGACAGGACATGGGTGCAAGCGGTCTGGAGAGGTGCTTCAGTTATCACCCTTATCAGATGAGGTGATGTAGCCTCTGCTTGGTGCTCACGTTTCTCTCTCAGACTGGTTTGCAGTGCTGGCTAGTGTACATGAGTACATGAGCTGCAGCAGATACTTCTCATGTCATAACCCTGTTCTCTGTGGTTTAGGTACAACAATAAGTCTTCAATTTTATTTACTGATAACTTTTTTTTCAGGGTGAGCGAGAGAAGCAGGAGCAAATTGAGGTCCAGAAGGAGAAGCAGAGAGAGCTGATCCTGCAGCTCAAGACACAGCTGGATGACCTAGAGACCTTTGCTTACCAAGAGGGCAGCTATGATTCTCTGCCACAGTCTGTGGTTATGGAAAGACAACGGGTAAGGCTCACAGATCCTCCTGCTCTATTTCCTAGCCCTTGTGAGTGTCTTACAGACTGTCACCAGTTTGTATTTCTCAACAGCAGCTATAATAGAGTGTCAGGAGTTCGTCTACATGTGTGAACCTGTCATGTGTTTTTTGCAGTTATTTCTGTGCAGCAAAGGTATCCTGTTTCTGAGAAAACCTCTGGGAAAGGAGTACTTGAAGCTCCTGGGCAGCAGTGCCACATGGTGAAATCTCACTGCTCACTTGTGTTTTGCAGATGATTATAAATGAGCTGATAAAGAAGCTGGACATGGACTTGAGTGAAGATTTTGCAACGCTCTCTCCAGAGGAACTGCGGCAGCGGGTGGATGCTGCCATAGCACAGATTGTGAATCCAGCCAGGGTGAAGGAGCAGTTGGTGGAACAACTAAAGACCCAGATAAGGGACCTCGAAATGTTCATCAACTTCATTCAGGGTCAGTGATGAGTTTTTGAATTAGCAGAGCAGACTGAATTGATTTGCAATTCCCTGACATAGTCATGAGGAGGGAGGTCACAGATGTCAGGAGATGCAGGAACAGCTTCTGGGTCATAGAAAAGTACAAATCTCTCTAAACTGATGGTGAGGAAAAGTATTGATAGAGTGACAAAAGAGGTCTGGAGGAGTCTGAGGAATGTTGAACTTAATACTTGGGATATGCAGCTGAAATTCACAAGTGTGAAATAATGATGTGAAATCCTTTTTGTAGATGAAGTTGGAAGCTCTGGCAAGGCAGAAGATGGCCACTGTGACTGTGGAGGCTCCTACAAACCCAGCACCCGGCCTGCTGGGAGCAGAGGTGAGCACTGCTGGGCTCAGCACTGTCAGCAAAGCTCCAGCTCCTCCCTGGAGCTTTGATGAGCATGAACCAGTCAATGTGTGCTTTTTCCTGGCAGCTGGTTTCTGTGCTTTGGCACTCCCTCTGCTGAAGGCCTGTGTCCTGTTCCTTTACCCTCCTTCCATGGGATCCTCAGAGTAGTCACAGAGCCTGAGCATGTGGCATGGAGGGTGGGCTCTGTCCTCAGTGGGGGTCAGGAAGAGACTGCTGATACTTGGTGCAAAACACACTGTAATTTGTTCTCTTCAAGCTCTGAGCTCTGTGAGCCGGTACAGTGAGCTGGGGGGGATCCAGTGTTCTTTAGAGTCTGAGACATCCCTACGTATCCCTTGAACCTGCTGGAAATAAAATAATGTAGCATGAGGCATCTGCTGCTACTCAGAATGCTATCCTGAAGAGATTTTCAAATATTTGCTCTCCCTTTGTGCGAATGAACAAGCAGAGTTGTTGACTCCCTAATGAGAATATGTTTTTCTCTTTTCTAACCTGGTCAGTGAACCCAGAAGATGCCAGAAGGATGCAAGAAACGGGCCTGCAGCTCATGCGCCGCGTGCTGGCCGTGCTGCAGATCTTTGCTGTCAGCCAGTTTGGCTGTGCCACAGGCCAGATCCCTCGCACCCTCTGGCAGAAGGACCAAGACAACCAGGACTTCTCCCCCTTAATAGAGAAACTGGAGCTGTCGGTGGAGCGGGTGAGGCAGCTTGCCCTGAAACACCAGCAGGCAGAGCATGTTATCTGCTCCTCTGAGCTGCAGGACGTTCCCCTGGGCGGCAGGGACGAGCTGACCCTGGCTGTGCGCAGGGAGCTGACGGTCGCTCTGCGGGACCTGCTGGCCCACGGGCTCTACGCCTCTTCCCCAGGTATGAGCCTGGTGCTGGCCCCCATCGCATGCTTGATTCCCGCCTTCACGCCCTCGCCGCGGACCATGCACCCCTGGGAACTCTTTGTCAAGTATTACAACGCTAAAAATGGACAAGCCTTCGTGGAATCCCCAGCTCGCAAGCTGTCCCAGTCCTTCGCCTTGCCTGTGACAGGAGCAGTGGTGGCTACCCCCAAGCAGAGCCTGCTGGCAGCCATCCACACGGTGCTCACGGAGCACAGCCCCTTCAAGCGCAGCGCGGACTCGGAGCTGAAGGCGCTGGTGTGCATGGCGCTCAACGAGCAGCGCCTGGTCTCGTGGCTCAACCTCATCTGCAAGTCTGGAGCTCTGGTTCAGTCTCACTACCAGCCCTGGAGCTACATGGCCAACACGGGCTTCGAAAGCGCGCTCACGCTCCTCAGCCGCCTGAGCAACTTGAAGTTCAACCTCCCGGTGGACCTGGCTGTTCGGCAGCTGAAAAACATCAAAGATGCGTTTTGATGTGTTTTTATTGTAATTCATCCATTTTCCACTAGTAGGCAGCTGTTGGGCTCAAGAAGCCTGGCTTTTGTAAGACCAAGTTCATCTCTTTGGTATTTGCTTTTACAGAAATCGTAGGGTGTCACGATGTTGGCAGTGTATTGTCCGATGCTGACCCTGCAGCGTGGCTGGAGCCCGCAGGTTGGGCAGCACCTCGCCCTGCCCACCCCCTGCTGCTCTCAGGCCAAACTGCCCTGCCCAGTGGCCAGTGACTGTTCAGGGGTGGGGGGCAGAGGCCTGACCACAGGGCCTGCGGGTGAGGGAAGGCCCGTGGGATGTGCAGCTGAGCTCCTTTGTGGTTGTCTCTCACAGTCTCTGCTCTACACCTTGCACACACGATCCCTCATGGAGGAGGGAGCTGGCAGGTGTTGAGGCACTGTCAGCGGGGGCTGCTCAGTCACAGGGGACTTGACCTCCCCCGGTAGGAGAAGATGGGGGTCGGTGCCCGGGGGCTCCTCCAGCAGCTCTGTGTCCCTTGAACTGCCGGGGCGCTTTGTCCAACGGACCCAGCTCCTTGTTCCAGGCTTTTGTGGGGGGTGAGAGCAGCCCGGTGTCCCGCGGGATATATTAAATACCGCTGTACTACCTGTGGGCTGAACCCGCCGCTGTCCCGTGTGCTCTGTCCGTTACTGGGGCTTTGACGTGGTGCTTGCCGTGCCCGGGGAGGGGGCGGGCGAGGCGGACACCGGCACCACCATGCGCGGGGTGGGGGCGGCTGAGGCGGACACCGGCACCGACGTGCCCGGGGAGGGGGCGGGCGAGGCGGACACCGGCACCGCCGTGCCCGGGGAGGGGGCGGAGGGGGGCACACACCGGCACCGCCGGGGCGGGGGTGACTGAGGAGGACTCGGCACAGCCGTGCCCGGGGAGGGGGCGGAGGGGCAGACACCGGCACCGCCGGGGCGGGGGTGACTGAGGAGGACTCGGCACCGCCGTGCCCGGGGTAGGAGCGGCTGAGGCGGACCCGGTGCCGGCGGCGCGGCGGAAGTGACGCGGGCGGCGGAACAAAACCCGGCGCAGCGTTCCCTTTGCCTTCCGGCCCGGCGCCATCGCAGCGGAGCCTCGGTGGGTGCGGGCGGGCGCGGGATCCGCCGCCATCCGCGGGGGCGGCGGCCGGGGCGAGGGTGGCGGGCACGGTCTGACCGCCGGCTGCTGTCTCCGCAGAGATGGGGAAGTTCATGAAGCCGGGGAAGGTGGTGCTGGTGCTGGCCGGCCGCTACTCCGGGCGCAAGGCCGTCATCGTGAAGGTGAGCGTGGGGCTAGGCCGGCGGGGCCGCGCCGTCCTGCCGGGGCGGGCAGGAGCCCGGGGGGCGCTACGGGCGCGGGGCCCGCGGGGCTGCTGCTCCTCGGTGCTACCGGGGCTGCGGCTCCTCGGTGCTACCGGGGCCGCGGCTCCTCGGTGCTACCGGGGCTGCGGCTCCTCGGTGCTACCGGGGCCGTGCCTCCTCGGTGCTACCGGGGTCGTGGCTCCTCGGTGCTACTGCCGCCGCGGCCGGTTTGTTTCAGAACATCGACGATGGCACCTCGGACCGGCCGTACAGCCATGCCTTGGTGGCCGGCATCGATCGCTACCCGCGTAAGGTGACTGCTGCCATGGGCAAGAAAAAGATCGCTAAAAGGTCCAAGATCAAGTCCTTCGTGAAGGTTTACAACTACAACCACCTCATGCCCACTCGGTGAGTGCTGCTGCCGGCAGGGGTCTTGGCTGTTCTCTGCTGAACATCGAGAGTTACCAAGGCTGTTAACGCCGTGGCATTAGTGTCGTGAGTAAATGTGAGGCTCAGGCTTTGCAAAAATGGAGTTGTGGTCTGAGGCTGAGTGGAAATATTAATGAACTTTTGGGATGAGGCAGCTGGTTCTTGTTTTAGCCACACTGATCTTCCCTATGCTCAGGGAGTGTCAGCAGGTGAGCAGTTTGGGACAGCTGCGAGGGTCTGGAGCTGGCAGAGCCATTCCTCACTGTGCCTCAGAGCTCCCAGAGCAGCTCCCAGGCACTACATGGAACAGAGCTGCATATCCCTCAGAAAGGATGTGGCTGTTTCCTCTATAGGCTGGACTGAGACTGCTTGGTTTGGTGATTCCTGAACTGAGGAGACTTTATGAGCTGTAACTCCTTGACCGAGCACTAGAATGAGTGTTTGACAGATCCTGGCTCTGCTTGGTTTTCAGCCCTGTGCCAGGTACCATGTCCCTTTTGAACTGTTTTGCTCTCTCCCAGGTATTCTGTGGATATTCCCCTGGACAAAACAGTGGTCAATAAGGACGTGTTCAGGGATCCCGCTCTGAAACGCAAAGCAAGACGTGAAGCCAAGGTGAAATTTGAGGAGAGGTGAGTTGGGAGTTCGTCTCTTCAGTGGTGTTGGTGCTCTTAGCCAGCATGAAAGGTTGGTGTCACTGTGCTATAGTCTGTGCATTTCCAAGCTGGCACTTCTACCCCAGCTTCTTTGTGAGTTTGTTGAGTGTGTTCTTCTCACCTGTGTGTGTCTGCACCACTGAGCCACAGGATGATCTGACAGGATGCTGCCAGTTCATCCTTTCTTTTATCACTGGGCTGGGTGAGCCAGGGCAGTGCTGATGCTTTGTGGGGGAGTGCTTGGGTTTCTGCTCTTTCTTTATGGTTTTCTGTTGAGAAGCTCCTTTAGAGGAAGGAGCTGTGTGGCCTCAGTGGGACACAGAGTCTCAGGCAGCCCCTGAGCTGTTCTCCAAGGGCATCTCCCCCTGCCACACAAGGTGTCCAGCAGGATGGCCATGTCCTGTGCTTGTGCCCATTGGGGTGGAAATTACCACAGTGCAGGTGTCCTTCTTGAGAAATCTGGAGCTTGAAATATGGCTCTTGCTTCCCTTAGAATTTCAATATTTAAAGTGGATTTAGTTGTAGCCCAGGCCATAGAGACCAGGTGAATTGCCTCTGGGTGAGTTAGGTGCTACATTCTGTCTGTCTGGGACAGACAGCTCAGGTACAGGTTTGGTGCTGTTACCTGCTGGTACACATCCTGTAACCTGTGTGTTGTCTTTCAGGTACAAAACTGGCAAGAATAAGTGGTTCTTCCAGAAGCTGCGATTCTAAGGGTGTAACGAGGTTGCATCAATAAATGTTTATTAAAAACCGTGTATTTTTTTTTTTGTGTTATTTAACAAACAAGCAATGGTATGGTCATGCTTGCTCTGTGTCTCTTAAGAGCTGAGAAAGCCATTGCAGTCCAGGTGAATGTCAGTATGTTTGTGGAGCCTTGTGCAGCCCGAGCCATGGGGGCAGGTGTCACCTCTGGGACTGCTCCAGGTGTGTCCAGGACTGTGCTTCCCTTCTGCGGCTGCGGTGTGTTTGATGTTCCTGCCACAGCGGGAATCTCTTATTCCCAAAACTGGGATAATCCCTTTGAAAAAAAAAAAAAGGGTGAGAGAGGGAAGGCAAATGGGTGATTCCGGGTTATGAGTGCACGGTGATTTGTGTGTTGACCTGTGGGTGTTGGATTTCAGCTTCCCAAAGGGTGGTACTGGCTGCTGCCCACCCCGGGAGCAGGGGCTAGGTCGAGTTGGTTTCTGTATTTAGTAGCTGGTCCGTTCGCAAGTTTATTTCTATAGGAGCTGTTCCGTTCCTGGCTGGCCAGGTGGGTGTTCGCGGAAGGCGGGTTAGGCGCGGCGGGGATGGGGGAAGAGAGGGCGCTGAGGTATCGGATGGGGCTGGGCTCGGAGGGGCCGGGGCGGGGCGCGCTGGCGAAAACGAAAGCGAAAGGCGAGAGCGGACGCGGGGCTCCCGGTAGCACGGTCCCGGTGGGCGAGGCAGGACGGGGCACCCCGCGGGACCGGGGCTCCGGGCCGTGTGCCGCCAGCGCCGCGGGGATGGATTCGGAGGAGGTGAGGAAGAGCCGAGCCGCGGGGAGAGGCGGGCGGGGCGCGGCCAGCGCGGCTGAGACCCCTCCTGTCTTTAGGAGTCCTTCGTCCGGCTGCAGGACCCCGAGCAGCTCCGGCAGGAGATCGAGCGGTGCAAGGTGCGTCCGGCTGGGCCCGAGAGGGGTTGGCCGGCCGCATCCCGCTGGCCGGGCTTCCCCCGGTCGGCCCTGGCCAGGAGCTCGAGTGGCTTCTCTCGGACTACGAGTCAGAGGCGGCAGAGAGGAGTAATCCCATGGAGAGGAGAGCCTGTTCTAGGGTCCAGGCTCATTCCCACAGGCACAGCCTGTGCGGGGGCTGGGTGGCTGGTGGGGGTGATGCAATGTCCTCAGGGTCTTGCTGTTTGATGGTGCTTCTCACAGGAGCTTTACAGTGTTCTGGAGCAAGACCATGCAAAGCTACAAATGGCCAAGGAAGCTGCAGAGCAAAGGACACAAGAGCTGAATAAAGAAGAACTTCATAACACTTTTGAGCAACAATTGTCTTTAGATGGAGATGAAGAAAGAGCCCAGCAGGTCAGTGTTCAGTAGATGTCTTAGGTTTGGAAGAGTGGGAAGAAAGAGCCCAGCAGGTCAGTGTTCAGTAGATGTCTTAGGTTTGGAAGAGTGGCAGGGGGGCTGATGATGCAGGTCACTGCTCTGAGATCACTTGCTTGAGATCCAGTGGAGATTTCATGGGAAACGTAAGGCCTGTGCCGAGAAGTGAGACAGTGCTGCAGCGAGGGGAGGGCTGTCCCCAGAGGAGAGGAGCCAGGGCAGAGCTCCAGTCAAGAACGCGAGAACAGGCTGGAGCTGTGTGCCCAAGAACAGTGCTGTGCTCAGAACAGAAGTGTACTGCAGCCCCTTGTGTCCCGATGTTCCCTACTTCCCACTATTTCCTTCTTTCCTTCCTGCCAGATTTTTGCAATAAAGGAGGAGAACAACAGACTGAGGCAGGAGAAGGAGGTTCTGAATAATAAACTGGAAGAATTGAAGAAGAGGGCCTTCTGGAATGATCCTGTGATGGTAACAGAGTGTGTGTGGGCACTTGGGTCTGCTGGCAAGGGCAAAAGCCTGGCTGGAGAAGCTGCAGGTGAATGCAGCTGGGCACTGTGTGATGACTGGCACAGCTCCTCTGTCAGGGCCAGGAGCTCTGCTCATGGCTTTGGGATTTCAGGCACAGCTAGGAGAGACTGTTGAGGTTCTCCAGCTGGTAACTTGAGCCATGAGTTTTTTCCTAGTCCGTGGATTGGCAGGGACATGTCCTGTGCAGGGTCCAGTCTCCTCCAGCTGCTGTCTGTACTTGCACCTAGATGCTGTCTGCCTTGCCGGAAAAGAAGATGATCTTTAAGGGACTCACAGCAAACAAGGAGGACATGAGCAAGCTGATGCTCACCCCCTTGATCCACTACCCTCTGCCAGGGGGCTCAGCTCTCATCACCTTTGAGGAGGCAGAGGGTAAGTGTGAGAAGAGCCCTGCTGCAGCCAGGTGTCCTTGATCATTTTGGGGCCTGTCCTGTGTCCCCTCCTTGTGCCAGAGTTTGGCACTGCCCCTCTCCCTGCCTTGTGTGGGGCTGTGCCACCTGCCTGACACCTTTGCTGTGCCGTGTCCTGTCCTGGAAAGCGCTGGGAGTGGGCAGTCACTCCCCTGTGCTCGGGGCTCTCCCTGCCCGCAGTGGCCCAGAGGATCATACAGAGGAGGGAGCACACGGTGGAGCTGAGCTGTGGGGAGCTGGAGGAGCTCGACCAGTGCAGAATGCGAGTGCAGGCAGTGCCAGTGGACATCCTGCTGCCATCTGCCCTGGAGGTAGGGCCCGTGGGTCCCCATGCCATGGGGCTGCCCTGGGCATGCTGCGAACCCCGTCTGAGCCTGCCTTGACCAGGGCACTGCTACCAGCCACACCCAGCACTGCTCCCCCGAGCTCTGGGGCCAGTCCTGCCCTGGCACTGACTGGCCGGTGCCACCACAGATCAGGATGACTCACAGCAGGAGGAGCATCCTTGTGTCTGACTTGCCCAGCCTGGACATCTCCAAGGAGGCACTGCTGGACAAGCTGGAACTCTTCTTCAGCAAGACAAAGAATGGGGGCAGCGAGGTGGAGAGCAGGGAGTTCCTGGAGGACTCTTGCCACGTGGTGCTGACCTTCACACAGGATGGAGGTGCGGGGGGTGTGCTGAACTTGGGTGGCTGGCAAGGGTGGAGCAGCCTGACCTGCCCTGGGGGGAAATCTGAGAGCAGATGAAGCTGTGTTTGAGGAACAGGGAAGGTAGAGTGAGCCTCAGGCTGTCCTGCCTCCCCCAGAGTGCTGGTGTGGGTGAGCTGGGCAGTGAGCTTGGCTGTGTCAGGGACAGAACCTCCTCTGGAGCTTACCTGGGACCGTGGCAGCTCAGGGCTTTCCTCTCCATATGCAGTGGCAGAGCCGCTAATTGAAAGAGGACATATCGAGATGCCCATTGGGAAAGGGAAATACAAAATCAAAATATCACCGTGCATGAGTGGAGACATCTGTAACCTGCAGGTAAGGGCATGAACCCTGTGCAAGCAGCACCTGCCAGCCTGGGTGGAGGCAGCAGAGGCTGGGGGGCTCCTGAGACCCCTCTCCCCGTGCTGCTCTGCACCTCACCCGCTGCTCTGCCCAGCTGCAGCCCTCCCGCTGCCCCACGACCGTCCTGCTCCTGGGCATCCCCGATGTGCTGGGTGAGGAGGCCATGAGAGACGCCCTGGAGATCCACTTCCAGAAGCCCAGCCGCGGCGGCGGGGAGGTGGATGCCCTCGCCTACGTCCCAGCGGGGCGGACAGGGGTGGCCGAGTTCGTGGAGGACACGGGCTAGTCCTGGCCAGCCCGAGGCTGAGGAGCTCCGTGCGTCCGTTGACCCGCGGGCACGGGGGGAATTAAAGCGTCTGTTGGGAGCACCCACCGTGTCTGTTGTGTTGGGGCCGGACCGGACCGGGCCGAGCTCTGAGGGACCGGACCGGACCGGGCTGAGCTCTGAGGGGGCCGGGCGGGGCCGGGCCGAGCTCTGAGGGGCTGGGCCGGGCCGAACTCTGAGGGGCCGGGCCAGACCGGGCTGAGCTCTGAGGGGCCGGGCTGCGAGGGGCCGGGCCGGGCCGCTCCTCCCGCGGGCCCGGGCGGGGCAGCTCCGCTTTCGCTTTCGTTTCCTCGTGGCGGCGGGCCCGGAGCGGAGCCGAGGCCGCAGAGCCGCGGCGGGAGCGGGCAGCGAGGGCCCGGTCCCGGTGCGGCGGGGCCCGGCAGCCGCCCCCGCGGGCATGGCGGGCCGCACGGTGCGGGTGCAGGGTTTCCCCGCCGAGCTGCCTCCCGACAGGGCGGCCGACAAGCTGACCATTCACTTCCTGCGCTCCCGCAACGGCGGCGGGGACATCGCCAGCGTGCGGGTGCTGCCCGGCTCCCTGCCCTGCGCCCTCATCACCTTCGAGGCGCCGGAAGGTAACGCTGGGGGCCTGGCCTGTCCCACCATCCCCAGTCCCACTGTTCCCTCTCCCACCATCCCCAGTCCCACTGTTCCCTCTCCCACCATCCCCAGCTCCACTCTTCCCTGCCCCATCATCTCCGGCCCCACTCTTCCCTGTCCCACCATCCCCAGTCCCACTGTTCCCTGTCCCATCATCTCCAGTCCCACTGTTCCCTGTCCCACCATCCCCAGCCCCACTCTTCCCTGTCCCACCATCCCCAGTCCCACTGTTCCCTGTCCCACCATCCCCAGCTCCACTCTTCCCTGTCCCACCATCCCCAGCCCCACTCTTCCCTGCCCCATCATCTCTGGCCCCACTGTTCCATGTCCCACCATCCCCAGCCCCACTCTTCCCTGCCCCATCATCTCCGGCCCCACTGTTCCCTCTCCCACCATCCCCAGTCCCACTCTTCCCTCTCCCACCATCCCCAGTCCCACTCTTCTCTCTCCCACTATCCCCTGCCCCTTCTTCCCTGTCCCACCATCCTGTGTCCTAGTGCCCCTGTCCTGCTGTCCCCAGCCCCACCATTCCCCGTCCCGCTGTCCCTGGCCCCACTGCTGTCCCTTGGCTGGGCTGACATGAGTCCGGGTGGCTTTTCCCACCAGTGGCCCAGAGGATCCTGAAGGTGAAAAACCACGTGCTGGCAATCGGAAAGACACGGTACCCGCTGGAGGTGACACCACACGCTGCAGAGCTGAGCCCTAATGAGGTACTGAGGGGACATGGCAGCCCCAGCTGCTCCCACAGACTCTGTGCTTGGCAGACAGCTTGAGAAGGGGGACCTCACTCTCTCCTTTAATCTTAATTACACTTAAATCTGTTTTCATTCATATTCAAATGAAGATTTTTTTTTTTTTTTCCTGTGCTAATAGCACAGGGACAGGCAGGCAGGCTGTGCAGCTCAGTCATCTGGCGTTTGTGCCTGTCAAATGGAGGGTAGTCAGGCTGGCAGAGAAGAGGCACTTTTCCCCAGTCCATCTGGTGCCACATGGGGGATCCTGTTAATGTCTCTGCCGTGTCATCAGCTGGACTTACAGTGCATTGTTCCTCTTTCCTTCTCAGGAAAGCTTAGCATACAGACATGCTGATGTCTAGGGGGCACAGGAGAGTTCTTGTCTCTTCCTGCAGTCTCAAGAGACCGTGACTGCAGCCATGTGCCATGTTTTCGTGTCTGAGTCCCAAAAACAAGGGCATGGGAATTAGCCTGGCCTTGCAGACCTTTTTGCAAGCCTGTGGTGCCAAAACTGCTTGAAGATCTGGAGCTGAAGGTCTGCAAAGGCAAGAGAGCAGCTGCGTTTCAGATGCAGAAACAATAGTGGATTTCTTGGGTTTGGGCTTTTTGAAGAGCTCTCAGTGTAGAAATGTGACCCTATCTCTGTGCAATTTCACCCTCTGATTCCTTGTTTGCGGAAAGCTTTTGACGAGTGCACAAGATCAATGAGTTGCTTCGTCTGGGTTTTTTGGTCCTGTCTGTGTCAGGGTCCATCTCTCTTGAAAGCAGGGTGCTGAGGGAGAGGGGTGGAAGAATGTGTCTTCTCTTCTGTCACAGTGATGCAGGGGCCACTTGCCTTCTGTGCCTTTGAAAGGGGTTGGTTTTGGTCCTTGCTCTCTCACTCCCTTGCTATCTACTTGCAGATCTTCACACATGTGAACATGACAATTGACTATGGCAAGCTGCCCACGGGCAAAACCCTCCTGAAGGACTTGCACAAAGGCTACAGCAATATACACTTCAGCTTCGACTCACAGAATATGCAGTGCATAGTCCAGGGACCGTTCACTGAGCTGCAGACCTTCAGCAGAGACCTGCTGGGCAGCCTGAACCTCAAGAGAGATGCCACTGGCCAGATCCTCCTGCCAGCTTCCAGCTGTGAGGCCAAAAAGGTGGGAATGCATGATCAGCAGCAAGTGCCTGACTCCACTGAGTCAGCACAAGAGACAGCAAAGCTGCCAGACTGCGACCAGGTGTGTGAAATGGCAGCTAAAGCCCCATCATCTCAGAGCCCAGTGGATGGGAAAGCTGTGGACGGTTTGGGGAAGCTGGAGGACTATTCCCTAGCAATGGACTCGGACATTTACTTGTACATGCAGAGATTCTGTGCTGCTGAGTACCAGGGTGTGCTGCACCAACATCACGTGGATGTGGTGCATGTCAGTGATGATGGCATTGCTGTATTGTACCTCCACCCATCTGGAGGCGTGCCTGGGGACATGGATGCCTTGCGACAGGCCCGCCTGGCCCTGCAGCAGCTCTACCAGCAGCTGGAGGTGAGCCTGTGCAAGGAGAAGATTGCTAAGGAAGGGCTGGGAATGGACAGCCAGGCACTCAGGGCTCTGACATGTGAGCTGCAGAAGCTGTATCCCCAGCTGCTCTGCCACGAGGATGTGAAGCAGCTTTATCTTGTTGGAAACCGTGTTGATGTGTCCAAGGCCAAGCAGTTCCTTGAGGATTCTGTCACCAGGAGAGGTGCTGCACACACGGTTGACATGCTGAGCAGCTCCCAGCCCTCCGGCACCACAGAGGATGCACTACACCTGGCCAAAGCTCCTGTGCATACTTCAGCCACAAGGCTTAGCTCAAGCAGACCGGAGCTGAAAGGTGAGTTCAAGCTAGCTGCCAACTTCAGCACCCTGAATGATGACAGGTCTCAGGCTGGCCAGGGCCTCCTGATGAATCAGGACTCTCCACCAGTGGGACAGGTGCAGCTTTCTGGGAAGCATTCATCAGAGATAGATGCTCCTGGTCAGAGTGACCCAAGGGCACTGACCCAGCAGTATCGGCCTCCCACCCCTGTGACAGATAAAGTTCTGGGGTCAGCAGCAGAGCCTCAGCAGAACGACCACAGAGAAAGGGGCCATGTGGAAGGAGGTGCCGGACTCACAGGATTGAAGGTGCAGTTGCCCTTTGAAGGCAAAGCAAACAGCACTTTTCAGCATCCTGAGTATTCTAAAGGCTCAGGTCCCATTGGGTACAACTCCTTAGCTGGCATCAACAGCAACTGTGATGTGACATGGACTTCTTTTGTTTTAGGCTGCAAACCCTCTGCATCCAGGTCTGTGCTGCGACGGTCCAACAGCTTCTCCCTACCAAGGTCAAAGGAAAGCAACAACTCTGGAGACAGCAGCAGCAGAGTGAGTGAGGAGATGAGCCTGGACACTCTGCAGTGGTTTTACCTGAAAGATGTCCGCCATGCCACTATTGATGAGCTGTGCAGGGCTGGAGGGGTGCACATCTTGGAGCGCCACGCTGGGGACTGCACAGTGCTGACGCTGCAGGCAGATGACAGGGGAAGGCTGCTCCAGGCAAAATGGAAGATGGAAGATCTTGTGCAGAAGTGCCCTGACTTGGTGTGTCAGAGTGTGAGCTACTCAGAGCTTGCTGTCAGTGGTCCAGATGACAGTGACCTGAGTGAACTGTGCAGCCTCTTGCGAGGAAAATCCTTCCAGGTTGGACTCAGCAAAGACAAGTACAAGCTCTATCTTGCCTGCCCTAAGGAGATGCTTCCAGGAGTGGCTGAGGCCTTCCACATGTTTTCTTCTAGGAGGCTCTGTGCCGTGAAATCTTTAGCCATGTTTCCTGAACCAGAGAGTACAGGGAAATCAAGTGTCATCCAGTCAATCAGAAGGCAGGACCCATTGCTGGATGCAGCCCTTCCTGGCAGCCTGAATTCCCTACAGCACCTGAACATCGATAAAGTGGACTCTAAATGTGCGCTCAGGGTTTCCTGGTTGCCAGAGGCTGAGGAAAAGAGATCCCCCAATCCTTGGAGGTCCCAGCAGGCTTGGGGGCAGGAGGAGGCCAGGGGCTATATTGATTCTGGGTCTGGGAGAGGAGAAAGCAGCCTTCTGAGCCTTGGTACATGGGATAAGCCAAGTCCTCCTGGCCTGAGGGAGCTCCAGGAACAGCGGAAGACAAAACTGTCTCTGGGGGAGCCTGACAGCACCCGGCTAAAACAACTCTTGCCAGACAGATTCCAGTTTGCAAGAGACAAGAGCAGAGGAGGCCACAATGAAGCAATGGGACAGCAGCACTGTCCAGTCCCTGCAGCTGATGAAGCTCCTTACTCTCTGCCCACCTGGCTATCCAGGGCCGTGGCTGCTGAGCCACCCCCAGCTGTGGCCCACCAGGCACCTGCAGCAGAGCCCACAGATCAGGGAAGGGCCCAGCTCCCAGGGGGCAGGAGCAATGAGCAGGAAGAGCCTGACCTCCCATCACAGCAGAAAAGAGACCCCAGCCTTGGACAGGAAAGCAGCATGATCCCTCTGGACCAATGTGACACTTGCAAGGACTCAGGTGTGACCTGCCAGGGCTCCTGTGGTCACACCTTGTGCAGGACATGTTTTGCAGCAGACAGAATGCAGCCAGCTTGCTGTGGATCCTCCTCAGCTGCCCCAAGCTGCAGTATCCTGGGGACACTGAAGATCTCCTCCCTGTCTCAGAGCCTGCCTGGATACTCTCAGGACCCAACACTTCAGCTTGCTTACAGCATCCCTGATGGCGTGCAGGAGGTAGGTACCACCACAGAGCTTCCCCATCCCACTGCAGCCCACACGGGGAGATATCTGTCAGGATGGTTGGGGGGAAAAGAGCAGCCACAGCTCCCTGCCCCACAGGCAAAGCAGCAGAGATATTAACCTATGAAAGGCAAAAAGCTCCACAGCAGGTTTTGGAGCAGCTTCCTGCTTCTCAAGAGTATGTGTGACCTCTGGTTTTAGTTGACAGTGACTATCAGCCCATGGGGATCATGGTCATCAGTGTAGTTTTCAAGCTAGACAAACCTTAGAAGTCCCCTCAGAGACAAAGCACTCCAGCCATTGTTTAAAATGTCTTATTCCTGTTCTAAGGTTGGGCACCCTCGCCCAGGACACCCTTACAAAGGGGGGAATTTTTGTGCCTTCCTGCCTCATAACAAGGAAGGGCTGAAGACAGCAAAGCTGCTGAAGAAAGCATTTGAATGTGGGATGACATTCCAGATCAAGTCCTGCAATGGAGAGGAAAGAGTAACATGGGGCCTTATCCCCCACAAAACCTCCTGGGATGGAGGCAAAGCCAGGTATGGCCCAGCTCATTCTAAGCTTCTGGGTTATGGTTATGGGTTTTTTAGCAATGGGAGGAGGAGAACCATGGGCTCCAGCTCAACAAATCCTGGCAGAGATGGGTCTTCCACTCTCCCACAGTGGCAGAGTTGGTGCTTCCCTTTGCTTCAGCTTGCAGGGCAGCTATGGCATGGCAGACCAGCCCTGGGACTCTCCAGCTGGAGCAAAAGCCCTTGCCCATCCCACAGCCATAAGTGGTGTGGAAGCCTGTAATTCTCCATGGACAGGAACTGTGGGCCCTGTTCACTTACAGCCTTTCCCATGCCAGTGCTGGGTATGAGCTGTGCCTGCAGAGGCAGCAGGACACCCCAGGAGCAGGACTTCCCCTCTCAGGCCCTGCTGAAAGAGTGGGACAAAAAGAAAAGGCTGCTTCCCACATCAGCAGGATTTACAGTGCTTCTTCTCTGCCCCACAGGAATGGCTACCCGGATGCCCAGTACCTCCGTGAGGTTGGCACAGTTCTCAATAAACTGGGCCTTGTGTGATCCTGGCACAGCCACAGCCTGTGCCTTCCCTTTGCCTTCTTCTCCTGCTGAGAAAACTGCAGCTTAACAGAGACAGCTCAGGAAAAAGCAGGTGTCTGTCAAAGGAGCTCCTGCTTTCCCCACATGTAGCCAGAACTCTGCACATTAGCAAAGAGCAGCATCTCCATCCCTGCCCCATGCAGGCCTCAGCATGGATCCGTGCTTCCCAGAAACTCCAGCCTCTCTTGGATGCATGTCCTGAAATCACAGATCTGAGCCCCCCTTTGGCTTTCAGTAGCAGACACAAACCTAGGCAGGAATTGCACCTAGTCCAGCCCCAGCTTCTGGAAGTCTCTTCCACCTCCTGCCACTACAGAAAGGTTCCAGCTCAGCTGCTGCCAGGGCTGGGGTCAGAGATGAACTGTCTTTACTGTCAGCCCTGCACACTGACAGCTCAGGCCCCAGCAGACAGCCCCTGCTCTGAGGCCAGCAGGTGACCTGGTGCTCTCTTGAGGAGAACAGTAACAGCTTTCAGCACCCACAGCAGTTGCCTCCCAGTGACAGTCTCTATGCTGACAAATAAACAGGATTTATTCTTATGTTTGGTAGTGGCTGTTCATGCCTTGTCTTACCCTCAGCCCAGGCACCCACTTCAGTCCCACCTGGCTACTGACACACTCAGATAGGAAGTGCAGAGCCCAGCTAAAGGCTTCACAAACAAAAATCCCCATGGCTGCCCTCCAGGACGAGTGTCAGGAACAACACTCAAGCTAGTAATTAACAGTTGTCACTGAGAGCAGAGGCATCTCCTCCTGCTGGGAGCATTACACTTTGTCAACTGAATCTGCTGTGGGCAGAGGGATCATCACAACAGAAACCTGAGCAGCATAAAAGCAGGTTTTGTTATGCTTTTAATTAACATTTGAAACACATAAGGCATATGGTAACATTTGACAGAGGAGCAGTACACATTGTAGTCATGTAAACAGCAGTGGCACAGTTGTCTTCCATCCAACTTGGTTACACGCACAAAGCGAAATATATTTTTTAAACAAAAGATTTGCTATGTGTCTGTAGGATGAGCATCACTCATATCACAAATCTGCAAATCAACACACTTCAGACAGTACAGACCAGACCATATGCTGTAAGAGGCTCACTCAGAGTCTAACACATTTCACATCATGCTCATGTACTACTTGCCAATAACACTTTGCCATCACAAGGGCTCAGCACACCAGAGACTTCAGGCAACCCGAGTGGTTTAACACCTATGATAGCAGCTGTCAGCAGGCCAGAATCCTGCACCAGCTGAAGCATCACACACACAGTGCTTCTTACTTCTCCCTGGCCAATCAATTCTAGTTTAATACAGGTGTCTGAAACAAAACAGAGAGCTGAACTCCTTCCCAGAACACTTGGCAGGGGCCACACTCCTCTGTGCAAGCAGAGGCCACCTCTGCTCCCTTCCCCCCTGCAGTCAGCTTGCAACACAAGTGAGCTTCAGAGTCAAAAAATGTGGCAACTGCTGCCTGGTGATAGCAAAGGAGTTACACTTTGTCCAAAAGCAGCAGCACCAGGCTGGGAGGCCACTACAGCAATGACAGGAGAGGCACTGGCACCGAGCCCCCTGCAGCAGGCAGGGCCGTGGGTGCCTCCTCCACTCATCATCTCCTTACACTTCCACTTGGACTCCTCATGGCACAACCTTTCAGTCAAGACAATCAGTAAAATAAACATTAAATTGCACTTCTGGAATGGCACACATGATTAAGTACAGGAATCTCCCAGTTCCTCAGTAGCACAACTTTGCCCTAAACAAGCAACATTGAATGGAATGATTTTTATCTTAGGGTTTTGTTTTGGTTTTTATGCTTTGGTCCTTGGTATACAAACCGGCTGGTTAACTGGATTAAGACACTTGAAGTTGTTGTACATAGGTTCTAGACTTACTGGCCCATAAAAAAGAAAAGTAAAAAACCAAAACAACCAACCACACCCACCTAAAGCAGAACTTTGAGCAGCGGCAGAGGATTGCAAGGTTACATTTAATCTTGCTCTTCCTGTAGAAAACACTGTTGCTACCAAGAGACACAAAACAGTCAGTGCTGACCTCGAACAGGCAGTAACTGCTTGGTGTTCCTGCCTTGATAAGAGCTTCAGGAATTTCTATGTAGAAGACATGTGAGAAGACAAAAAGAGCCAGGAGCTAGGATTGTTTCTAAAGAGCCAAGGCTGGAGCAGCTGATAAAGCCTCACTCTGGAGCTGCCCTGGGAAAGACAAGGGCTTTACAACAGGGACTGGGGGGTACAGAAGCACCAGGTCAGCCCCAGAAAGGCTGGAACACCTGGGGAGAGAACAGCTAATTCATGGAAAGTCCAACAACATCACCAGAGTTCACAAAACAGAGCTAATAAGAGTCAAAACAGTGTTTTGGCAATACTTTGAAAGGCCAGAATGGAAAAGGCCCCAGTGACTCCCTAGTCATGTAGCAGAAGGCACCAAGATGCTGTTTGCTGTGGCACACAGGAGGCAGCAGGGCAGAGGGGTCTGATGGGGAGCTGTGAGAGCCCTGCCACACTGCCTGACCCAAGGCCATCCACGTAAGGCACTGAGCACGAGACTGGCTCAGGATAAAGCAGGGAGAGAGAGGATGTTACTATGAAACACACCATAACAGCTTCCCTTTTACAACCATGCAGAGCCAGAAGATGTGCAGGGTTGTGTGTGCCTTTTGAGCATGCTGCCCTGGCATCAAGGTGAAGTCCAGTTTCTCAGAGGAACAGGTCCAGACTTTCCATTTCAGCAATTTAGACAGTCCTTCTGTTTTCACACCTGGTAAAGCAGCATTAGACACTGTTGGATTCAACCTAAATTAGCACAACAGATCAGGTTGAAAGAAGCAGCAAGATTTTGGATTCAGAAAGGTAAAAAGTTGTGCTTGAGAGTTCCATCAGGCTGTGTTTATGAAGTTCAAGAGATGAACTGACAAGGATCTGTGAGAGGACTCCAGCACTCCTCTGAGGTTGTAGGGAACGGGATTGTTGCAATATTTAAAGTTAGCCAGGGCACGACCCTGGAAGCTGTGCCAGTGCATTGTTAAAGAACTCTGAGCCCAAGCACCTGAAGCACAAGCTGCAGTGGCAGACAGGAGTCCCACTGGAGGAGGCTGAGGGAGAAGCCAGAGAGGAACTCCAGCCCTGGGCTCTCTTGGGTGGTGATGGGGCTGCATGCCCGGCCCTGTGCCCAGCGGGTACCTGCCCTCCTTGGGCCCTGGGCCCTCCCTTTGGGCTAGTTAAGCAGGATTCTAGTCTCAAGGTTTTGCTTCTGAAGCACAAGTTCTTCCATGATGGGCAGCTCTTCTTAGTGCCCTTGGGTTTACCATTTCAAATCCAAAATGAAGCCCAAAAGCCCACCACACCTACAATCCATGCCAGGTAAGCACCGACAGCACCAGAGTTGCCCAGGGCTGCAGGCAGGGTCCAGTGGGAAGGACAGCATCACCCAGGGCTCAAGGTGCTCACAGAGCTGGGCTTGGTCTCTACACAGCTCTGTTTCCAAATGCACACAAGGAAAGAAGAGAAGAGGAAACAGTTCTGGTATAGGGAGCAGCATCCCAGGCAGCTCCCAAACCCTCAGCGCTGAAGCCCCAAGACACAGATTCAGGGGAAGAAGAGTCAAGCCCTGCTGCAGCAAATGAGCTAGGACACAACGGGAAACTGCTCAGAATGTGCAGGTCAAGAGGCCTGACACACAGCTGGGCTGTTTACCATCTAACTGCTACCCTGGCAATAGCTTTACCAACCAGTGTGCCCAGCCAGAGCCAGCCCACACTGCTGGGCAGCCAGCCCACAGGAGTGGCTCTTGAAAGTTCCTTCCCAAATTGCAACACCTCCTCAGTGCACAGGGCACTGCACAAAGCATTAATAGGGGATTATTCTGTTTTCATTTCAGTGAAGTTCAATTCAGTACTGCAGCCCTTGGAAATACAAAGAGAAGGGTGAAGCCCTGACAATACCAACTTGGAGCCCAACATAATAAAGCACAGAGCCAACATCAATTGTTCCAGTCGTTTAAGACACAGTTGAGTCCTTACAGTCTCTAAGAATCAGACACTGCTCAGATCTCTCTATACAATTTGGAAATAGAAAATGGACAGCATCAGGTTATCTAATTGAAACTTTTCTTCTGTAGTCAGACAAAGCCCAGCCTGTCTGGGTATTTACAGACTGCAAATGAAGTGTCATCTGCACTAGACTCCAAATTGCAAGGCAAAACCAACATGAGCTGTTACTATCTGGCTGTGTTAGTGGCCTACAAAAAGCAGAGGGAATAGAGCTGGGTTAGTGTGAACAGAAGGGCAACCTCTGCTCAAATTAAACTAGCCCAGCTGTGGTTTTCCTTTGGCTGTGGAGGAAGCATCCTACATTTGGCCAATCCTCTGCTGAACAGGCTTCCCAAAGCTGACAGTGCAAACAATTCAGCAGGGCTGTTTCTGCAGAGACACTTGGCAGTTGTTACAGTACATTGTGCTGTGACTTTACAGTGACAGGCTGTGCAGTTGTTAGTCACCAACTGCTTGGAAGCTTCAGCCTCACTGCCAGAGAAAAAGGTTAATCTGGAAATTCAGTGGAGAAACAAGTGGTTAGAAAACAGTATGAAATAAACAGGCTTCAAAAGAGAGAGCAGGAGGCATATCTGGCAAAGGGTCAGTCATAACAAGAGCATGCAAACCTCATTTGAATGATAACCATGATGTTCTTGTACTGGTGAAAGATGGAAGATACTGATCTGTCCATTTCCAGGTCCCAAAGAGATCAGGGAGTTAAACCATGAATTCATAATCTGTATACATCTCTTCTCCTTAGTTCTCTGCTTTTTTAGATTCTTCCTTGGGTGCTTCAGGAACCAGGATGACTTTTCCAACATTCTTCTTTTCTTGCATCTGCTTCATAGCCTCTGCCACCTGGAAGCAAAGGAGTCTGTAAGGCCCCCACCCACTGCAGAGAGCACCCAAGCCCTTCCTGGGCCCCTCAGCACCCCCAGACCAGTCTGATAACTGGGAGGCAGCTTTCCTGGCAGCTCAAGCAAGTCCCAAGCATTCAGGTCCCTCTGCACAGTTGTGTTTTGGACAGACCCGGGCAACTTCCCCAGAAGGCCTACAGGAAACTCTCCTCAAGAATTCACACAGCCCAACCTTAACACACACAAGGAGGCTCTGCTGACACAAATGTGGAAGTGCAGTGTGTGTCACCACAGCTTCCTCCCCAAAGGGAGGAACCCAGCCACCTGCCAGCAGGACAAAGCCTCCACCAGCTACACAAAACAACATATGCACAGAATTTATTATTTTTAAGCACCTGGGCCAGGCCTGGAATCAAAGCTTTCCTTAAGCCTTTACATCAGACTGGTTCTCAGGTATGAACACTGACTATTCTTTGCTCCCCTGCAGCAGGTCCTGCCCAGCACAGATTCCCAAGGGAAGAGCCTGACTCTGCCTGGACACATCAATGCAATAACCCTGAGCAGAGCAGAGCTGCTGGAAAACCTGCTGCTCCCTTCTAATATCCTCATTCTGCTTCACTGCCTGGGCTCTTTTGCACTCATGGAAGGGCAGCAACAGCCTTCCCATCTGTCTGCTTAATTACAGGGTGCAGACTACTCAGGGCAAGCTGCAGTCTGGTGTATAACCCAGCCCCCTCCTGGCTGCTGCTGCCCTTGGAGCACAGCTGAGCTGCCCTGCTCCACAGGGACACTGTCTGGCATTGCCCAGCCCTGTGCACTGGAGCACAACAGCCCAGCCACTTTACTCAGCCTTAATATTTTAAAAGGAATAGGGCACTGAATGTCTGAGAACAGATGGTTATTAGGTATTTTCAACAGTTCAGACCCCATGGACAAGGTGCTCACTCTGTACCACTGCCTGTATGTTAGCTCAGACTCACCTGGTCAAAGGGCCATACAGAGTCTATTTTGGGCTTGATTTTGCCTTGACTGTACAAGTTAACCAGCTTGGCTACAACACTTCTGAGAAGCTCAACTTCTTCATCCATATATCCAAGATGGTAGCCACACACAGCCTTGTTCTGGTGTAGGAGCTGCAAGGCAGTGATGCTGAACTGGTTCCACCAGGTTTTAGCCATAGCCATGAGGTTCTTCTTCTGCCCAGTGAGCAGGTTTGCTACACCTGAAAAGAAGGCAAGCCACAGGTAAGCAGGAACACAAGAGACAAGGGGCATGCCATGGAACAGCTCAGACAGGGGAACAGCCAACTGAGCATAGAGAGGGACAGAGCTGAGAACTGACCACAGCAGAACCTGCCCAGTCAACCTTCAATGGAAACAGGCACCTGCCTCAGCCTCCAGATACACAGAATCTGGATTATCAGCACTCATGTAGCAAAAATGCAAAACAACTACTCTCTTTAGCCCTCCTAAGGCAGCAGCAGCTAGACTGGAGGGCTGGCAGAGGTAAGAAAGGGTTACAAGTGACATCCTGCCAGGCTGGCAGGACAGCTTTCCCCTTCTCTTCCAGCCCTGCTTCTCCAGGGGAATCACACGCTGCAGTGGCTGGGACAACCAAAGCAGCACACTGGTGCAAGTGTCTGGAATCCCACTGGGGGTTGTGTGAGGGCTTTGTCTGTGGGACAAAATCACAGTGTTCCAGGGCTGGGGAATGGAGAGATAAGTATTCAGTAGCCTCAAACCTCATCTCCCACACATCCTCTAAAAGAAAAGCAAGGCTGTGCATTAACTCAGCCTAGACAAAGCAGCTATGCCAGTATTCCTCCCTGAGGACATTCCGGCTTCCCCTGCAGGCACCAGCTTTTACTCCAAGAGAGATTTCACCATGGGAGGGAAGAGCCTTGCAGCCTGTGAACACAGCTCTGGGGACAAGACACAAATCTCACTCCCCCTCAGTCTCTCACCAATCCAAAGCATCCTGCAGACCTTAATGAAATAACAGAGCTACAGCACAGGGTGCAGCAAGGAACAGTGATGGTTCCTGCATCCAGATACGGAACATTCCTGTGTGGATGCCAATCCACCATCACACAGTCCCTGGGTTTGGCACCTTGCTCACACTCACCATAAGTGATGAGTTTTCCCATCGGCTTCAAGAGGTTAAAAGCTTTGGATGTATCAGATCCTCCCAGAGGGTCCAGGACAATGTCAACACCTGGAGAGGGAATTGGAAGTAAACAGAAGTTTCTGTTTAATTGAAAGAAATGCAAAACAGCTGCAGAAGTCCTCCACGGCATCATACCTTTGGGAGAGATTTTCCGGACCTCCTCTGCGTAATCCATCGTTCGGTAGTCAATGGGGTGAGCAACTCCACTCTCCTTGAGTGACTCGTGCTTGGAGGCAGATGCTGTGCCAAAAATGGTGACATTTTCTACAGTCTTGCACAGCTGGATGGCAGCAGTTCCCACACCACCTGAAAATCCACAGTAAGAAAGATTTAAAAGCAAACAGCCCCAGCAGTCAGAAAAATCTCTGAACAGGTAAATCATCCCTGCCTGTACCAATCACACAGCACAGCAGCGGGGGAATAGAGGCTCTGCCTGGTGAGGCTGATGCCTGGGACACACTGGGAGAGACTGATCCCAGCTGCTGGGAAATGGGGTCAGCATGAAGCCTGCATCTCTGCCAGGTGACATTTTGTCAGTCTGGCCCCATTCTGATAATTTCCTCACCCATGTCACTCTTACTCAGAAGCTGTGTGATAAAACCAAGAGTCTCAGCATGGTCTGGCAAGAACTATTTACCTGCAGCCATATGGATGAGGACACTCTGGTTGGGTCTCAGGTTTCCAAAGTCAAACAGAATCATGTAGGCAGTGATGTAGTTAACAAGAAGAGCAGCAGCCTCCTCGAAGCTCATCCCCTCAGGCATTGGGAAGGTGTGACTGGCTGGCACATTCACCACTTCTTGCCAGAGCCCTGACCTGGCCAGGACCATTACCTTATCGCCAACCTAAAATCAGAGGACAAGGTGGTCTGAAACAAGCCCCCAAGGCTAGCAGAAGCCATCAGACCCTTACCCTTTGTATGTCAGAGCCAGTGCATACACACTGTTCTCTGCAGAAGTCTGCAGGGATTGCAGCACCCCTGGACTCAGGCAGGAGACCACAGCCTGCTCCCTCATCGGGAGGAGCAGCACAGCACCAGGAACCTCAGAGACCACAGGCACCCCAGGCTCTGGCTTTGTAGAGGTGCCCAAACCAACCACTGGATCCATGCTAGATCCCCAACAACACAAGAGGGGGAGGATCATGTCCTGCCCTCCTTGCCCAAACTGGGAGCAGAAGCCTAAACACCGAAAAATATTATTGCTGCTCCTTGTACGGATCATCCTGCCAAGAGGCGGGAGCCTTTGGGAAACGTTTAATAGCATCAATCACGGAAAATGCACGTCCAAACTTAAAATCTCCTGGATCTAAGGCACACGGCCGTCCCCAACTCCTCCCCGCGGCTCCGGCCCGTGGGGCGGCAGCGCTCCCGTTCTCCCGGAGCAGCGGGGCCGGCCCCGGGATGCCGGCCCCGGGATGCCGGCCCCGGGATGCCGGCCCCGGGATGCCTGCCCCGGGATGCCTGCCCCGGGATGCCGGCCCCGGGATGCCGGCCCCGGGATGCCCGCCCGCCCTGCCCCTTTGTGCACGGCCTTTGTCCGCCGGACCCCCGCGGGTGGGATCGCTCGGGTCCCTGGCGGGGGCCCAGCGCTGCCGGGGCTTACCGGGAGTCCCGGGCCGCCCCCAGCGCACCGGGGCCGCCCCCGGAGCGCCGGGGCCGCCGGGCCGCGCTCACCTGCCGGTCGCGGACGCCGTCGCCGAGGGCGCGGACGGTGCCGGCGCACTCCATGCCGGGGCAGACGGGCGGCGGCGGCAGGCGGTCGTACAGGCCCTGCCGAGCCATCAGGTCGGCGAAGTTGAGGCCGCAGGCGCGGACGGTCACCGAGACCTCCCCGGGCCGCGGCTCGGCCCCGCGCCGCGCCTGCACCTTCACCTTGTCGTAGCCGCCGAACCCCGTCAGCACCAGCGCCCGGTGCTCCGCCGCCTGCCCGCCGCCCGCCGGCGGCTCGGGGCCGGGGAGCGGCTCGGGGGCGGCGGAGGCCGGGGCCGGCTCGGCGGACATGGCGCTGCGGAGCGGCGGGAGCGGCTGCGGGCGCGGCGGCGGCGGCGGCGGGCGGGGAACAGCCGGGGCGCGGCCGGGGCGGAGCGGCTCGGGCGGGGCGGCGAGCCCGGCCAGCCCCCTGCCCGCTCCGCCTGCCGTGCCCAGCCCCCGCCGCCGCCGAGCATCTTCTCCTCCACGCTGCCTTTTTTATCTTTTATATTCCCTTTTCCTATTTTGGGGTTTGTTTTTGTTTTTTTTTTGTTTTGTTTTTTTTTTTTTTTTTTTTTTTTTTTTTTTTTTTTGGCTAAATGGTTCCTTTCGAGCAAACACGCTGCTCGCGTCCTTCCTGGGGCCGTGGTTGAAATGGCAGTTTTGCTGGAGCATCGTTTCCCTGAGTTACTTCTACAGTTTATAGTGCGGAAATCCTGACACTTGCGGGGTCTGCGATGGCTGCGGGCCACAGGGAGGAGGCACGGGCTGCACAGAGGTCGGAGGGAGGAACAGAGTTCCAGTCCTGCAAATAGAGACAAATAAATTAGGCAGCGGGTGCAGACAGATCGCTGGATCCAGCCTCTCTTTCTGCCAGCAGACATCAGCCTCCTCCGTGAGCTCGCTGCTCGGGTCCCCGTTCGGCTCCCAGATATCACACTGGGAACGTGTGAACACTCCCGTATCCATCGGGAATGCCGATTCGGTGCCTTTTTGTGTGTGCAGTGCATACCAGAATTCACACCTCACTTGTCTGGTCTTGGTGAGCCCATCCCTAACATCCCACAGCCACTGCAGGTGACTGCTCAAGCGAGAAAATCAGAGAACCCCCAAAACACAGAAATATCCATGCCCAAAAAGAAAACACAAACCACCTAGAGGATAAGCAGCGTGCTGGGAAATTTCTGTGTCATTCCCAAGCCAAGCGAAACCCAGCACAGAGCCTGTACAGGGCAGGGCACTGCCAGCCCTGTGACAGCTCTGGCTGGCCCACGGATCAGCAAACCCGGGCATCTGCAGGGCTTTGCTGGCTGCAGGAGGCCCAGCAGGGCTGAGCTGGGCTGCAGGAGCTCTGCAAGGCTGGGGCTGTGTCCTGCAGAGCCACAGCTCCGGGCTGGGCTGCCCTGACCCTGGCAGTGTCTGGGACTGCTCAGGAAAAGGAGCACAAAGACAGGAAAGGAGGCAGGAGGACAGAGCCTGGGGCAGGCTGCACATGATGTGTGGCAGATTTATGGGTGTTGGAGCAGCTGCAGTGGGAACAAGGAGGAAACTCATGTCCAGTTGCACGGCAAGATCACAGTACAGCTTCACCCTTTGTTTGCTGCTGGTCAGCTCTGAGATGCAGATGTGCCTTCCTGATGTGTGAGCATGTCCCACACCCCAGATTAGAAAGAAGCAATCAAAACAATCCTCTGTCTTCCTAGGAGCTTTCCTAGCCTTCCTTCTTTCAGTGATTTATATTCACAGCTGTCAGGGCTCTTGTGGCCGATGAAACCAAAGGTGGATTCTGGCCCAAAGGGAACCTCTATTGACCCCAGAGTTCAGGGAATGATCCCCAGAGACTGAGTGGTCAGTGAAGACAGTGGATTTGGGAAGTCAAACTCCTCCTCTGTGAGACTGCTCCATCTGTGTGAAGCTCTGGAGTAGATTGGACAGGACAGGGACATTTCTGCACAGTGGCAGGTGCCTGTGCTAGGGCAGGATGCTCTTTCTGCCTTGGTCTCTTTTTTGTTTCTGAGTCAGATTTTCCTTATCAGCTCAGTCAGTAACACTGTCCCTGTAAATCCTCCCCAGTCACTCTGTGTGCTGCTGGGGGGGGATTTCTCACTGTATGGAGCAGCAGGGTTAAGGTCAGTCCTGGCTTGCTGCTGCTGTGGAATTGGTGTGAGTGAGGCTGTTTTGGGGAGCAGCCAGGGAGGTGCTGGTGTGCTGGTGCTGGGCATTGGCCGCTGGCACACTCTGAGCTGCACCCCAGCACCTCAGGGCACTGCCCACTGGGGACAGGGCACTGCTGCACAACCGCAAGGGAGCATGAGCTAGACAAAACTCTTTTTCCCAGTGGAATTACTGCTCACTGCTCTAGCCCATTTCCCAACAAGCTCTCCAAATGTGAGCTTTTGCTGCCCAGAAGCACATGGGCCATTCTGAATGGTGCTGACTTGTGATTTACAGCCAGAGGTGGGCACAGGCCACCAAGGTAGCTGTTGTCATTCTCTCTCTGCCAGACACTCAGCTTTTCAGCAGCTCTGCACCTCCCTGTAAATCTGCTGTCCTGCTTTTTCCAGCCTCCTGCAGTCCGCCTGATGCCCTGGAAGGGGTTGAGGAGGATGTGCCACAGTAGGAGCAGTGCCAGCTCCCCTGCCTGGCCCTTTGTTCCTTGTCCTTTTATTTCTGCAAAGGGCTCTAGCACTCCCTCTCCTCTGCTCTCAAGGACATTTGAACAATGACCAGGCAGAAGATTTAAAAAAAACCAAACCTGGCAGCAGTTTTCTTGTCAGCAAGCAGCTGCCTGTGCCAGCTCCCAAGGCTCTCTCAGGACAGGGCCCTCAGACAGCAGCAGAGGTGTTGGTGGGGCAGAGAAACCCAGATCTTAATCCAAGGCACAGCCACACTGCCCAGTCCTGCCTCTGTACCCCAGAAAGCCTCAGCACACAGAAGTAAGTGTGTGCATTTTCAGCTGAGCAGATAACGGGGTTTTCACGGATGCACAGCATGTGGATGTGCTAAGCCTGTGATTTTGGGACTGTAATTGTCAGTAAATTATTGATGCTGTGGCATAAGGTTGAAGCTAAGGAGACTGATTCTCATTTCACACGATTTCTCCAAGGATTGAAGTGGAGAAAGTGCCTCCTTCCAGAGGGGGACACGGTGGGGTGCTGTTCTGTGCACACCTGGAGCTGGCCTCATGCCATTTGCTCGTGCTGCACATCCGCAGCCTCTGCTGCTGAGGCTGTGTCGGAATCTGTGGTGTTGATGATTCTGAGATTGTAAAAAGTCTCTGTCTGTCAGCCCCGCTGCCAAAGCAGAAGCCATAATTGGTCTGTGCTGGTTTCAAGGTTGTTTATTCTGTTTATCTCTAACATGTTCTGCTGCCCTGCCGCAGCTCTGTCCTGCAGGGCAGCGTGTGGGGCTCTGCCCTCAGTGGGATGGTACAAACATTAAATACCACAAACTACCTGTGCTGGATTTACAATAACGTGCCAATATCTGTCACCTACGTTGAACAGTGTGTCCCCAGCCTGAACCAACAGAAAAATGCCAACACCACAGTGAAACATGGAGGGCATGAAGAAGGAGGAAAAGGACAAGGCACACCCAATTTCCTCCATCTTGTGCCCTTTGGACCCCTAATCTAGAATCCTAAAATTTTACTTTTGCACCCGTGCCACACTTAATTATTACTCATATCAAAGACTCAGAGCTGGTAATTCATCCTGTAAGATTGAAAACTCTTTTTTCCATGGACAGAGATCACAGACAGTGTCTCTGGGGGCTCTGTGCAGGGGGGTTCCTGACCCCTGCCCGGGTCCCAGGGCAGCCAGAGGGATGCTCTGGATTCCCACAAGGTTCAGGGGAAGAAGCTGGAGAATTCCAGCCCATGCACTGTGGGGATGTTGCTCTGTGCTGGGAGGATTTCTTCAGTCTGCTGCCAGTATGAGGAGTGAGCGCCGTCCACTGAGCTTCAGTCAGCACTTGACAAGTGCCTCAATTTGTCTGTGATCAAAACAGCAGCGCAGGGAACTGCAGCTGTGAGTGGCAGCTTTGTCTGAGGGGTTGTGTCAGATTTCTTCCACCTGCTGCTCTCGCTGTCAAATGGAAATGTCATTTACTGTGATCCAGGCACAGTAAGTGTCACCAGGAGACACAGCACTCCTGGTATGTGTGATGCAGGTGGGACATCTTGTGTGTCTCCCTCTCTGTGCATCCTAACGCTGCATACATGGGTGAGGAAAAGGCAGAACAGAGGCAGGAGGAATCTTTCTCTTGAGTTCCCGACAAATCCAGGTAGATGGATGGAGGCCAACACTTGCTGTAGAGCCAGGATACCAAACTGCAGAGCCCTGAAAGCATGTGTGGGTCCCAGCACCCCATGGGGGCTGACTGCAGCCCCACAGCTGCTTCCCTTCTGTGCGGCCCTGGGATAGCGGGGAAAGCGAGGGACACGGGGCTGTGTGTCCGTGTGTCCCGCAGCAGGGACACACAGACACACAGACACACACAGACACACAGATGGACACACAGACACACACACACAGACACACACAGACACACACACACAGACACACAGACACACAGACACAATCGCTGTCCCGGAGCTGCAGTGTAGCCTTGGGCTCCACTAAATACATTTGCCGAATTGTTGACCAGCCCCTGGACCACACAACAGAGTAACAAAGGTATCAGCACATACTTATTGTACTTTCTCTCTCTTTTTCCCCAACATATTTTGCCACTTCTAACTCACAGTTGGGCTTTCTTTCCGTCACGCGTCCGTTTCCGCGTGTCATTTCCACGGCACGGCTCCATCCCGCGATTTGTTCCCCACACTTTAGCAGTGACCGTGCACTCAGGGCTCTCTCTTCTCGAGACCCCTGTCCCAGGACTCGCTGGGCGCTTCTCTCCTCGGCAGCTCCGCCTGCCTCACCTTCCACCGCTCTCCTTTGGCTGCGCATCCTCCGCGGTTCAGGATCTCAGGACCGCGCATCTCCCGCGGTTCAGGATCTCAGGACCGCGCATCCTCCCCGGTTCAGGATCTCAGGATCGCGCATCCTCTCCGGTTCAGCATCTCAGGACCGCGCATCTCCCGCGGTTCAGGATCTCAGGACCGCGCATCTCCCGCGGTTCAGGATCTCAGGACCGCGCATCTCCCGCGGTTCAGGATCTCGGGACCGCGCATCTCCCGCGGTCCAGGAGCACGCTCGCAGCTCGCAGCTCTGCTCTCCCCGGCTGCTCGCTTTCTCCCGGCTGTTTTGTTCATTGCCCCGAGCTCTCCCTGTTCGGTCTCGCTTCACTGGCCCTCGCCTTTGCTTGCTCCGCGATCCCGCGGCTGATTCAGCCGTAGCCTTTCGCTACTCGGCATATTCGCTGCTTGAATTTCCTTTCGTGCTGATCCTGCGGCCAGTTCTGTGTCTGCTCTCGCTGCAGGTGCTGATCGCTGCCGCCCCGGCCGCACTCGGCTGCAATCTTCCTTTTCTGACTCTGTATTCCGTCTCTAAATCCTCTCTCGCCGCCGCTCCTGTGGTCGCTTGGCTCATTTCAGCACCTTCTTTTGTGACAGGCTGTTCGTGTGGCGTCGATCTCGGATCACCGTATGTTGGAATAAATCAGCTGAGACTCCATTTTCTTCATGCAGAAAGCCAATTCTTTATTCACCAAGCTCATATTTGTAGGAAATATCAGAAGTCACTGTGTTAAACCTAATTGGTCAGCAATACAGTGAAAGTCAGTTCATTGGACAGTAAGGGCTAGTGTTTGTCTATCAAATTTTCTCTCTCTAGACATGTTTACATGTTATCTTTGTGGGATCTCATGGGACAAATTTCATTATTTACACTGGTACATTTTTTCCCCACCCATTGTTGTGTTAAATGAACTTCTCACTCGCAAAATAGCTTCACATGGCAACTTGCAAATTACTTGTTAGCTGCACTTAGAAGAAAGGACAGGTCAGCTTTGGCAATTGTAGAAGAGTGAGGCCTGATGTCATAAGGTCTTTCTTTTATAATTCTTCTACCTGTCTATGACACTCTACTGCCTTTCTACCTCTTTGTCTTCTAGGGGAAAGCATCAAATAGCACCTCTCTGGGCTGAATTATGTAACTCCAAGTGTTCATAGTCAGCAATACTCTGCAGCTTGGCCTGGGTGGTTTCTTTCCCATATTTGACAAGTCCAAAAAGATCTGGTGAGACACTAAAGAGCATCCCTTATTTCTGTCCCAGGCTGGGAAATAAGACATTGCACAGTGAGACAAATGTCAAAGAGAACAATCATTATAAAAATGCAGGAAACTGTCACTGCGTGGTGTGATGAGCAGGAGCTCTGTCCCTGATCCCAGGATGACACCAGGGCACCTCTCACCAGGTGTGTCTGTGCTTCTTGCAGGGACCATGGCAATGGGACAGACTCCAGGACATTGCTCACTCAGTAATTCACCTGCTCACCACGTTTGAAGTTCAGTCCAGAGCCTCTGACTGGCTGTACAGGACCAAACTCGGGGGCTCTGCAGACCAGAATGAGATGTCACAGGCTCCAAGTTTCAGGCTGTGGGTCCTTCAGTGAAATTTGGCTTCTCACAGTATATTTTTCCAGTGCAGAATGTATTCCAGTTTCTGTATAGAAAATGGCATCAATATAGCACAATAAATGTAATTCATAATAGCAATTAAGACCCCGAGAGGGTGGATCAGCAAGGGAGGATCCAGGCACTGGGGAAGCTCTTCCAGGAGCAAATGTGTGGGAGCCATCTGTCGCCTCTCCACACCCAGTGACAGTCACAGCGTGTCTCTGCAGCCTACTCAGAAAATTCACACCATGATGAAGGGTTGTTGAATATATTCTGCCAGTGTTGCCTGCCGAGGGGTGCTCTGCACTGAAGGGATGTGAGGCTCAGCCATGATGGTGCCCAGCAGCTCAGAGCAGGAGGAGCAGCTTGCTGCCTCTCCCTCTCCTGAAGGAGAATGTGGCTGGTGGGTTTGCAGAGCTCTGAGTACTCCCTGCAGAGAGCGTCCTGCCTCCACTGGAGCAGGGTTTCAACAATCTGATGGTTGAGAGCAAAAATCAAATTCCTATTGAGAAACATGGTGAAGTGCTGTCAGAAAGGGGAAAACCTTGCTCCAGGTGACACTGATGGATACCCTGCACTGCTTTACCTGCAGTCGCAAGACAATGAACTTTTCTTTACATTCTTCTGCATAGAAATGGAGTGACATGCGCACATATAAAAAGGCAAAAAATCACTACAGGCCTTATAAAACCTGTCAGTGCTGCACAGGCTCCTTTCCCCAGGGAGAATTGGAGGAAACAAGTATGAGACAGTCGCTCATCATTTTGCTTAAATAAAGCTGGGAGGCCCAGGGATGCTGCAGCAAACCCCACAGCAAAGCTGCAGAACAAAGAATTGACTGAGCCAGCTCCTGACCCACAAGATCCAGGAATTAGATCAGTTGAGGACAGGAGCTGCAGGGATTCCAGGATTACCTTTGCAGGGATTCCAGGACCACCTTGTCTCCTTGGATCACCTCATCCCTTCAGCTTTCAGGTCTTCTCTGGTACGTGAGGATGAGGTGAGACCTGAATTCCCATTTGGCCAGCTGAATGTGCTTCAGACACACCTTTAGCCCACCTTGCACTTGGCTGCTGTCCTAGGGGTGCACCCTGAGATGTGGGACCTGCATGGCTTGTGACCACAGGAGGCATCCAGCTCACCAAAGTGCTGACTGAGGCTGGCGTGTCCCTGGGGGCTCAGCTGGCAGGGGTGTCAGAAAGCCAAGAAGCACCTGAAACCACTGGGTACCTGCATGGCAACCCCCCATGCCATGCACTCTGGTTTTGCTCTTTACTTGTTCCAACACCATTCACAGCACCAATATTTATATACTTAATACGACTGTGATTTCAGCAAAAACAATCTGCCCCCTCAGTCCATTAATAATGTTGTTTCGCTGCCAAAACATTTTCATTTCCTTTTCTCCAGGCCTTCTTTGTCTTCCTTGTGTCTATTTTTACTGCTTTTTGTGACAGCCAGTTTGCCATTTAGGTGAATCTTCCTGCAGTGTGGCCAACAAAATACTAGCAGCAAAGAAGCCTGCTAATTAAAATCACTGCCTGTAATTTATAGCTGTGCTGTCTGTGCTCAAGGAGGGATGGAAGCAGAAATCGCTGCCCTCTCTGCAGAGGGCTGGTAGGCCAGCCTGGGGTCACGCAGCTGCTGCAGAGACCGGTTCCCTGCCCCGCCGATGTCCCTTGGCCGCGGCCATCGGGGATGCGGGGTTTTGGAGCGCGGGCGGGCCAGCACGCCGGCTGTCCCCGTTCCTACCGAATTCCCAACGAACAGCTCCCGTTCCCCGGGCATCTACCGTCCGGGGGAAGCAGCGCGGGGGGAGCCCCGGGGGTGCGGGCGCATCCCGGGCGGGGACCCGCATCCTCCGCCCGCCGAGCGGCGGCAGCGGCGAGGGGACGGCCCGAGGGCCGGCGGGGGCGGCTCCGGGGCCGCGGCCGTGGCGGCGGGGCCCTGCCCAGCGCCGGTGCCCTGCCCAGCGCCGGGGCCGCTCCGCGCCTGGTTGGTGCCGTCGGGGCCGGGGGCGCGGCCAGGCCGGGGCCGGCCCGGTAAAGCGGCGGCGCGGGCGCGGCGGCCCCGCACCATGGAGGGGCACCTGGAGCGCTGCAAGATCGTGGTGGTGGGGGACACGCAGTGCGGCAAGACGGCGCTGCTGCACGTCTTCGCCAAGGACTGCTACCCCGAGGTGCGGGAGGCTGCGGGAGGGAGGGCGGGCCGGGCTCTGCAGCACCCCAGCTCACCTCAGCTCACCTCTGCTCTCCCCTCCGTCCCCAGAGCTACGTGCCCACCGTCTTCGAGAACTACACGGCCAGCTTCGAGATCGACAAGCAGCGCACGGAGCTCAACATGTGGGACACCTCAGGTGGGCCGGGGGGTGGCGGGGGTGGCGGGGCCGGCCTCGTCCCTCCGACCGATGGGAGCCCCGTTCCCGGTGCCTGGGGCAGCGGGTCCGAGCCCTGGGAGCCTCCCGGGCAGCGCCGGGCTCTCCCGTGTCCCGCAGCTCTCGGTGCTGCACCGGAGACAGCGAACGGCGAGAGAACCGGGAGCGGCTGCGGTGGGGCCGGGGGGGAGCGGGGAGGAGGGAGAGTGCTGCTGGAGGAGGGAGCCCTCGCCTCGGGAGGGATGCCCCGGCGCTGCCACAGAGCCTCTGGGGTTCGCTGGCGTCTTTTTGGCTTGGTTTGGTTTTGGTGCTTTGTGTCCTCCCTTGTGGTTCTGCTCAAAGCGCCCAGAACAGCTGTCCCAGCCCAGCAAGATCTGTCCCAGACTTTGTGCCTGAGTTGCAAGAGAAGTGCGTGATGCAGAGCTAATAGAAATATTAGCATCCCACAAAGTTCACATGCACTTTGTAATTTACCTTTGGATGCTTTTGTACAGGCAGTGCAGCTGAATGCTGTGCTCTGCTGATGAATATACATTGTGTACTTGCTGAGGCTCTTTCCCCACATTCTCATAATTTCTGGAATCCTGATGACAAATTAAGTCCTCTCAGTGTCCAAGAGCAGTAGTAATGAAAACATGACCTAGGACTTTCTTTTCCTCTTGTTAATTCAGATTCCTTGCTGTAAATTTGCATTCATTAAATGACAGCTATAGGATTAGCATAGCTCTACCTAGAGTAGTGCTTTAATGAGTCTTGGACTAGCCCAAACATGTAAAATATGTTTGAGTCCTCTTCTGGAGCTTCCTGACCCAGGAGACCTTGCTTTGCTGATTTTTATTCCCTGGAAAAGGGAATTAGATTCAGCTTTGCTGGCAAGCTGTGAGCTGTGATGTGAGCTGTGAGGACACTGGCTCCTGGGGCAGGGGCTGGGGATGAAGCGTTGGCTCTCGGTGTGTGAGCAGGAGCTGTGCTTGAAGCACACAGTGGTGGTTACATGGAAGCCCTTGCAGGGTGGTTGCTGCTGGGCTGGTGCGTGTTTGGAGATTCTCAGATGTGGCCACAGTGAAACCATCCTGGCTGGTCCCGGGCTGCAAAGGGCTCCTTGAAGCTGCTCAGGGCGTGCCAGGACTCAGGGGTGGCTGACCTCAGGTGTCACTGGGGTGCTCATGAGTGTTCACCCACATCTTGTTCACCCCACGGCTGGGGGAGTTCAAAACTTGGGCTTGGGGATGTGGTGGGTTATCTTTGCGAGGCACTGAATGGCTTTGCTCTTGAGTATCTGTGTTTGATATAAAAAACTTCACCTTTGCGGGGTGTAGAAGCATCTTTGAAGCATTGCTTGCTTTTTAGGAATCCTCCAGAATGATCTGCTTTGGTCTTACAAATGTTTAAAGAGAAGGACATGATAAAAAGTCCTTTAAGAATGTATCTGGCACCTGCATCTGATGCTGTCACATGTTCATTTTTTCCCTTGCGACAAAAGATGTTTTTCCAATATTTGTCTCTGCAGCCAAAAAATAATGGACTTTGATTTTTTTCTCTTTTCTCCTGTGAAAAATGTCAAACCTTTTTAACAGCTTTGCTGTAGATAGAGTTCATCAGGTGGTTTTCCAGTTAAATTCCCTTTGATTTGAAATACACAGGAGCTAGTTCTTAATAAACAATCCTGCAAAGCACTTCACAGCAGTTTTCCCTGGTAATGAAACTGAAATTTTTAGCTGTAGACTGCAAACCTCTATTAAGTTTCCACTAGCCTTCAGAGGCCCTTAAGAATGGCAGCTTTGGCAAAAGAAGTTTTGCATCATAGTGAGTTGAACCAGCTGAGCTGAAGGGATCAGGAGTAGCTCATTGCCCACCCCCCATGAATGACAGGTAGTGGTGGGCACTTCCCCTTCTCTCTGGGCTACCTACTCTTTCTTTTAAGCTGATTTTCATGGAGGGGTTTATTGTTCATGATAAATTCCATCCTAGCAAGACTGAGAAAGGGCAATCCTGACATGAGGAGGGGAACACTTTCTATTTTAAATGCTCTCCATCTCTTAGATAAGTGATTTGAACTGAAATTCCCCGAGAAATCAGCAGAGACTTGGAGAGAAGAGGTGGATATTGTTTTTTACTTTTTTATTAATTTCCCTTGCCCCATACTTAGTTGAGGAAGCAGCTGGAGACTCTGGAAGCTGCACAGAGCAAGCTGAGCATCGCTCAGCAGTGGGTGATGGGGAAAGTGCAGGCTGGCCTGGAAAACTCCTTTATGATGCCTGAGTGTGGCTGCAGTCTGCCTGGCCACTCAGCCATCCCACTGGTCAGCCCTGTACAGCTCAGGGTGTTGCCTGCTCCCCGTGTCCTGTCATCCTGGTGGCAGCAGTGTGTTGGAAAATGCAGCTTTTGGAGCTGAATTGACCCCTCCTGCTAAGTGGCAAACACAGGCTGTGACACTGGCAGCTGGCAGGCAGGAGCTCTCATTAGAGGAATATTGACATCGAGTGCATGGAAGTGATGGAGAACTGAATGGTTCCCAATTTGTATTGTAACCTCTGATTTTCTTTAAATGTCTTTGAACTCTTTGTCCATTGACAAGGTTTTCTGGGGCTGGAGGGTCACTCTGGAGAGTTTCCAGCATTGAGAATCCTTTGCAGGGTGAAGCCTGTGGTGCTCTGGCAGGACAGATGTTGGGACTCTGCACTGACGCAAATGTGCCTTAGATCCAGGGATGTACCAGGGAGAAAATCTGTTTGTCCAACACGTGCTGGGTGCATTTTGTGTTTGTTTCCATTTGTGTGCCAGCTCGGGACAGATCATGGGAGTGAAATTGCTTCAGGTTCCATTTCACAGCACGTCAGGAGTGTCCCTTGCCTCCTGTCCCCCAGTGCTACGTGCTGTTTGCTGGAGCCTCCACTGAAAAGCAGTTTGACATCTTTGTCTGTGAGGGAAGGGGTGCAGAGCCTGGATGGGGTAGGCATAGCTGCAGCTCCAGGGAGTGACACGGTACTTTGCTGCTCTTGTCCCTGTTCCTGTTCTGGCAAATTCTTTTGGCTGAACACTCTCAGCGCAGAAACAACTCCTCTGCACAGGGCTGGTATTTTGTGGTGGGGGAAACTCCTGTTCAGTGGGAATTCTGGTGGCTTGGGAGTGCTGTTCCCACAGGGCTGGGAGCCTCCCAGAGCCGTAGTACCTGTGCCCGGACCCAGTGCAGGTGGAGGATGGCTGGGGATCATTAGCGATGCTCCCAAGGAGTGGGCGAGTTTCGAGTTCCGTGTGAGTGCGTCAGGTCTGGGAGGGAGCATTGTTCCCCCAGGCATGCAGGGGCAGGGAGCTTCTCCTCAGCGATGCAATACTTCTTTCCCCGTGGGATCAGGGAGTGTCCCCGGGTCTGCCCAGCTCCGGGAGGTCTGGAGGTGGAACCACTGAGGTGCTCAGCAGGTGTCTGGCAGAGAGCCTCCAGTGAGCAGGGTGCCCAGGACTGCCCTGCTGCCCAGGACTGCCCTGCTGCCCTGTGTATCCCTGTGCTTGGAGCGTGTCCCACCACTGCTGGCATTGCCAGTGCCCACGCTGGACTGGCCCAGTGCCCTGCCTGTTCTGCAGTGTTTCCCTGGCACTGAGAGCAAGCAAGGGGAGAGGAGCTCAAGCCATGCTGCTGCCCAGGCTTTACCCTGAATCTAGGGGGACTTTTGTTCTGTTTTCAATATTTATTCAATAATAATGGTGAAGAGCCTACACTGTACCTTGCAGCCTGGACTGAGTGCTTTGCTTTTGGCTCACCCTCTCTATCCTGGGAGGCTCTCCTGGTGTGCCTGTGGCCTCAAAGTGCAGGCAGGCAGAGCAGGGCGTGACCTGAGGCCTTGGAGCTGCTTGATGCATTTTTGCTGATGCAGATTCAGCTGCAGAGTAGAGCTGCCTGCTTCTGGTAGGGACATCTTTGCCAGTGCTCAGTGGGAGACCCAGGCTGGCACTGGCCCTTGCACAAGGCCATTGTTGCCTTGGAAAGCTGCTGGAGGGGACTGTCCTTTGTGGCCCAGCAGGATGCAGCGTGGTGAGGGTCGCAGTGCCTGCTGCAGCCTGCAGTGTTGCAAAGGTCAGTGCTGGGGTTCAGCAGTGCCCTGCTCAGCTGGGAGCAGAGGAGCTGTGTGGCTACCAGCCCTCCACAGCCGCTGTCTCTTCAGCAGATGTGCTTTCAAGACAAGAATAACGCTGTGAATTGCAAACCCCCTCCGCCTCCCTCTTTGCCTGTGCTCAGCAAACAGTCTGCCTTGGAATGGCCTGTGTGGGAACCCACAGGCTGTGATAACAGATCCTTCTTTTAAGGGAACTACTGAGGAATGTTGATGAGATTAGAGAGCTGAAAGGAGCTGAGTTTAGCAATGGCATCTCCATGGATGCTGTGGCTGTCTGTGCCTGGATTCCCAGCGTGCAGCTCCAGGATTGCCATGGCTGCCTCTCCCAAAGTGTCAGAACAAGCTCTGTCTCAGAAAGGCTTCAATGCTACTTGTGCTCCGAGGCACAGAGAAAATGTGGAGCTGCCCTTTCCATACCAAAAGAGCTCCTCCCATGCTTCCTGTTCAGAGAGCCTAAAACCAGCATGCTTGTGTTGTGCCTCAGCACAAATATGTAGTTAATCCTAAAAATACGTGCAGCTGGGTCACATTCTCACGCAGGTCAGTAACCAGTCAGACAGAACTTGAAAGGGTTGCAGCAGAAATGCTGATACTGAAGTGGGTGGAGGATGGACCTCGAGGAGACATGACTGGACAAGACAGGGCAGGGCAGTGCCCAGGAGGATCATCTCTGGGCTGTGCACAGTGTGCAGGGCATGCTGCAGTGCTGTGTGGCTCAGGGATGGAGGCTGGTTCTGCTCTGATGATCCCTGTGGCATCATCCATCCTTTGTCCACTACAGATCTGAGAGGCTGAAGCCTCTGTGGGGCCATGAGATGTCCTGGGAGTTATGGGGATGCTGAGGAACATTGCCTTTAGGGACAATTAGCTGACCCTGCTGGCTGCTGTGACCTTGTGGCCAAGAAAGGATGTTCTGTGGGGTGGGTTTGTTCCCAGCTCAGGTGCAGACCCCTTTCCCACAGCCCAGAGGTGGTCTGCTCTCTCCTATGCTCTGCTCTCCCTGCTCCTTTTGCCCCAGATTCTGAAGATAAAATCTCCACTCCATTAAACTTTCGAAGTGTACAGGCCCAGCCTTCCCTGTGGGAAGAAACCTTATCTGGCAACCAAATGCTTGGGGAGGGATCTGATGCCTGTGAACAGTGAACCTGAAATGTGCAGCACTGCACCAAGAGAATTGTGTTCATTCAGCCCTCAGCCCTGCTCCCTGAGGGCAGAGTGCGTGCTGGCTGTGCTGCAGGAAGCTGTTGCTGCTCTAGGTCCCTGTTGTACCCTGCAGAAAGGATGACAGGCAGGTTGTGGTGATGCCAGCTGTCCTTGTGACATGGCAAGAGTGCCAGGAAGGGGCTTGTGACCCCATTTGTCTCCCTGGTCAGCTGCTGCAGGCATGAAAAGGCTGGGAGAGCTCCTCAGCTGCATCTGCAGACCCAGTCCTGCCGTGCCAGACACCCCGTGGTGCTCCCCCAGGAGCCAGCAGGAGCTTCCAGGGGCTCCTCACAGTTGCTGGAGGGAGGTTTGCATCTGAGCAAGCTTCTCTGGACCACAGGTAGCTGCATATGTGAGGCAGGACACAGGAGTGTCCTCCACTGGTAAATCCAGCAGAACAGCCTCCTCCTGAGGGGCAGGCTTCAAGTAATGAGATCTGGAGAAGGGCCCAGAAGTGCCACCTCAGCCTATGCAAATACCATTCCCTTCATCCTGAAGGTGTGCCAGTTGGGCTCTTTAGTAATTCACTCATTTTTGTACATGCTTTGTAAGAATTAGGAGCAGAGGTTAATTATCCAAACTGATGAGCTGTTTTTTTCAGTTGTGCACCTCCCAGAAGAGTGTTCATTGTATGTCACAGAGCAGTTTCCTCCTTTCCCTATACTTCAGGGGTTTGCAGTGATGTTACACAAGCAAGACAAAGTTCAGCCAGGACAGGAGGTTGTGGGAGTCCTGGGGCTGTTGTCTTGGTCCTGCTTTGGCAGCTTTGTCCTCTTACCCAGAGCTTGGCTGAACCCTGGGTGGGATCTATCTGGCAGAGTGGACACCCTCTGTCATCTCTAGGGGCTGGTGCTCATCTGGCACCTCTGTGTGGGGTGGTGACCCCAAAACTCTTTGTTTTGTCAGTGTAGCCCTGCAGAAAGCTGGGATGAGTTTGTGTTTGGTTCCATGAAGGCTGCTCTTGGCAGTCCCTGCAGAAAGCAGCATTGCTGCCCCTTTGGGGAGAGTTTACAGTGAGCCCCCCAAGACAAGTGTGCTGCTGAGAAATGGAAGGTTTGGCAGTGCTCATCTCTGTTTTATGCCAGAGCTGGGCTGTGGGAGACCCTTGCAGAGCAGATCATGGCTCTGCAAGCAGTCTGGCTTTCCTGGGGTGTAAAGCCCTATTGTTGGATGGAGGGTGTCTGTGTGAGGAGGCTCATCATCTCTAGAACAGCTAATGAGGAACAAATTAAGATTAGCACCCTATTGGTATAGATGAAACAGAATATTTCCGTCCCCTGCCCAAGAGTGGCACTGAGCTGCACTGCCAGGCACTCCAGGATCTACCAGCCAAGGGGAGAGAGGAGCTACTCATGCTTGTATCCACCCCTGAATTGTAGATAACAATGTGAATTTGATTTTTAAGCTGGTTGTAGGCTTGCTCCAGTTCTCTCTTTAATCATGAACAGATGCACTTAGGTCCTGTTTCTTGCAGACCTGGATGCCAAGTGGGAGAATGACTCATGCAGTACAGGAAGGCTGAATCTGCAGACACACCAGCCTTGGGCTCCTCTCTGTGTTTGGAATTGCCAGACTGGGTCTCTGGAGTGTCTTGCTGGAGTATCTGTAAGGTGTCAGGTGCTCATAATCCATGAAACTGAAGAGCTTCAGTTGAAGGCTCTGGCTTTTTTGGGTTGCTTAGGTGAGGTTTTGGGGGGGTGTTTTGTTTAGTTTTTTTTTTTTAATTGTCATATGCAATGAAAAAGTAATAGATGCAAAACCTAGAAGACTAGTCACCCAAACAATTCCCTGATTCAGTAGAGATGTCTCCAGAGCAAACTGGGGATTACCCTGGCTGGGAGCAAGGCACTCTCCTGCCCCACAGAGCAGCGCTGGCTCTGGGTCCCCAGGGGTTTCTCTCAGTCTCCTGGGGTGGGCAGAAGCTGCTGCCCCTGGCTGGGAGCTGAATGCCAGCCGAGGTGCCAGGGCTGACTCCTGCCCTTTGGAGCTGGAGCAGGAAGTTAATGAATGTGAAGCAAATTTTGATCACATTTAAAAAGATAAGGTTCTTTACCTCGTGCTTCCCTCAGCTCCTCCTGCCAGCGCAGGAATCTCTCCCGCTGTGGTCCCAGGTGATGAGAGCAGGATTCCTGGCAGGATTCCTGGCAGGATTCCTGGCACTGGGGTGAGCCATGGGGGTCCTGTGGGGTGGTGGGGCTGCAGCAGCACTGTGGGCTCTGTGCTGAGGGGTGGCTGGCTGCTGAGGAGCAGCAGGTTGCTATGATACAGTTTGCTGTGGCAGTGGCTGTGCTGAATGAGCCAAAGCTGCCCCTACAAAAGGAGCATTCCTTGGCTGGGAGGGGGTAGATTTATCTGAAGTGTTTATGTAAAACTGAGAAGCTGCAGGGAGAGGATGTGCGTGGGAACGTTTCCTCCAGCACCAGGGCCCCTGTCTGGAGGCAGACAGCCCCGTGTGCATGGGGGAGAGGGCAGGGCTCAGATAAAGGACCGGGCTAATTCAGGCATGCGGATCAGCCCTGGATCTCCTGTGCTGTGCTGTGCTGTCAGCCCATGGCAAACGTGAGACTGAAAAGCCTTTTCAAAGGGGAGCTCAGCACTGCTGTGCTTGGTGCTGCCTGTGAAAGCAGCCCCGGGCTGAGCTGGGCTGGCTCATCTGGCTGTGACTCTGCCCAGGTGTGACTCTGCCAGGTGTGAGCCTGAGGTGAGGTCAGAAACCTCTGTGCTCTGGACACTGGCTCACCCTGGCTCACCCTGCCTGCCTGTCTGGAATCCCTGTCCCCAGAGCTGCCCAAGATGCCACAGGGACTGGCTCCTTTCCATTAGGGAACATGACTTTCCCTCTAGGAAGAGGGCTGGGCTCTGCAGAAGTCAGGGTCTGTTTCTTCTGTGCTGATCCCAACCCTTTCCCTTCCCAGTGACTTTGCAGGGACAGAGCCCCATCTCTCCCCAAGAGGAGCAGGGGGTGCAGGTGCCTTTGCTCTCCTGGGCTGGCTGTAAGAGCTGGAGACCCCTGTAGCCAATTTTGCTGGGAATCCAATTGCACATCAAATCCAGGGCACCTTCCCCTGGCTGCCTGGGAGTGGCAGGGGCTGGGCTGGTCCTAGCCCTGGGGCTCTGCTGTTGTTGGTACCATGGTTTGAGCTGGATGGCCAGTCTCTGGCACTGGGCAGGGTTTGGGAAGGCTCCACAAAGCCCTCAGCCTGCCCCATGTGGGTTCTGGGCAGAGGCAGGAGTATCAGGCTCTGCTCCCCAGGTGTTTGCAGAGCTCCTGCTGTGCTGGGGGACTGTGCCCCACTCTGCACCTCAGCTGGGAGCCCCTGTGCACACAGGACCTGGGGTTGGAGCTCCTGCAGAGAATCAGCCCGTTCTCCTCTGGTGCCCAGCCCAGGCTCATTTCCATCCTTCCTGAAACACAAGCCACCATCATCCATAATTCATCAGGTGCTGAACTTCATCAAGGAGCCACCTGACACCTGGGCTGCACCCTTCTCCTGGGGTGGGAAAGTGCCAGGTCCAGACATCCCAAGGAGCTGCAGCAGGAAGCAGGTCTGGCTTCCTCAGCCTAGGGTGGGCAGTCCTGCTTTTGGAGGAGGCAGATTCAGCAAGGACTCTGGTGTCTCTGTTTCCTCTTTCCATAAATAAAATCTGCTTCTCATCCCTCCAGGAAGTTTAAATCATTTATCTTTGCAATATAAAACAAAAACAGTGTTTTTAAGTAGCAGTGAGGTTGATTGCTCCATGACTGTTTGCTGAGATGTCTGCACTCACCAACAGAGTGCAGTGCAAATAAAAACGCTATGGCACTGTGACTTTCCTGCCCAAAATTTGCATTGAAGGGGTGTGTGTGTGCTCATGTGTGTACCAGAAGCCATGCAGGATTCAGGCTGGGCTCTTTGCCTGCTCACAGTTCCTGTGGAATGCAGAATCATCCACTTCCATTTATAGCTCATTCACCAAATCCTGTCACTTCTTTTATATACCAAAAAAATCTGACTTTTTCCAGCACAAATCCAGAAAGAAGGCAACTCATTTTTACCTGCCACAAATTCTCACAACCTCTGTCAGCAAGCTGTCCTGTATAAAGACAGCAAGGGAGGATAAAACCCAGCAGCAGCATTTGCTGTCTTTTCTCAGCCACACCTTTGCACTGCGAGGGATGCAGCAGTGGCATGACAAGTGATGGAATCCAGGCGTGAGTGTGAGCCAGGCGTGTGCGGTGCTGAGCCTCCTGCGTGAGCAGCATCCCCAGCAGCGCTGCTCCACCAGGGAGGGAGAGGAATGCAAAACTTGCTTCTTCACTGTGTCAGGGGGTAAATATAAGAAAACAAAGGCAAAATATCCGACTTCCATGCCTAAACAAAGGAACTAAAATCCTCTGCCAGTCCAACCCTGCTGAACCTTCTGGCGTGTGGTCACTGCTGCAACAGAGCTGTCTGCATGGTGTGGCAGTGTCTCCAGTGAAATGAACAGGGCTTATGTCTTTATTAATGTTCAGCTCTTTATTAAAAAGATCAGCTGGGCAGGGGGCTCGACACGGAGCTCGCCCCCGCTGTTGTGGCTTTCCCGGTAGCCGAAGGGGGAGAAGGCTGCAGAGTCTGTCCCTGGAGTCTCCGTGGCACACGGGTAGCCAGAGGTGAAGGGGTGTGCAGCCTGTATCTGAAGTAGCCGGAGGTGAAGGGGTGTGCAGCCTGTATCTGAAGTAGCCAGAGGTGAAGGGGTGTGCAGTCTGTATCTGAAGGTGTGCAGTCCGTATCTGAAGTAGCCGGAGGTGAAGGGCTGTGCAGTATCTGAAGTCCCAGCAGACCTGAAGTCCCAGCAGACCGTCCTCTCTCCTTCCCTCCTGGCACACAGGTAGCCGCAGGGTGAGGGGATGTGCAGAGCCTGCTGCCCAAGTCCAGCAGCAGCTCTCCCTCTCCTTCCCTCCTGCTAACACCAGGAAAAGCTGCTCCTTTGTTCCTGCTTCCCACAGCCCAGTCCAGTCCTCTGGAGGCTCTGGTGACAGGTCAGACACAGACCAGGGATGTGGTTCCCTTTTCCCCAACCAGCGCACCCATCCAGCCCCCTCCACTGGGCCCAGCCTTCCATTTAGGGGTGTTTTCATCCCCAAAACCCCCTCCCACGATTCCACTGGTCTCCCTATTTTGCATCCCAGTCCTAGAATGGGGGGGGGGGGGGTAGGTGATTCCCAGGAGCAATTAGCTCATTAACGTTACATAGTTCGAGCCAAGTGTCCCAGCAAGGCTGTTTTGTTGATGACACCCAGTTGTTACTGGGATGACAGCCGGTGCCTGCTGAGGGTGCTGCCCTCGCTGACCCCGCTCCTCTCCGCAGGCTCGGCCTATTACGACAACGTGCGGCCCTTGGCCTACCCGGACTCGGACGCCGTGCTCATCTGCTTTGACATCAGCCGCCCCGAGACCCTGGACAGCGTGCTCAAGAAGGTGAGTCCCAGCAGCCAGAGGGGTGCTCGGCCCCACCACGGCCGCCCTGTGCCCTCAGGGCTCTGTGGCCTTGCCTGGAGTTCCTGTGCTCTGCTTGGTCTGTGCATGGCGGACCCCCGGCCTGCCTCAGGGGTCTGTGTGGTGGTGAAGTCTCTCCTCCATCCTTTGCTTCCAAAGAAAACTCTGCAGCCTCTCGTTGTTCGGTCTCAAGGCAGTTTATTGCTGGTTATCTAAAAGATTGCCTTTGCAGGCTGCGGCTGTTTGGTCAGCAGCCCAGGCAGAGACACACACACTCCTGATACCCTCACTGCCTGGTGTCTTCTTCTCTCACCCTGCCCAGGGCTGCTGCTGTCTTTTATATGATATATTACGTGTTACATGTTTATAGTTTTTCCCCAATACCTACTACCTATGTTACAAGGTGCTTTTCTACTCTAAACCAATCCGTAAGTGCCAGCATCACCAACATGGAGGTAAGGAAGAAGAAGGAGGAAGAACAGGATCGGCCCACTTTCCTCCATCTTAAAACCTCTGACCCCCATGTACAAAGTAAAACCCCCCTGTACAGGTGCTAAAACCCCCCTGTACAATACTAAAAGGTTTTCCCCTCTACTTTGCAACTACTTCTACTATATTATCTAACCCTTTGTGACTGCTTGTTCTGCCTTCAAAGTTGGTAACTTATTCAATGGCTCAAACTCTGTGGCTGTGTGCACATGTACCAATGTGAGGGCACAGAGAAATGTTGGGCATTTGTTCTGTTTTCCATCAAGACCTTGGAGGGTACTATGGATCTCTGTCAGCAGAACCACCAATGCCTATGGATTGCCTGCAGCAGCTGGGAAGTAGCCCCTGGTGCTTGTTTCCAAGCAAGCAGAGTGCTGTTTTTTGGCTCTCCCCTCAGTTCAGCATCTGCATAGCAAAAAAGACAGCAATCAGTTCTCTATAGCTCGTCAACAGAAATGATGAGCTGTGGTGCTGAATTTGAAGTGAATTAATAGGATGAGATGGCACAATGCCACTGGCCTGGAGAGCAGGCAGGGCCCCAAGCCTGCCCTGGCACAGCTGAGCGGCCGTGCTCTGTGGGAACAGCTGAGAGTTTTCTACCTGCACCTTAGTGCCTTTCAGCACAGCTGATATTCCAGCTGGCAGGTCCCAGAGAGCCTCACAGGGCTGGGGATCTGCTTGGAGCATCCCTGGCTGGTCTCCAGTGGGTCTATTCTGTGAGAAGGTCCCACACAAAGCTTTCCTCTGAGGTGAAGTCCAGCAGCTCGGAGTGCTGCTCAGAGGAGTGAGGGTAAGTGGCTCCCTGATTGCATCCCTTGGTCCTGGCTGTGCCCTGCTTCCTTCCATTCAGGGAGCTGTGGTTCTGCTGTGCAGGAAAGCATCTGGCAGCTGCATCCTGTCCTGGGGTCTGGCATCTCACTTGTGACACTCGGAGACACCAAGGCATGAAAAGCACCACAGAGCAGCAGCTCCCGTGGCTGTTCTCCTCAGAGAGCCCCAGGGCTGGGATGGCCACAGCCTCAACATGCCACATTGTGCTGGCTGGCCTCTTGGCCTCTCCACATTTTGCCAAATGTTGTGCTGAAGCAAGTGCCTCTTACTCAGCTGCTGGCAGGGCTGAGAAGTGGATCTTTGTCTCAGGAGTGTCCTGGTGAGGGGACAAAGACCCTTCAGATAAATTGGTCAATGGCTCAGTGTTGGCTTCCAGAGCAGGTCCCGGGTACCAAGCAGGCTGGGTGGAGGGAGGGTGTTTCATGTGGATTCAAAGAATTCACTGCTCATCTTGGGAGTCAGCAGAATAATAATGCAAATGACTCACTTACACCTTAATGAAATATAAACCTCTCAATAATTAGGTGGGGCTGGGAATTATTTGTCTCTCTGTACACTCTTCATGTGAGTCCACCCTGCTCAGTGCATGCCTTTCCTTGTACAGCCTCACAGATGTTTTGAGTGCTGCTAGGCAATGTTTTCTTGATATGGTAACTTAAAATAAACCCTAAATCCCAGGGGATTTCTTAAGTGCCTCTGAGTAGATGCCTTGTTTCCTTTGGTGCAGGCTCACAGCCTCATGGCAGTGAGGAAAATTTCTAAGACACCATGAAGTTGAAATGGATTTTAGCTTGTGATATCAGGCAAATAAGGAAAATAACATTTCCTGTTCAAGCCTCAGGCAAAAATCCAGCAGAGGAAATCATTATTAATGCCTCCCCTCTGATGCCTGGGCTGCTGTACAGCATGTACAGTTGAAGGAGCAGAGGCATCTGAGGGAGGGCAAGCAAGCAGCTCTGCCTTTCATGCAGAGCGAGATTTCATGGAGTGCTGCCTTGGTTCTGACAAGTCTTGATAGCACAACAGGTTTTGGGCTGCCAGAGGTGTCAGTCGTGCAGGAAGAGGGTCACAGCTCTCTCCACAGACTAGGGAGCCCTGTGTCACCACAGAGGCTGTGACCTCTGCCAGGTGTGAACAGACCTTGTAGCTCAAATCCCTCACGTAAATTAGGGTGCTTGAATTCCAGCTCCAAAAGAACTGGATGCGTTCACTGGGGGGTTGTGTAGGCCTTTGGTGCTCTGTGGCTGCAGCACCATGATCTCCAGCACGCTGCCCAGGGGGTGTCTGAGTCCTGGGGAACCAACCTCCTTGGCAAGCAGATACTTGAAGATACCCAAGACAATCTCCTGATAGAAAAGAAGATTTTTCATATTTTGCAGTTGCTTTGGTCTGATACTGGTTAAATGACATTTGGGTGGTTCTTGACACTCCCTTCCCCACGAGGCTGTGGACACTGGGTCTGGTGGCTTGGTTTCCTTTCTGCTTCTAATTGCCCAGGGTATATGCTTAACCCTGAGTTATCATGGCAGGAAATTGCTAATTCCAAGGGACACTTCAGCTGTGGTAATCTCTATTTATTATCTGCTTTCTACTTCAGCACCACTAGATAAGTAACTGAAGCATTGACATGCTGATGGAGCCATGCAAGTCTCCCCCAGGGGAGGTCACAGGTGATGGATTTATTTACTGCTGCAGACACAGCTGACATCAGGCATTCACTTTGGGAGCTCTGAAAGGAGTCATTTATATAAAGGACATGGATGTTTGCCCTGGCCTTCTCTTGCCATTGCTTCAATTCTTAATTTCCCTGGCTATGGCTATGCTCTGAATATCATAATGTCTCTAAAAGGTGGTTCCCAGTAATAAATAGTGTGTGAGTGTGCAAAGAGCTCTCCACTGGCCGTGTTGACTCTTGGGGTCCCAGATCTGAGCACCAGACTGTGTGGCTGTTGTTTTCCCACAGCCAGGGCTGGCCTCCTGTGGCCTTGCAGAGGGGACCACACTTGGATGGGGCAGGTTTGCAGGGCATAACCTGGAACAGGTGAGCATGAAGTTGTCCAAGGGGAGCACTGACCATTCCCATTCTTGACCTTGGCAGTCATTAAAGAGCCCTGATATGCTAACCAGTATTTGAACAGTGTCACAACTGTTTGGAAAACAGTTTGGAAAAGCCACACACACCAGAGGCTCTCCTTTCCCCTGCAGTGGCAAGGGGAGACGCAGGAGTTCTGCCCCAACGCGAAGATCGTGCTGGTGGGCTGCAAGCTGGACATGAGGACAGACCTCAACACGCTGCGGGAGCTCTCCAAGCAGCGCCTCATCCCCGTGACACATGAGCAGGTGAGGTTGGGCAGTGCCCAGGGAGGGGAGGGTCTGCTCTGGGACCCACTGCACCCAGGCCTTGGTCTGCAGCTGCTTTGATCATAGCTCAGGGGCTCGGAGCTGCTCGTGTTTCCACCACTCTTGTCCCCAGCTCTGGAAGACCCTGACTTATTCCTGATGCTCTGCTGAGCAGCCAGCCAGTTAGTAGCCAAAAAAAGACGTTCCTCAAAGCAGGTGGAAGTGCCTGATTTGGCAAGTTGGACTGGCTAAAGGGGAGTGATTTCCTTCTGCATCTCCACTTCAGTGCAGCTCTTTCTGCTCCCAGTGATTCCTGCTTGGGTTCTGCGTAGGGACAAAACTGGAGGAGAGAAGAAACCATGGCTGAAGGGCCGAGGGGATGGTGCCAGTGACCTCCAGAGGAGCCAGCAGTGTCCCCAGGCTGGCAGCAGACCCAGACTCTGGTGCAGGGGCAGCTGCACTCTGAGCTGCTGCTGTGCCAGGCTCTGTGCTGTGCAGAGCAGGTGACTGACTGTCCAGGCAAGGGGGGTTGCCCAGGTGTCCCAGCTGCAGGGGTGGCACCGTGTAATGACAAATGGCAGTAACCCAGGGCCCAGTGCTCTGCTCAGGAGGCTGCCCTTACCTCTGGGGCTGTCCCAGAGCTTTGCACTGCTGTGGTGCTGCTGTGCTCCGGCAGGGCTGTGTGGGAGGCTGCTCTGTGGCCAGCAAGGTGTCCTGACCTTGTCCCTGTCCCTGGTGTGTCTCTGGCCTGCAGGGCAGCGCGCTGGCACGGCAGATTGGGGCAGTGGCCTACGCAGAGTGCTCCTCCAAGGTGTCGGAGAACAGCGTGCGGGACGTGTTCCATGTGACCACGCTGGCCTCCGTCAACAGGGTGCACAAGAACTTGAAGCGCAGCAACTCCAAACGGGGACTGAAGCGGGCGTCACAGATGCCTGGCAGGACAGACTTACTGAGTGACACAGAGATCAGGAAAGACCGAGCCAAGAGCTGCTCCATCATGTGAAAAGTGGGCTGTAAATATGTGTGTGTGTTGTCCATTTGTACAGTGACTGGCTGAGACAAGGGCGTGGTGCTGGCTGCAGGAGCCAGCCTGCCTTTCCAAAGCCTTTTTCTCAGTCTCTGGGGCTGAGCAAAGGTCCCAGCTGCAAGCAGGGCTGCACGAGTCGCCCTGCACTGTGGAGAATTCTGGGCTGGCTGCTGCTGTGCAGATTGCTTGGGATGAAGGAACCACTTGGCAGAGGAGTATTCGGGTGCTGGAAGGTCTGTGAGTGGGTGAAGCAAAGTAAAAGGGAGCGATGCCAGCGTGTGTGCCACCCTCCTGTGCCACAGCCCAGGCCCTGCCCGTGTGCAGCTGTACAGCTCACACAGTGTGGGGTGGGGGCTGCGTGGGACCTGGGCTGGAGGGAGCAGGGCCACTGTGAGCAGCAGAGTGCAATCAGGAGAAAGTATTCTTCTAATCTTCCTTGAGAAGGGAAATGATGTTTGAGGTGATGCTGCTCAGCCAGGTTGGACAGCAGGTGCCATGGAAGGTGCAGGTCTGGGCCAGAGCTGGGAGGGCAGGCATGCTGGGAAGGAACCTCACCCTGATGAGACACCACAGCAGTCCACCTCCTGCAAAGGAAACAGACAGATGTCTCTTCCCACAGCATTTCAGATACTCAAACTGCATTTGAAATGCAACCAAGTGGATCTGGCTCTAAGGGAGAGGTGTGTCCCACTAGATGCACCCTGAGAATCGTGGTTCCCTTCAGCAAGCAAATGCCCCTGGGGAGCTTTGCTGACACCTGGGCACTCCCTGTCCTGCACACATGGCTCCCAACAATAACTGCAATAACAATCCATATCCTGCTCCTCACCCACTCCCAGCTGCAGATTGTGTTGCATGGTGCTGTGTTTGTCTGGTATCGATGAGAAAAATGCCTTTCTGCATATCTGCACCCTGTCTCTGCTGTGGCAGTAGGAGAGGAGGTGCTCCCTGCCCTGTGCCTTGCTGTCTGGCCTCTTCCCAGCACCTCCCATTGCTTCTGCTGCCCCCTCTGAATGCCTTTGATGACAGTATTAGCCTGGGCTTAATGTCACATGGACACTTTATGGAAAAATAGAATCTGCTCTGTTGCCAGATCCAACTGTGTCTGTGGGCTACAGGAAAAATAAACATGATTGGAAAATCTGTGGTGCTTGGCTGTTTGTTTTTAAGTCAAACCACACATCCTCTCAAAACCTCTTACTGCCCAACTTACCTTTGTATCCTAATGTCTCTCTAGCTCTTGAATACACTTGTGCACCCCCTTCAGTGAAAAACCCAGAGGACTTATCTGCATGTATTCATTTTGGAGCTGAAACACCTGCCTTGAATAGGCTCTCCCTCTGTCCCGACTCCTGAAATGTTGTGCAGCATTTGCAAGTTGTGCCTGATTCAGCAGCCTGAGCTGCCAGGAGCTCTGTCCTCACTACAGCGATAGCTTTTGACTCAGTATTTGTGTCTGCTCTCACACCCAGGTCTTAGGCTGCAGCTGCACAGTGGAGGAGTTTTGGGGAATGGGAACTGCTGATTTATCAGGACAAGAAAAGCTCCATCAGTGACTGGACACTTGTGCTGTGTGCAGGTTGCAAGAGTGCGAAAATTCCCAGCTGCAGTCTGAGAGGAGGAGGAACTGAGCGAGGCAGTGTGTTGAGAGCAACCCTCAGCATCTTGATGCTTTTCCTGCACGCTCTAGGTTCCCCAGAGCCCTTGCAAACATTGTTGAACAAAACCAGATCCCTGCTTGGATCGTAGCAGTCAGTGGCTCACGAGAGTCACTGCCCACTCCTCAGAACCTGTTTGCATTCTCACCATCCCCATGTCACACAGCCACTGTGGCTTCCTTCTTTCCACACAGCAAGTGCATTCCCTTTTACTGTGCTCTAGCAGCTTTCAGGCTTTTGAATTTAATGTGGCAGTCTCTACAAAAGCAGGTTGAATTTAATGTGGCAGTCCCTACAAAAGCAGTTTCTGGGTCACTGATCAGTTTAAACTCGTGCTGGCTCTACCTTAACTTGTTAGCTCGCCCTGTAAGCAAATCTTAGTTCCAGGATCCATCCCGAGGGGCTGTGGGGGAAAGAGGACAGAGCACAGTTCATGGAGCCCTGCAGCTCAGTGAGGCACTCATGAGCAAGGCTGGTTACAGTCAGGGGAATCTCCAGTGCCACAAGATGCTCCCCAGTAAGGGGAGTAGGACATGGAACTCTAAATTGCCTCAATGAGGAGGCAGCTGCATTCTCCATGGTCTTCCCTCTGCTTTCCACGGCCACGTGAGCTCTCCCATGCACACCCAGTGCCAGAAAAGCAGCTGCTGTTTGGGGTTACACAAAAAGGATGGGATCTTGAAATCTTGTTCTGATTTCGTTAATTTATTTTCTGTGCTGGAGGGAAGTGTCATTTCTACTCACCTTGCACCCCCTCAGCACAGCTCTAACTAGATGGAGACCTGTGGTATGAAAATAATGGTATTGGAGTGAAAGTAATTTGTGCCCAGCTACTTCAAGAACAGCCAAAAAAAAAGATGAAAAAATATTGTATCAGCCATAAAAAGTGCATTTTGCCAGAGTGAGCAGGACCAGACTCAGATGCAGATATGTCCAGAGTAGGTTTGGACACAGAAATGTGCAGCTCATGAGAAGGTAATGAAAGCCAAAATGCAAATGCTGCCACAGCTGAGCTGAACCCAAAGCATTCATCTGTCACTCTTCTATACAACCCAGACATGGACTGTGGGAAGCCTTGGGCTTGTGCCTTCAGAGTGGGACTGAATTCTGGGCAACTGGGACAGTGCCCCTGTCCCCTTCTCTGCCCCTCCTCAGAGGACTCCAAGCAGCCACAATTCAGCACGCAGCTTAATATTCTGGCACTTGCTTCTCCACCAGCTTTCTTGTCTAATAAAGAGTGTTTGGACTCCCACAGTAGCTCATTTAACCAGACTTTTCAAAGGAGCTCCTCTCCCTCACTCTCCGTCTCTACAGAGGAATAAACAAGACAAAACAGGAAGCAAAATCAAAAGAAGAATAGAAAAGGCAAAGAAAGAATAAAGTCTGAAGCAGGAAAGGAGAGCTACAGGACAGATCAAATGAATCCATTGTTGGGTCCCTTCTCCTCCAAACCTAGCCAGAGCCTGCTGGGAGAAGTTTGGGAGTCTTTTGTGTGTGTGTATACATACATACACACATACATGCATACATACATACATACATATACATATACATAGATATATTCTCCTATATATATATATATGAGAATATATATATATATAAATATAATATATATATACATATAGATACACTATATATATATATATATAAATAGGAGTAGATAGAAAAGTAGATAATGGAAATTTTGGGATTGTCAGCATGGGAATAGCTCCAAAGCACCTGCTGAAGTTAGTGGCAGGTAATTTGGGATAAAAAAAGCAGCAGCAGATGTGTGGGGGATGTAGCCCTGGCCCTCACTCCCAAGCATCAGAATTCTGTTCAAAAGCACCAGGTAACCCAAAAATGTCAGCTACAAACCAGGCAGCTCTCTGCTGAGTGCATCAGTGCTGCTAACCATTGCAAAGCCATGAATTTATCCTTAAAGCCCCTCTAGAGGTGTTTCCCATGCCTATTTCCATCTGCCCTCTTGCCCTGCCTACACCCACTCAGTTTGTGCCTGGTAGTAAATGTTTGCTCTGTGCAGCTTCTCAAGCTGGGCTTTTCCCTTTCCACCTGGCCTACCCTAGGGCTTAATTCTGGGTTTGAGGTCTCTAATGAATCACCAGTCATTTGGTATTTATATGAAAAGTGTCAAATTCTCTTTCAGAAAGAAAGAACAGCAAGAAAGCTCTGCAGGCACAAATAGGTTGAGGTTCTACTCAGACAATTTTTTTCAGAGGCTCCTGGAGTGCAGGGCAGTTCTCCCTGTCTGTATCCCCTGGCAGGAGTTCTTTCCTGTGGAACATGGCAAGCACAGAGATCCCACAGCAGCTGCCAGTCACAGGAATGAGGGATATTAAGCACAGTTCTGGTTCTTGGCTTCTTTTCTGTCTCTGTCAAGGTCGGGATTGAAGCATTTGAGACAATATTTCATGTTCAGACTTGGGTGTTTATTATTACTTATCTATGTTCCAAGTCTACAGCATTCTACTAACAAGCTACAAAATGGATAACTATCTTTCTATACAAGGTCTTTTAAGGCTAAACTATCCAATTAAGAAATGAAACCTAAATTATTTTCACTTTTAACCCAGTAACTGATCACTCGAAATCTGCAATGCAGGCTTTTCTGTCCAATTACACAGAACCACCCAAACCCATGGAGAAGAAGGTGGAGAAGAAGGTGGAGAAGAAGGTGAAGAAGAAGGACCAGCCTCCACCTTAAAACCTCCATCTTGCTTTATATCTATTACTATATTCTAAAACCCCAAACTCTAAGTTTTGCACCATGTGATGTTACACACTTCTAACCAACTCCAGCCCCACAATCCCAGTTCTGTCATTCCATTTTGGAAGCTTCTCCATGGCCTCAGGTCAATGTAGTGCTCTCCTGGGCGTCAGTGCCTGGCAGCACAGAAAATCTGAAACTCTCACATCCAGGACTCCAACAGCACAGGACCAGTTTCACCTGTTTAGGCTCAGATGAAGACCAGGTCAGAGCTCTGGGAGGTGCTGAGCGTGAAGGAGACGTGGCAGGAGATGATTTTGGCTGTGGGAGCAGTGCTGATACTGCAGGGTGGGGCTGCAATTTCCATCTGCATATGGATGGGAAGAGAGCAGTCCAAGAATCCAGCAAGAATCCATTCTGACCATTAAGCTTCCATAGTCATGAGGAAAAGAAAATGTCAGGCAGAGCTGCCCAGTTCAGTGTGGATCTGAGGCCACAAGCACAGAGGAGACACCTGGCAACAGCCCTGTTTTGTTTTTCAGTGATTTCTACCATAAATCTTTTTCCTCTGTCACATCCCCTGTTCCAACCAGGTGCTCAAACCTCCTACGTAAAAAATGACAAAGAACCACTGATGTAAGGTGAAAATAAGCTGAAAGTGAACCACCTGTCTTTTCCATGTGTTTACTCTGACCCTAGCTGATTTCTACAGCTGTCAATTAATCACTTAATTTCATTTAATCAATCAACCCATTGTAATCAATTGCAATGAATGTATGTATGCAAAATGGCAAATGCTTCCCTCAGAAAGGGCCTCAGGGGAGCGTGCTGTCAGCAGCCATGCTCTGGAAAGCTTGTTTCATTTATATAAGCCAATAAATACAAATGCTGAGGACTTCAGGACCTGAATATTAATGCAGGTAATTAAACATGTTTTTTTCTGGCAGATGATTTTATGCCAGGCCCTGGCCTGGACAGGCTCCATGAGCAGAACCTCCTCCCTGAGTCTCTCGCCTGCATTGCATGAATAGATCCTTGGCCCTTGGTTTATCCCCACAGAAAGGTGGGAAGGGGCACAAAGGACATCCTTAGGAAAGACAGTCATGGGCAAGACACAGATAAAATTTCCTCCTTCTTTTTGACTGTGCTTGTTAATATCAAGGTGATGGAACAAGCCCAGCGTGATTTGAAATTGTAATTGAGCCTGAGCCGTGGTTCCTGCTGCCCGTGGTTGTGGTGTTCATGGGCAGAGCAGCCCCCAGCCCTCTGCACTTCACCCTGGGACCCTTCCCAAGGAAATCTCACCCAGGGCAATTCAGCAGGACTGGGCTTGGAGCACCTTGGCCACCAGAGTCCTGCTGGGCTCTGGAGTGCCACCTCCCCTGCATTTCTGCTGTGACATCTCCATTGCAGCCACCTCCATTGCATTTCTGGTGTGACATCTCAATTGTATTTCTGCTGTAACACCTCCATTGCATTTCTGGTGTGACATCTCAATTGTATTTCTGCTGTAACACCTCCATTGCATTTCTGGTGTGACATCTCAATTGTATTTCTGCTGTAACACCTCCATTGCATTTCTGGTGTGACATCTCAATTGTATTTCTGCTGTGACACCTCCATTGCATTTCTGGAGTGCCACCCTGCATTTCTGCTGTGACACCTCCCCTGCATTTCTGCTGTGCCACCCGCCCTGCAGCCTGCAGTAGTGATCCCTGGCTGAGAGGAGCAATACGGGCTTGGGCTGCTTTGTTATAATCCTCTAAAATTTTGGAGAGTTAAAGAAATGCCCGTCAGGTCAGGGTAAATCTGTCTTCACCCATGTATGTTCTCCCTACCCCAGTCAGATTCCCAGTTCCTCTTTTCTAACAGCAGAAAACATTTTCCTTGCTGTGGGAGCAGGGAAACTACAAGCCCTGTAGTCTGGGTGCTAGAGTCAAACTAGGATTAAGAAAGGGTCAGTGGTTTTCAGAAAGCTGCCTGGTGATCAGCAAATTAATGAGCTGCTCCCACAACCCCGAGCTGTCTGTGCAGGCTCTGCCAGCAGTGCTGTCATTAGTATTGCCAGCACACACTTGCACAGATGCACTGCTGCTTGCTTGGCTGAGGGTTGAGACAATTCACTCTCCTTTCCCCCTTCTCTGCAACTCTCAAGAGAAATATTAGCTGCAAGACTCACCACACAGATCTCTCTTAAATTCACTGTATACATAGGAACTTTATAATTTAAAAAATAAAATTAATATTTCTGTGCTTGGCTGTTCTCAAGGAATGGGTACAGGACTCTGCATGATGCACTGAACAGCCTGCACCCCTTATGGGGAATGGAACTGAGTTTTCTCCTTGCAACAAGGGAAAATAGATTTTCTTCATTTACTAATCTAGAGAAAAAGTCTGGCAAGGAAAAAAGGCATCCTAATGGGCAATGGGATTGGGTGCATGAGCTATAAAAACTTAGTTCCCCAGAGCAGCACCATGAATGCAGCTTTTCCACAATCAGCCTCTGCAATTCTGTGTGTCACAGCCCCCAGTCCAAGTGAAGGCTCTGATTCCCTGCCTTGACAAATAACCACAGCCACCAGGTGAGGAACAGGTTATAGAGAATTATTTGATGGTTTTCCTCACCCACACTTGGTTCCAGCCACGATGACAGTCTGTCAGTACTTGGCTCCTGGTGAAGCTTCCTCTTCCTCTAAAATATAAATTTTGATCTGTTTTTCTAATCCTGAACTGGTTCGAGGTGCTTCTCTCACCAGTACTGATGATTTTTCTGCAAGAAATTTCTTTACCTGAAATAGAGCCTCAGTAAATCAAAGTCTTTCAAGCCAGGAATGAGAAACATGTCAGAGTGCAAGCAGGGCAGGAAAGCCTCCACACAGCTCCTAAGAAAGTTTCTGGAGAGGTTCTTATGAACAGGGGAAGAGGAACAAAGGAATTACAAGCGGATGGGAAATGGCTGACCCAGCATCCTACAGGGGTATAAATAGCTGCCCTGATTCACTGCATTCCCTTTGGACCAGTCTGCCCTTTGTCAAACCCTGCCTGGTAAGTGCTTGAAAAGGATCTTGGCAGCAGCTCTGGCAGCTTCAAGAGAGGCTGATTTTAACTCTGGGATTTCTTCCTTTTCCGCACCTTTGCAGCACGAGGGCTCCTGGAGCTGCTGTGGCTGCAGCCCCGGGCCAGCCCAGCCCAGCTCAGGCTCACCACAAGCTGTGCCCACCACAGCTGGAGCTGAAATGCTCTGATCTGGCCTCCCCCTGGCATTTCAGCAGCATCCCCCAGCAGGACACAGCCATGTGCTGGTGGCTTTTCTGCCTCTGAAAGCTCGTGGAGGTTTTCTGGCACAGTGAGACACGTTTGGCTCTCCAGCCCACACAGATGCCCACAGCTTGCATTTGCTGTGGCTTCCCTGAGTCCCCAGGGCAGGGCACTGCTCAGGGTTTGGAGCCTGCTGTGCAGGTGTGTGTGCAGCTTGCAGAGCCCTGTGGACACAGCTGAGTGCACTGCACACACCTGCAAGGGCCATGCCTGGAGATGCTTTGGGAATGAGGCAGAATTTGTATTTCTGGACTTTCTGGTTCACAGGGAAGGGAATTTGGAGGCTGCTCGGGCACAGTCTCAGATTTCATCGGCTGATCCAGGCTGACAGAACAGGCTGTAAACGAGGGGAGGGCAGTGACTGCATCCTGCCAGATGGAAGCACAGCACACCTGGGACAGCTGGTTCTCCAGAGAGGCAGAAAATTACCTGTGCACCCACACAATTTTTTGTTGAGCAGTAGCACAGTCCAGCAGCTCCAGGGAAGCATCTCTCACACTGCATCCCCACAGGGAGCAGAAGGAAAGAACTGATCCTCTGTGAGCACAGCCTTTCTTTTGGGCTTTTCACCCACGAATTAGGTACTGACCTGGGGAAGAGAAAAAAATCCAGTAAGATCAAAGCTTGCAGTAGCCAGACTTGTAGGTCATTAAAAAAAAAAAAAAAAAGCTATCAAGAGTTTCTCCTTCAACCTTTTAATTTCTGACAATTTCAGTACTGGAATTGTTCCTCTGCAGCTGGGTTAGGGCATAAGGATGTCACCCTAACATCCAAAGCCCATGCCAAGACAGATGAGTGCCTTGAATTCTTCTCAGGCCTTCAGTCCCTCTAGGAGCTGAGTGCTGCAGGATTCAGCAGGGATGGCAGTGAACAAGGAGGAAGAGAGAGCCTGGCTGCTGAGCTGAAGGTGTGATTGTGTCACATCCTGCTGTATGGAAAAAAACTTGGTGTTCTGCTGAAAATCTGAACTTTACAGTAAATCACCTCCTGAAAGCTTTTTTTGGTTATTTTTTTGTTGTTAATTAGACGTTACAGCAGCCCTTGACACATGAATAAGCCACAGGCTGTGGAACATGCCCTTCCTCAGGTGCCTGTGAAGATAAATACCTGTTGCCTTCCAAATCTTGTGTGCTGAGTCTGTGAATCAGGATGCAGAGTGGGAAAAGTGTCCTGGATGTTCAGGCTGCATTGAAAACTGACATAATTTGGCAGAAGTCTTACAAATTAGAGAGACATTAACAGCCACCTCTCGCCCATCGAAGTGTTTGTAGAGACATTAGGACACATCTCTTCTGTTGCCCCTAAGCAGCCAATTCCTCTCCTTTTCTTTAGGAAGAGTTAAGCAATTAACAGCTTTGAGAGAAGGCAAGGAAAGGAATTCAGTGTCCCGGTGTAGGGACCTGCCCAGCCAGGGAGAGCCCGGCAGGAAAGGCAGAGGCCAAACCCCGTGTCCACCTCCCTCCTCCTGCAGCTGGACCCCAAACAAACACCGACATCAAACAGAGAACTCGGGCTTCTTCCATTCCACCGATGCAGCTGCATGGAGGAAAGCTTGAGCTGCAAACCCAGAACAGTTTTGAACACAGACGTGGTGCTTATCTGATGGCAAAGCCTCAGGCAAACACAGGTTTCCTTACCAAAGCTGGAAATGTGCCTGGAGAAGTGGATTGCAAATGGATTCCAGGACAGAATCAGCTCCCCTTACCCTCCCTGCTCCCCTGGAAGCATTCCATGGCTTTAGCTATTTGAAAGTCATTTCACTTCAAATCTTACACCAGATGGAGATCACTAGGAAAGTTCACAGATAACTCTTTATAGAAACAGAGCTTCTACAGATGTAGTCACCTCCAAGGAGGAACAGCAGCACCATGAGTGTCATTCCTGTAGACAATTATCCACCTGGAGCTGGTACCTGACTGATAAAAAGAATCTTTGCATCGATATCTGGGGGGACAATTTCACAATGGCCAAAGCAAAGCAGTTTTGCTTGGCCTTTTCCTTGCATCCACCAGGCAGTATTTAGTCCTTGCCTCCAGCTGTCCTTTGAAATGTAGATTATAAAATACCCACTGGCAGCATGGGCTGTGGAGATAAGAGCAGCAGGCTGCAAGGGAGGCTGTGCTGAGCAGCCTGGCAGATCTGGAATATTGTCACACAGGAGGGAACAGCAGCGTGTGGCAGCTGAGCAAATGCTCCCAGCTCTCACACTGCCAGCAGCAATGCCTGACCAGCCTACCTGCACTTGGCAGCTGCAGGAAGTTGATAACACTTTCACTTCTCAGGGTGATAGCAACTGCAATGCTGATTGCATCTCTGAAACTCTCATTTACATTTTTGCTTTCTCTACTTCTTTCCTCGTTTCAGCAGGCTAAACTAAGGTATTTTTTCACATATGCCTCAATGCAGAGACTGAGTGACTGGTTCACATAAAAGCTAAACATTTAGGTAAATATTGCCAAAATAATTTTATTTCTTTTGTGCATTCAAATATTTATAAACATACTTTCTCTTGTAACTTTCCAAGACAGCAGCATCTTACCACAAAACAATTTTCTGAACTTAGCTACATTTTATTTTTCTTTTTAAACAAGCAGTTCTGCCCCCATAAGTACAAAATTAGGTATGAAATTGAATTGCTTGGCAACAGAAACAAGCAAGATATTTTCTTTCACAAAAAGCCAATTTCTTTGCAGCCTCATTTTACAAGCAGGGACTATTAGGAGCAGATATTTTCGGGCTTATCATGGGTCACCTGGATACTAAAATGCATCTATTCATTATCCTTTCACAGTGCCACATATACTTGTCAGAAAACAGCTTGACAGCACTGGCACAGGTTCCTGGGTTTAAGTCTTCCCTTCTGTTTGGATTCAATCATTGCATTTCTGAGGACCATACCTGTGTTTCTGGTTGGCACTTTGATGCACAACAGGAAAGCTGTTTGTAGAGCTTTCAACACAACCATAACCAATCAATGGCCAAGGCTGATGCATTAATAATCACAAAACAGTATTCAGGGTTCGTATTTAAGCAAAATGAAAATATAGAGGTTACTCCAAGAGTGCAGGTATGTTTTAATTGAAACCCTGAGCCCAATATTCCTCTTTAAATGACTGTCCCCAAGTATTTAAACAGAAACTGGCTGCAGTGGCAAATAATATATCACCATTTCTCTGAGGAGACCATATACTACATTCTCTAACTTTTAACATTTGTTTAACATTTATAATCTCATAGTCCTTTAAGTGAATGTAAAGCTTGAAAGGACAGTGGGTAATTCCACCTTCAGATGGTGATGTTTCAGTAATTTCATTACTCCTAGGAGCTGCTGTTCACCCTCAGGACACGAGGTAAGCACTGAGCTCCTGGCACTGGTAGCAAGCCACGCTGTCCAGGACCCACTCCCGAGTTACCACGGCAACGCTGCTCTGCTGCTGCATTGCTGCAAGACAGAGACACAAATAAATAAATGATGCAGCTGTTATCAAAGAGTCCAAACAAGCTTAAGGTGAGGCCACTGATGGCTTTCAGAATAAGCTGTTTGCTTTATCTGTGATGTTTTAAAAGGCTCTATAAAAGGCAGAAGTGTAAAAGCAGAGATGTGGCACTGCCAGTCCCTGCAGCAAGGCAGGTAAAGCTGCTGCCCCAAGAGCTCTTTGGCAAGTGGTAAGTAGGAAACAGTGAACACAACATAAACACTAAAACAAAGAATGCAATTGTTATCTTTTCATGTAGGATCTCAGTGACAGAGCTTTGGTTCCTGTCTGCCCAGACACACTGAGTGTGTGACAAGCAATGAGTTTCATTAAGACAGAAGCAACAGAAAATTACTGAAGTGTTTTCAGACTGTTCTTCCTCATTCCAGGATCTTTTTATTTTCTCTTTTTTCAGTGCCATGGAAACAGCTGGGTTTTTAACATCATCATGCTGCTCCACTGTTTTGCTGGACTTCAGTGTAGCCTAACTAGCTCCCATTCCTTCCAGAACCTCAGTTGCACTTTTCAAAGCCTCATGGTTTCTCCTGAGCATTTTGCTTAAAAGAAAAAAAAATGCAAAACTACATCTGTTAAGGCTTTTTAACATGACCTTTTCAGACTAAGGGAATCTTGTTCCATCTGAGGCTGTCTCCTAGATTTTACTGGTCCTCCAAGGACACCCTACCCCACCTTTTAAAAAAGATTCAATTAGAAAAGTTTCTGTAAAGCTGATGGTACATGGAGGACAACCGAGGCAATAGCTTTCATCTGCCAGAGTAGCTCTTAAGACTAGTGCTGGTTCTTGAGACAGTATACTTTGTCCTTCTAGAGTTTTCTTACAAGACATACCTCCATCTCCAGATGCAGAGTTTTGATTTCTCTACAACACTTTGATATTTAGCTATTAAAAGGACAGGTGTGATAAAGACACAGAAAGCAGCTCAGTGTTGCTTTACCTCTATAATCCACGTTTTCCTTCCAAGCATCTGGCTGCACAACCACAACAGCAGCAGAATTCTAGGATTTTAAGATAAAAACAAAAATGCTATTGTTGTCTGTTCTTACATAATTCTCACAACTATTTACAGAGAGCATAAACTGGGTTAACTTCACAGTTTCACTTCAGAGAGGAATTTAAGCAGAGGGAGAAAGGCATTAGTTCCTAAGATTCTTCTGTGATTCCCCTCCAGAAATTCTGTGACTACACTCAGTCACTAAAAGGCTTTTGGAGCTAGAAAGGAAAGGCTCAGTGCTAATTTCATGACAAATTAGTGATCTGGCCAGCACTGCCAGGCTGTGCAGACAGCTCTGGAAACTGTGGGAGGGTAAAACCTCCTCAGCACTTACTGCTGTGGGTGTGAACAGGTCAGGCTGCTTCACCACAGAGGCACCACAGAGCTCCACCATCCACTCCAGATGCTCTGAGGAAATCAGATGAAATCAGTCAATCACTTCAGTGTTTTCTATCACATTGAAGCTGAACTGTTCCCTAGGCCCTCGTGTGGTTGTTCCAATTCACAGGCCATCACCATTTGAAGGAGATGTGAGATTCAATAGAAAAAGAGTCCTTTCACTTTCAAACCTGCCAGGGAACATCAACTCCCCATCCCTCACCTCCCAGACAAGTCTGCACAAAACAAACCCCTGAAAAAGTCACAATTTATTTCCTCTTATCATAAAGATGCAAGATGTGAAATGGAAATTAAAAATGAGAAATTAGACCCGTGATTAACTCTCATTAACAAAAGTAGCCTACTTAATTTGCACCAATTTGTTGAATTGGTAGTGAAGAAGATTAAGTCTCTCAAGTATAAGAGCCAAAATTGAGGATCACTGCAGCAGGTGAAAGCACTGCATCCTTTGCAGCAATTACTGTAAATGTCAAGAAACCTGAGTATATTTCACACAGTCAAAAATAAAGTTCTATTGGACAAATCAGAAAGTACCTGCTGAATAAGCCACAAAAATGGGAAGTCAGGTACAAATATTTGAAGTAGAAAAATGATAAGCTAAATTTTCAAAAAATTGTAACATACTTTATTAAATTAAAAAAAATAAAGCTATCCTGAACAGCTTTTTCTTTATCTATTAACTTCTAGGTTTGTTAAAGTGTTTAACTTTCAACACTTGCTCCTACAGACAGGAGGATACACCAAAGATGTGTCAACTGCTAGGAAAAGGATACTTAGGAACTGCTTACTAAGACGGAAGAAAAAATGCTCAAATATGAGTGATCAAGAGCATCAATAACAATTACCAGACAACATGACATTTAATGCTTTTCCTAGATAATTTATCCAGAGATAAATTAGATAAAAGGCCTAGTTTGAAATGCAGCAAAATTGCCAGGAGGTTGTCTGAGGACATCCAAATAGAAGAGAACACTATTTCCACTCCATTTGGAGATAGAACTGGATAAAATTATTTATCTACACCTTACCACATTGTAGGTATTTTAAAAGTTACAGAGCAAAAGAGGTAAAAAATTATCCAAGAAGAGGTCAAATGTACAATTCTGGTGAATGCACAGTGCCCCTCCAAATATTTTTTATATTAACCATTCATCCAACTCCACTAAAATGACACACCTGTAGTCATATCAGTGAAGGGTCCACAGCAACAGATCTCAAAGTCTTTAAAGATCTGAAAAGCAAGGTACATGTTAGAGTTCATAGGGGGTTTTAAAGGAAAATGCTTTATATGCTGTTTTCATTGCACTACCAGGGCTTGTTAACAAGTTATGAATATTTCACAAAGTCTTTGTAACCCAGAAACCAAAAGAATTTAAGAATAAAACTAAAATAATATTAAGGACCACTAATCCTGTGTTATAAAAAGACAGCATTCACTCCAAGCTTAGTGAGCCCCTACAGAATATCTGCTCTGCTGCTAACAGAGCTCACCCTTCCTGTATAAAACTGCTAAATTTGTACAACTCTGTGTGTACAGAGAAACTGGAAGAGGTTCCAGATACTTAGCCAGCACAGCCACACATCTGCAACAGTCAGAGCAGGACAGAGTTTGAATCCCTGAGGTGCTTGTACCTTTCCAGTCAGGGCCTCTCTGGCCCTTTTGGGACCTTGATGGTTTCTCCCATTGATTACATCTCCTCTGACTTCAAATTCCTCCTGGAACATAATAAAAAGAGACTGAGAACTCTTTCCTGTCAGAGTTCTGCTTCAAAACAGGAAGGTGTCAGATTTCAGAACTGAAAATCTATGAGTGTGTTCAGAATATGAATGAAAAGGCTTTGCAAGAGACATGCTGGAGTAGCAAAAGCCCTGCAGCATCAGGCAATTTTTAAAGAAACAAATTTTACTCAAACTGTATAGTAACCTAGCAAACTAAATAAAAGAAGCAGCACACTCCAAGACTATAATTATCTTACCAGTAAAGTCTTACTTGATAGAAATTATCTGTATATAACATTATTTCCTTAAGCAAGGAATAGATCTTTTGCTCTATGCTATAATCTAATTGATATCAGTAGGAACATTTATAAAAATATGTCTATAATCTGTTAAAAAATAATAGGGATTAATTATGTCTTCAACATCAATGAGTGCATGGAGCCTAAATGTGGCTTTTGGTCCTAGGACTTGGTAAAACTAGAACCCCAGGTTTCAGAGCTAAAATTCCAATAAATGTTTATATAATATCTGTCTGTACAATACAAATAAGCTCATAAGTCCATCATGCAACAGCATTACTTTACCATTTGACATTTGACTCAAAGACCTACCTCATCCAATATTCTTCCTTCTTTAAAAGACTGAATTATCCCTAAATAAAAAGATCACAACAAGAAAAGTAATTTTATCCAGCAAAATGGTTTTTCCACTACCAGTACTCTGACTTCATTGCTACATTAATGTGAAGGTATTTGTACTAAATTAATACAGTATAACATTGAAAGTAATTAAAGAATTTTTTACCATTTTTAACCATTTCTTTACCCTTTAGAAATAATACTAATGTTACACTAACTGATGCCATGCACTGCAAAGATTTAAATTAAGAGAGACAAAAGGCTTTTGCCATGGTGGGGAGCAACTCATTGTGGCTATCTGAAAGCAGAAAAAGTAAGTAATTCACAAGAGTAAGAAGCTTGATATTGCTGCTTGTGTTTCTTAATTCTAATTTCTTTTAAAGTATTTAGAAGAAACACTGGAAGACATCAGATGGCAAGGCACGAAGGGATCCTTTTTCTTTACTTTATCAAGTGAAGGCTGCATTGATGGTAGAAGGGCAAAGACCATTTCTCTCCAAAACCAGTGATACACACACTGATAACTGATAACTATACACTGATAACTATACACTGATAACTGCCAGTGATACATACACTGATAACTAACAACCCATTTGCCTCCTGCAATGCCCAGGAAATACTTCAGTGTCCGTTCACACACCAGCTCCTCATCTGCAGAGCAAACAACAGGAAGAGCTCATTTAGTTTTGCCATTAGCAAAAAAAAAAAATAAAATCCAAAAACCAACAAAAAAACCCCAAAAGAACCCCAAAAACTATCAAAACTGTACAAAGGTTCTAAAAGCCCACTGTCATAATGCTACTAAACTGGAGGAAATGAGCAGAAACTAATCACATATACCAACTGTGAGCCCTCTTTTAGATTATTCAATAAAATAGGCAAGAAAAAGCATGACTTCTTTGGGAACTATCTTTTGTTTCCTTTTGGTTGGTTCTGAACTACTTCACACTCGTGTGCTGTCAACACCTGAAAATTATGAGCAAACAGCTGAAGAAACAAATAGCAAGTAACATTAACTTTCAATTACACAAGGGAAATCGTGCCCTCACTCTGATTCTGTGAAATAGAATGAGAAAACTCACAAGCTTAAACAAAAAACATACAATAGAGAAAACAATCAATACCTTTTCCTCAAACTTATTAAATTTATTGCTGACCTGTGTGCTTGTTGTTTAAACTGAAGGTAAAATTCTATACAGTCTGTCAATACAGGATTTGGTCCCCTAGCTCCCAACAAACCTGTTTTCATTATGACATGGGTTGTTCCTTCAGTAATGTGATTAGATAAAGTGCTCTGAGTTTTTTTCACAAACTTCTGGACCACCAACTGAAAAGTAGTTAAGAAAATAATAGTTAGAATAGTTTTAACCCCCTCAACAGCCCCAGTTTGTAGGAGCATAATGTAATAGGATAGTTAAAGACCAGTTTTATGTGTTGGCACACAGAATGTTAATTTCCCTAAGTCAGTTTTGGCACCATTCAACAGACTAAAGAAATGCAGAGCTCTTGGTGTGTGTTTTATAAGCCAAAAGGCAAATCCTCTTGAAAACTGAGTGCAGAAACAGGTTTATTAGCAGAATTACTACTTACAGAATGCTCCCTGTGGATCAGAATTTGGGTGAAGCAGCATCATCTGAGAAGAGTGACTGGACCAAACACCCCACACAGCCCCTCCCCAACCCCAAGGCTTTCTATAAAGCTTTGTTTAAAAAGTTCAAATTTCACTAAGCTTAACAGTGCCATTACAAGCAGCACTGTTAATCACTGTTATCACTGTTTTAGGAGTGATAAAGTTTGAAGTTGCTACATTACTCACCTGCAATTCCTGCAAGATTAGTTTTATTATACTTAGAGATCTCTAGTTTTATTATACTTTGAGATCTCTCTATTAAGGACTATAGTGGTAATCAGGAATTATTAACTAGTGATCTCAAAATTCTGAAATCTACTTACGTGCTCACTGTGATGTAGACCTGATACCACAATTGACATTTTTTTCCTCTTGGTCACCACTGGATTTGTAGTATTTTCTTTCCCAGTTGCATTGTGCAGAACAGGTGCAGGAAAACATTCACTTCTCTTCAATTTGTGGCCTAGGCCACAGCTTTTATCAGTGTTCTGAGCCAGAACAGGCCCACCTGTGGCTTCTGCAGTTTGAGGGGTAAAAAGCCTTACAGAGGAGCAAGAGTTATCTGGACTCTCATTTCCAAAAAGATCTGATGAGACAGATGCACTGTTTTGCCTGGTCCCAGATTTCTGCTCCTCTGCATTTTCTGAAGGAAACAAGAAATTACTCATTGAGAAAACTGCATTTCTTTCTAGTAGTCATGGTAGAATGTTGTTGCTCTCTCTTTCAGGTTTAAATTCTGCAGTTACTTCCTCTCCTTATGTGTTTATTACTTCATCTTTGCCTCTATCATTACTTTTTCCTGATCTATAGGCAAGACACTGGAATACCTGTGGAACTTTGAGTAGCATATTTGTCAAAGTGTCTGAATTTAGAAGAGAGACAGAAAAACTCCTATTACTGTCAGAAAGCTGTCACACCCCTTTTGATGGGCAGCCACACAGCTGGGCTACCAAAGCAGTAACACCTTTTTATAATGACCAGGAACATATCAATTAAAATACAGGGAAAAATACATATTTTGCTGATATGTAAAAACATGAAAAGAACAGGAGAAAACCACCAGAAATCCAAATGCAGTGGGTTTCTCTGAAATGTTACCTGCTCCAAGCTGACACTGCCCATGTTCTTGCACTGCCTCCTGCACAGGTTTTGTCTTTTCAGAGGGAGTTTTGTTCTTTAGAACACTGTCACACTCAGGGCCTTTCTCCAGATCTGATCTCTTCACTGAAGAGGATTTAGAAGATGAAAGCAACCATTCTGGAGACCTTGAAAGAGTGAAATTGATTTTAATACCCTTTTCACTCTTTTAAGCATCAGAAAAATGTAGCAACAGTGAAAGTATTGTAATTTCCCAGAAGCTCAGAGATAGTTAAGATTTTGGTTTTTAAATAAAAATTTAGAAATAAACATAATAAACCCCAAAGCTCCAAATAAAACCATTGACCTGTTATTTTCTTTTCTCATTTGATCCATTTCAAATGCTCCTTCAGTACTGGAATGTGGCAGTTCCCTGTGGACAGGTAAAACTTCACAATTCTGACTTCCATTCTGCTTTAGCACTGCTTCAAGTGCAGCCATTTCTTGCTGAAGTTTTTTCAGGTTATTTTGCATAGCATTCTTTTGCTGCAAAGGAGTACAAGAATGCCAACATAAGCAAACTCAGGATTAATTTGTTTAACAAACGCTTGAAAATTAGAAATAGCAAAATGGTTTTGAATTAAGTTTTTGCCACATGTTCAAAAGGTGACTATGGTGCTTTCACTGTAACAAATAGTGAACACATCCCACATGTGAAGCAAAAACACCCAAACAACAACAGACTCATTTTGCCAGTCATGTTATTTCAGTTTAGATGCCTCAGAGTTTAATCAATCAGAAAACAACATAATTCCTGCACAAATTTATTTGAAAGTAATTTTGTCCAAATTCCATTAGTAGCTCAATCCATGATGTTCATTATTAAATTTTAAATTGAATCTTCATTTTCCACTGTTACTAAAAGCTCCAAAGATTATTTAAGGGACTAAAACATTTCATAATATTCTTCCTTATATTCCTCCTCAAAAATTATATTACATAATCAAAAACATGCCCTAGGCAGGTCCTCATAAGAATAGCTCAAAGGTTTTCAAAAGACCTTTTTAAAAACCCAAACCCTTTACATGAAGAAGCAATTTCCACAGAACTGAATATTCCATCTGTAGCTCCAGCACTGGCACCGTGTGGAGCTTCTTTGTTACTGAACCCATAAAAACTCTCAAGCAAACAGAAAACCATCACCACATCACAAACCCAAATCCCTCTTTCACATGCCATTAATCCACTCAGCACCTTCTTTTTGGACATACATAAAGACCATAGGGTCGAAAATGCTGAAGAGAGTTGGCATAAGACTTACCTTAAAGTCACATAGGACAAAGGAAAACCCCAAAGCAAAACAAAAAAACTCAAGCCCCTAACCCTCAGGTGAACTCCCAGCCCAAATCACCCAATACATAAAGTCAGGCCACTGAGCAGAATTCAGGATTTTAATAGCAGACAGAAAATTCACTTGTAGACACACCTTTCATTAGACACTGCCTGTTGGGACTTGTATCTATAATATTCTAATATGGAATTATTTGATTTAATCTTTACACAGAGAAGGCAAATCTCTGTGCTGCTAAATATCACATTGTAATTTATTGTAATAAATCTACTCCTTATCACCAATCCTTATATATTCCTGTCATTAAGGTTTTTAAATATAGGGAGCTGGCATTTCCAGCGTTCGCCAAGTGTGGAGATGCATTAATTAGCATCTCCCATAATTAAGCCCTGTAACCAATAGCACATAACAAGTTGTGGCCATTGCAGTGTAGGTCACCAGGGGAGGAAAAGTTGGACAAATAATGACATAAAAACAGCTCTACAGTTCCTCATTAATTATGCTTTTGGAAGTAATTTAGTGACAAAGAATTATTATGAAAGAAATTTTCCACTCTATTGACTTCACAGCTTGCTTATCTCCTGGAATGCAAGCTGCTTCTAGCACTCAGTGCATAAACTCACTCACCTGTGTAGTGAGGATTTCACCCTGAGAGAATGGTCCACAGGAATCTTCTACAAGACTTATTTCACTGTCATATCCAGATGCTTCACCTTGAAGAAGGTGGAAAAAAACTGCCTGGGTTAAAGGAAAAACCCCACCAAACAACAACAAACCAACCAACATTATCCATCCTTTCTTAGCATGTAGAGGATTTAGAGAACTAATAGCTAACACTGAAGTGACAAGTTTTGAAAATGTTGAAGTTAGGACAGATCTCCTTTTAAGTGAACATTTGAAAGAACAGCATGTCACACACATGACAAAGTAAACAGAATTCAGTGTTTCAACAGGGATGAAAGAGTCCTAAACATTTACAAAGGCCATAAAAATGGCAAAATATTCACTACAAAATTCTACAGCCAATTTCAACAAACATTTGGCTGGGGAAAAAGCCTGGATAGGCTGTGAAATTTTGCTGACAATGCAAGTATCACACTGTAGTAAGAGAACCAGCATTTCCCTCAAATTCCCATCAGACAGTCTCTAGTGCCCAGTCTGTTCATCTATGCTCTGAACAAAGAACAATAGAAGAACATAATTTTCAGGAAATAAACCACTGAGGTTTTTTTTCTTTGACTGTTTAAGGTTGATACATTATACTAGAAGAGCAAGCACCCCTCAAATACAGAACAAAGTTTCCATGAAAACACCAAAAACTTTGTTGTAAGAACATTATAAATGCAGCTGCAAAGAGAAAAATCTTGGTCTGTACCTAGATTTGCTCCCATGTCTGGGACTCCTTGACATTCATCTTTGGTTTCCTTCAGCCCTCCACTAGAATTCTGAGAAGTTTCTTTACTGTCATTTACACTGCTCATTTGTTTGGACACATGAGCTTGTGGTAAATGTTTGTTCAGTTCTTGTGCTCCATTGAGTGATTCTTCAGACATGTTGGACTGGGAAGAAAATAAGTTGACAGAGCATTCTGACTCCTGGCTTGGCGAAACACACACATTACTTAGGGCAGCTTCAGGCACCTTCTGCACGATATTGCCATCATTACTCACACTGTGAGGCAGCACATTTGGGCTCGCTGGACACTCTGCCACCGGAGACTCGGCCACAGATGCCATTTGTTTATCAGTCTGCAAAGGTGTGCTTGCTGATTTGCTGAAGATTAATGTCCTAAAGCATGGCAAGTCCTCATCCTCACAGGACTCTTCATCTGAAGATGGCAGTTTCTGCACTCGTCTCCGAGACTTTCGAACACCTCGAGATCTTGGCTTAGAGCTTGCATTTCTCTTGTGCAGTTCTTTTCCCAGAGCATTGTCACTTTTTACAAACACTGCAGATTGCTCTTTCCTATCAGTTTCACATAAGCTGGTGTTCTCCTCAATGTCAGTATCAGAGCACAGTAAGGCATTAGGGGTTTCAGACAAACCTGTAAGATCATGATTCTCTCTGACAGGTTCTTCCAGAGCCTCTACAGCTGTGCTAACATTTTGGGCTGCTTCTTCTTCATTCCCCTTTACATGTTTTCTTTCTCTTTTGCTACTTTTTGTCCTAGTGACTTCACAGCTGAATTCAGCAGGGCTTTGCTGACAAGCTGCAGAACAAATCGTTGATGTGGATTGAAAATGTAGAATTGGTTCTGTGCAATCAACAACTTCAGTCTTTCCTGCCTGATTGCTTTCTGAACTGAAGCTGTTTTCCTGGCCTGTGTTTAAATCATTTTGTCTGGAATCCTGCTTCTCTGTGTTACTCTGGTCACTTTGGCTTCCATCACTTTCAGTGGGATTCTGTCTCAACTCACTTTCTATCCCTATCTCATCTGACACTGGCTTTTTATTGACCTGCTCTTCTTGTAGCAATCCATTTTTGTGCTCAGTCTGAGCAGTTTCTGTTCTTGCTGGTGTCAGAGCCCCTTCCTCTGCAGCCTGTGAAATGCCATCCCTGTGCTCCCCTGTGCTGACAGCAAAGCAAGGCACAGGATCGACATGTGCAGACTCACAGGGCTTAAGCCTCTCTTTCTCAGAAAGCCTGCTCAAGTTTTGAGCAGCTGTTCTCTCCTCTTGCAAGCTTTCTGTTTGTAATTGTTTGCTAGCCTTATTTTCTACCTGAGCAGCACATGATAGATTTAGGGTTTCAGAAGGAGGCTGTTCCACTGCACGTGCCTGCCTTGGAGCCTGAAAAAGGCTGAAGGATGAGCGCTTTGAATGACGAAATATATTCCGCAGGTACTGGGTGTCCAAATCACTCTCTTCAGCTTCCTTAGTCAATTCCAAAACATTTTTAGCCATTGGCAACTTTTCAGTTTTGAAGTCCCCTGGAACATTTTGTGAATCATGCCCACATTCTGGGGGAAATGCAGTAGGTGATTCAGTCCCCTCTTCAGTCTGGTGAGAAACAGTTTGCTTAGCAGACATTGAAGGAAGTTGTAGGAGGAGGGGGCTACCTAGAATTTTACTGTCTTGAGAATCTGTATCAGGCACAGTGGAACCACAGTTTGAAGGCAGGCATGAAGGTCTGAACAGACTTTTTTCAGTTTCTTCAGTGTGATATAAATTCTTTAGGGTAACCTGCATTTCATTTGCTTCCAGATCACCTCCCTCCATATTAGTGACTGGCCTGTAACTCAACTCATCTTGATGCTCACACAGGTCTTGGCATTCAGCAGACTGAGTTGCCACATTCCTTTGGTCTCGAGAGATAGACCTCCCACTACCACTGTTAGTTTTTCTTGCTCCCTTTACTCCTTTCCTTGTTCCTTTTGTTACTTCTTCAGAGAGTAACTGAAGCCTTCTGCTGCGTCTGACTGGATTTTGCTCAGAATCAGCTTGCCTGGGCTCTCCACTGCTTGGGTAGCTGTCAATCTGTGGCTCAGCTGTATCAGGGAAAACAGAGCCTCTGTCCACTACTAACTGTAGAGCACACATAGTTCTACTAGAATGCCTGCATCTTTTTGCTGCAGAACTTCTTTTTTTGCTGCTTTTCTGATCACAGTTATACATTTCTGGTTCCCCATCACAGTGCTTCGTAGTGACCTTCTCAGTAGCTTTCTTCCATGTGGACTCTCCTCCTTCCTCAGGTTCTGTTAATGCATTTTTTGCTCTATTCTGAGAGAGGTGACTTTCATTAACAGCAACACTTTCATCACATCTTTTCTTTTCAGCTTCTCCAAGGCCCCCATTAACACTTTGAGGGCCCCCATCTGCCTCTTCTGTGTCCTTTTTCTTGATGAAATCCTCAGGTTGCAGGACACAGGCAGTCTTCCTCTTTCTTTTGAGTCTGTCTTTGCTGAAATCATTCAGGCACTTATCAGCAGCCACATCTGCCTTTTGCTTAGAAGGCAAAATGTCTCTCAAGGTAGAAGGGGGATTTGATTTCCTCCCTCTCTTGTATGTTTTTCCAAATATTTTGTCTTTGATGTTTTCTGCTGTTTGTTTTGACCACCTCTTTTTTCCTTCCACTGCTGCAATTTTCATGGAATCTGCCACAGGGTCAGTCTTTGCTGAAATACAGGACTCTTTATCTGATGAACACAGATCTCCTTCACCTGAAACATCAGCTGATGCAGCAGATTCATCCAGTGAAGAACTGGAAGATAAAACCTCATTGCTTTTTGAAAACCATTCGTTGACTTTCTGAATGCTCTGCTTCAGTCTCTTCTTGGAGACTTTATTCAGGCAGGCAGAGTGAAGTGTCTCTGGCTGAGGTAGCTCCTCCAGAGGATGTTCTTTGTCATAGGAAGAGTCATTCTCAGGTTCATATCCCTCTACAGCTTCCACACTTTGTACATCAGTATCCATTTCCCTGCTTTTATCCAGCCTGCTCTCTGAGCTATCTTCTAAATCAAACTCTTGGTTTTCACTGCTGTACTGGGCTTGCTGTTCCTCCATTTCTTCTATGTTCTTAAAGAATGATGTGTCCTCATTCACTGTGGGACTGGCATCACCTGCTCTGTCACACTGCTCTGGGAGCAGGTCTGCAGCAAGAACCTTCAAAGGAGAACTCTGGCATTCAGTCACATTCACTTGGTCAGCTTTGGCACATTCAGTGATGCTCCGAGTGCTTTTCTTGCTCAAACATTCCTTTGAGAAATCACTTTCACCTGTTAGATTTACAGGTATAATAAATTATTAACCTCTAGTTTACATACACGACCACAATAACAAGCTTTATGGCTAGTTTGTTTCAAAAGAACTGCTCTTACTTCCCCCCTAACCAGAATATTACACTGCAAAAATCTCCCTCTAGACAAAGGCAGAATGATCATATTCTAAATTTTTAGATTAATTATTAGCCAGTGCTTTTTCATGTGTAATATGACTCACGTAGAATAAATTAAGTTTTGTACTCAGATCAAGTTACTTTTCTTGCTTTCTGTTCCCATGCATACAACATCCACATTTGGCATCTAGGCTACAGGAACAGTCTTGTATTAGCTGTAGGCATCAACAGAACTACTTTACACACTGCAAGCATATATACGTATAGACAATCATGTGAAATAAAAATGTTAATCTGTGGTGCCTTTCAGGCTTAATCACCTTTGTCACCAAAATAACACACCTATGATGTCTGGTAGTGTTATTTCTTTGGCACACAACTTGTCAGGCTGTGCATTACAAGAATTTTCATTCGCTTTCTCAGCACTCTCAAGTTCTTCCAGCCTTACTTGAGAAGAACTCTGAACTGTTCCTTTGTCTTCAAACCTGTTGGGAAAGGAAATCTGCTCTCATTACAGATAAAACCATAATAGACAGAATAGAAGTTGATACTTATTTTTCCCTTTTTGCTCTCTGAAATAGTTTCTGAAGAAGTCAAGCTGCACAACTGACACTCACCACAACCAGATCTCCAGGCCATTTCTTTAAAAGATTTTCTCTTGTAATCCTGAATTTAGTATTTATTTTCCAAAGCACAGTACCTACTTTTCTATGGAAGATCTATGTCCCCAACAAAACAGTTAGAAAACAGTTTTTAAGCATGTAATATGGTAAACTGTTGGAATTCAGCTATCCATTCTACTCTAATGCCCTCAAAGTTGAAAACCATTTGTCAGCTTAAGAATTATATCAGTCCTATGCTAAGAAACTAGAACACAGGAAATGAGAATATTGAACTACTGTCTGCAGAAAATATTAATTCCTTAATCACCTTTACTTACCCAGTTTTGCTTGCCTGTTTAAAAAACTCTTCAGATGATTCAGAGCCTGAAAACAAATAATCTGTTACTCTGGTTGGAACAGTTCAGAGAAAGGTGACTTGCCAGATTCAGTGGTTATCATCACATACATGCCTACTCCTTTCTAGAGCTAGATGCTTTCAACTTTTAGCAGATGAAACCAAGTTCAATTGTGAAGTATTTTACCTAATTATAATGATTTCTATATATAAATATCTACATGGCTCCAGCATCAAACTGTGTTTAAATACAATGACGGGTAACAGACTGGTAACGAAGAGTTAATTAGCTAAAAGTTACTTTTTAAGTTCTAAATTTGTACACAAAACAGCTACTAGTATTTCGAATTTTGAACTGGAAGTTATAGAAACGCATTCAAATGTCTCTCACAGATCCTTTGATCCTGGCAGATGCAATAAGGAAAAAAGTGAGGAAACAAACTCTACCCATTGAAAGCAGCAATTCCTTCCTTGAAGGAACAGCATAAAAATAAGCTATGCATGGCATGTGTCTTGTTTCTCACAGCAGTCAACAGCAGATAAAATAAAATTCTGAAAAGCTAGGATAGATAGCAAAAAATATTAATATCTCCAACAGATTTCACTGTCATCTCAAGCACTGGTGACAAGGCTTAGTATTCTTCAGAAAACAGTGGCTACATTTAGCTGTAACAGCTGTAATTTTTTGCACATCTGTAAATACCTTCTCTGGATCATGTACACCAAGGTTTAAGGGCTCACTACAGCAGCATTATTTGCCATTATAGAATTATGTAAAAAGCCCTTTTGATTTACCAACTTGGAATTGTCCACAATTTGTACCTTTGCTGTAATTTTGGGTGTTAAGTAGAAATTAGTGTTTATAAAGACTTTGAACAAAATCACCTTTCATTACTTTGTAAGCATTGTACATAGGATCAATTAGTGTGGATTTAAAACAGATCTTACCAAACTCTATATAAATACCCTTTTGAGAGTCAGATTTCTGGGGTTTGTTTCTTGGGCGACACATTTTGGCATCTGTAAGGTGAATATTCACACTAGCTTCCTGCTGACAGGAAAACAGAAAAGGATAGTTATTTACAACAGTGGGGTATTAAAAAAATTCATAGCTATTTAGACTTTAACAGGGGGCTGATACAATTACTTAGTTCATATGCATTGGTAGTTTCTGTGCACAACACAAGTAATGGATCATTTTGACAGCAATAATGAAATGTGTCAATAGAAACAATGTATCATGGCAATATTATGTTTAAGTTCAGGTCATTTTATGCAAACATCTCTCTCGAGTAGATTAGGAAGACAAAAATATATAAATGTCCTTGTCCACATTACTCAGCTCAAACAGCAACCTGAGACCAGCCCAAAATCTCCTACTTCATTCTTTTGTATACATGCATGTATACACATTCCAAATACATTTTTACAAAATTCACAAAAACAAAATGGGAAAAAACAGTTACCAAGGTGAAGTTTTCTTGTTCATTTCCTTTAGCACTTTTTCTCCTGTTTCTGAAGCCCTTGCTTTGGATGACAGAACTTTCTTTACACAGGGACTCAGCAGTGGCTTCCGTGGATGTTTTAGGAAAGTGATGATTCTTTAAAACTAAATGATGTTATTAGGTAAAAAAAAAAAAAAATTACACTGAGTACAACTCAAGTATTAGATATTAATGAAATAGACTTGTGTAGACTCTGTGTATTTTGTGCAAATACAGCTAAAATATGTTTATCCAAGAAAGAAATCTTGCTGAATTACTAGTCTGATTATTCTTTTTGAGCACTCTTCAAGTAATAATTAGGATCTTGATCCTGCCAACTAATTTTCTCAACCAATTTTGGTTATATAGATAATCTAGCAAGAGCAGGATCTAATTTTAGTTATTTCAGAATGGGATACCTTATAAATAATCATGATATGTCAAAACCTTATTTAAAAAAAAACTGGGGACATACATTCACAACACTTACACTTCACTCCAGTGTCAAGCTCAAAAGCATGGATAGCTTCCAACAGTCCTTCAATTAGTTGCTTAAATCTGGAATTTTCTTTCAGACTTCTGAAATAACATAAGTATTTCAGTTATTTTAAGACAAATGAACAGGCTAACTATAAATATTTCTAGAATTTTGAGTGAACCAAAAAGGGGGTAAAACTCCAAGGTAGAAGATGAGACAAGAAGAAATTGTTGCCAAGGAATAATAAATTCCCCCAAAGAACCAAATTCCCCCAAAGAACCATTACTATGGGAATTGAAATTATCACAAAAGTGAGCACATCATTTTCTCATATAGGTTTAGTAGAGAGAAATCAGTTGTAAGGATTAAACACCAATATAGCACAGACATTTGTTGAGAGAGGGGTGTTCACCTGGAAAAAGCTCACATTGAGGTAAGATACTGCATTTACTCCTTTAGAAATAGACAGCTTACTAAAAAAACACCTTTTCTTCTGTATTTATGCTAAAATATTTTAAACCTATGTTTAAAATATATGCTAATGCTAAAATATTTTAAACCTATTGTTAGTCTTTCCTCAGAGTTCAAACACCTCATCCTCCAGCCCCCTTACAAAGATGATTTCCTCACCTCTTGGTAACTTCAGTCTTGCACAGAGGACACTCTACCACACCTTTTTTCTTTTTGTTTATAAGTTTGAACATGCAGAACCTAGAAAGAAAGAACACTTGTTATGGTAACAACAGAAGGATATTATTTTCCCTAAAACTGACTATGCACATTCACCACTTAGTGACTCAAGGATGCATTTTTGTTCTGGTCTTACAGTGAGTTAATTGATCCCCTTTGACACATTTGCAAGCTGCAGTTCTCTCTTCTACAGAATTGAATTTTTCCCTCATGTAGCTTCACATGAAGTTACCAAAACACAGTATAAATACATGATTAGCACTGAAGAAACATACATGGCAGTTAAAACTAGTATATATGGAATTAAAAATTATAAACACAAACCCACTATATATGGAAATTAAAAGCTGCATTGCACTTGCAAGTTTTTAAACTTACCTGCAGAATGTGTGATCACATTTTGTTGAAACAGGCTCTTGTACCACATCCAGGCTACAAAGAGGGAAACAAAAACAAGAGCACAAGAGGTTATAGAATTCAACCAGAACCTTTGCTATTTCAGCATCTGTTTGCATTAAAGAAATGCAAAACATTAAATGACACACTAAAGAACTACAGACCTCATTCACCTTTCAGAAACAAGGGACAAAAACCCCCACAGCTTATAAAAAATTCTCTAATCCAGATACATTTTTTTCCCTCTGAGTAGGGGACTGACACATTCAGGTTTTAGTAGAAAAGCAAAATATGGAACATAAGAGAAAAATTTAAGTTTTTCCTTACAGTTTGTCATTTGAGCCTTACAATCATCAATATGTTTAGTCCCAAGCACAAATCTTTTTGCTTTCTGGTGAGCCATAGAACTGTCAAAGCATTTTCAAAGAAATGAGAATAAAAAAATATATCTCTAAAAAACTAACTATACTGATATTACTTCCTGACATACCATATTGGGCACTCCAAATTCTTCTGCATAGCTGAAAGCACATTTTGTACTTGTCCAATAGTAATTACTGAGAAGTCCATCCTTCACATCCAAAAATAGTCTACAGAAAAAAAACAATATTATCAGCTTTGTTTCTGCAAAAAACTCTGCTACCTCCCGTGACTATGCCCTCTCCCACATGGCTCTGCTCTAACAGCAGAACGATATCAAATTGTTTTTATTTCAACAACACTTGACAGTACAGAGGGGTTCTTAATCCGAACGTTCGTAGTTAAAACCTTTGGAGTCTTGTACCCAAATGAGCGCCCAGAAAAGTGAAACTCAGCAAAGCGCAGAGCACAAAGCAGCGAGAGGAGGGGCTGGGAGGGAGGGAAAGCGCGCCCAGCCGGGGGCAGGCAGCCGGTGGGAGGGAGCCTGGGCAGAGCCGAGAGCCCGCAGCACAGCCTGAAACAGAGAGAAACCGCCGGGGCAGCTCGGGACCGGCCCGGCAGCGAGGCATGGCCGCAGGCTGAGGAGAAGTGTCCCGGCACGGGCGGAGGGAGCGTGGCCAGGGCCAGGGCGGTCAGTGTCAGTACCTGTACCAATACCAGTACCGGCGCGGTCAGTGCCGGTGGCGGTGGCGGTGCGGCCGGTGTCGGTCCCGGCGCGGTCAGTGCCGGTGGCGGTGCCAGTGCCGGTGGCGATGCCGGTTCCGGCGCGGTCAGTGCGGGTGGCGGTGCCAGTGCCAGTGCCGGTGCCGGTGCCAGTGCCGGTGCCGGTCCGGCGCGGTCAGTGCCAGCCCACGGCCGGGCCGGGCCGTGCCCGTCTCCCCTCAGCCGCTCCGCGCGCTCCGCGCTCCCCGCGCCGCCTTTCGCGCCCTTCCCGCCCCGCCGCGCGCAGCCAATCCGCGGCCTCGGAGCCAGCGCGCGCCGCTGCAGCGCCCCCTGACGGGCTCCTTCCCCTCGGCGGGGCGGGGCCGGGCCGTCCTGATTGGTTCAGATTGGCTCTGATTGGCAGCTGATTGGTCGCCGCCGCCGCGGCGCAGTCGCCGGACGTGCGTGGCCGCGGTGCGCGCGCGCGTGTGCCCGGCTCTGTTATTGTTGTGGTTCCACGACCCCCTTGGCTCCGCCCTCTGACCAATCAGAGCTGAGTTCTGGATGAGTGACGGGCAGCTCCGCCAATAGCGGCGCGCAGAGGGGGCGGGGCGGCCCGCCCCCGGGCCGCCATGTTGTGGCTGTCGGCAGGGCTGGCGGCGGCCCCGCGGGAGCGCGCCATGGAGCCGCGGCTTACCGTGCGCGTCACCCGCCGCGGCGACACCCGCACCTTCCTCCTGCCCGACCCGGCGCGCACCGCCTGGGCCGATGTGGAGGCCATGGTGAGTGCGGGCCGGCTGCGGGAGGCGAGGCGGGGTGTCCGCCGCGGGGAGCCGGCCCGGCCCGGGCAGTGAGGCTCTTGAGGGCCCAGAGTCCTCCATTCCACAGGCTGTTAGAACTTCTGGATTATATGGCTGCGCTCTTGAGTTTTCTTTTTGCCTTAGTAGTATGGGTTGCTCTTGCTGTGTGCTTACATTGCCTGGTTTGGAAAAAGATTCTCAAGGGCCATTTTTTTCTGTGTGAGCAGCTGGTCTCAGCTGTGTTCGTTGCCCTTTTCTGCAGGTATGGGCGCTTGGTTTGGCTCTGTATCCCTCCATAAATCCATTCCGTTCCTATTATTTCCTGTTCTTGTTGAAGTACCTGCGGTGAAGTAACTCCTGTCTTTTGCTTTTCTGAAGATTCGTCTGTGCTCTTTGTGGTCACGAATAGATTTTTGTGTGGTCCCTTGGTTCCCGGAGCTTTGTGTGTGCTCGTTTGGCTAGAGCAGGGTCTGACCGGGCCGTGCGGGCCTGCGCAGCTCCTTCTGAAGGTCTGTGTGTCCTGCACTTGGTATTGTTAAGAGTTCGTTTGGGTGCTTGTTTTTAGGGCTCTTTAGTTACAATTCCTGATTGGCTTACGGTGAAATTGTGTTGTAAGCAATCCCTTGGCTATGATGAAACTAACATTATTATTATTGTTATTATTATTTATTAATTCTGTAGTAAGTGTGTTATAGTTGAGACGGAGACAATACAAAGCAACTCTCTTTTCAGAAGGCTTCAAACTGTTTTCATTATAGCCTGCATGCTTTTTATCCATTCTTACAGAGCTCGTAATTTTACACTTTACTCATTGGTCATGAAAGACAAGCAAAGTGCTTATTGGAATAGGCAGTTGCAGGATTCTCTTATTTATCCTTCTTTCTTGGTTTTTATGTCAGTGACCTTGGTAGGAAATTCTTTCAGGGGTAAACATGGATCCTCTTATCAAACTTCTCTCTGGCTCACAGAAGTCACTGTAAAACCTCTTCCACACAACTGTTCTGGTTTTTTAGCTTGCTTTCAAAGTTGCATCTGAAAAGATCTTGTTGCTGTCTTATTTTCTGTCTTTCAGCTCTTTTTATGGCCAGTATATTTCGGTACACATTCAGGAGGGTTTTGTTTTATGAATTGCTCAAGTTCAAAATTTGAACTGCATCATCTTCTCTTGCTGCATTTCAGTCCTCTGAAAGAGGCACCGGTTCAGTGTTAAAATACTTAGTGCAAGTAGGCCTGCAGGAATGTCTGAGCTGGTCAGAGTCCTGCTTGCATCAAAGCTGGAAGCAGATTACTGTGTAAGCACTGTGCTGCCCTTAATCTCAGGTATTCTGAGAGCCAGGGCGTGTTTGTGCAAGGTGTGGTGTTCTATTACAGTATTTCCCTGAGGTAGAGCCAAGGGTTTCTCTGTTGTGTGAATTACTGTTCCAAGGGAATATCAGTTAAACTGGTGTCTTTGTTATATTTTGATATTTTATTCAATGTATTTGATGTTTATAAAGGATAAGGTGAGCTGTTATTCTGCCCTGAATTTAAGGGAACAATCTGTGGTACCAGACCGTGTAAGTACAGACCACAGCTTTTTCCTGACAAAACAAGTGGGTTCTGTCACTGCACTCACAAAATTTGGGATGTGTTGCTGGAGGAGCCTGCCTGGAGCATGTTCATTGCAGAATGTGTCCATGTGTGCCTTGTGTCCACGTGTGGCTCCCAGGCAGCCACTCTTGGCTGAGGCTGCTCTTCTGTTGGGTCTGGCCTAGCAGGGCATGTGTCAATAGTTTCAGAGAGTTTCTGTTGGGAAAAATACAGCTTTGGTGGGAACCTGGTACAAAAATGAACTGTTATTTCTATTTCCATATCTTTGCCTGAGAGCCCATTCATTTAAAAATTATCATGATTCAGAAGGAGGGGGTTTGCATTTTCCATTTCAAGGGAGCCTCCTGCCCTCCTTAGCAGACACCTGACTTTTCAAACCAAGGCAGAAAAATACAGCTTTGGTAGGAACCTGGTACAAAAACGTACAGGAGCCTCAAAGACTCAGCGTGTGGAAACAACTGCTTTCATTTCATGGTTCATTTGGCGCTGCCCATTCTGCCTTGTTAATGTAAAATGCAATAGAACTGCTCAGCTTTATTCTCTGAATTTTGATAGGCTGAGAAAAGGCTCATCACCTTTGTGAGCTGTCACCCAGGTGCTTTTTAATGTAAAAGATAGAGTTTAGGGATTGTTTGCCTTTGTCTTCATATTTTGCAGTGTTTACCACGACTGAGTTTGTTAACCCTGAGCTTGTCCTCTTTGAATGGGAAGGTTATTATTATTTATTTTGGAGTAAACATTAACTGGGCGAGGTGCAAGAGGAAAAAAATGTGTTTATTCTTTTCATTAGAGAAAGTTAGTAAAGCTTGGAGGGAAGGCACTGGGAAGAGTTCAGCTCTAGAGGAATGGATTTGGTAAAACTGTTTGCTTCAACTGAGAAACTGAAGGGAGGGATAGAAGGGTTTTTATATTACTCCTAATTAATAATCATTGTTTACGGAGGTCCTGCATCACTGTGGTTTTGTGTTATTTTTTTTTCATTACAGGTTAAAGTTTCATTTGACCTGGACAACATTCAGATCAAATACATTGATGAAGATAATGATGAGGTAAAATACCTGCCACCCCACCCTCCCAATAAGTCAACCAAAAAATGGCTGGTGGCAGAAATGATTTCTGCCTCATGATGATTTGTAGTGGGTCCTTTAGGAGAGTCTTTTATGCGGATTGGGGTGGGGGAATGTTTGCCCTTTAATAAGAAAATAGATGAAAGTCTTGTGATTTTACTTGTAATGCAGCATACATATCTCAAAATACTTTTTTTAGAAACTACCACCTTTCTTTTTCCCACCCTATTGAAACACCCAGTGGTTCTCTGTGCTCTGAGGGAGGAATGTTTCCATTGAGGAACTTTTTTATTTTTAAACTTTTTTTTTTATTTTTAAATATTTTATGAGGTAGTTGTAACTATTTGTGTTTCCAGCTGTGGTAAAGCCCTGTCTCTTCACTCTAGACACCTGCCTCTGGAAAATGTAGGTCCCCTGTCATTAGCATATGTTTGCTTCAGTGATCTGGTGTACTCAAATCCTCTGCATGCTTTATGCAATTGCTGTAATCTCCAAGCAGATTACTGACTCAGAAAACAAATTGGTTACTTCTAGTTGTCCTTGTTGAGTAACTTCCTGCTTGGCACAGTCTCACCCTCTCATATTATTTTTGTTTATCTAGAGATTCAGAGGAGAATGTAACTCTCACACAGAATGACCTTTTGCAAACACAATGTTCCACTGCTTGGATTATAGCTCTACTAGATGAGATGGGGGCTCTTGGTCTTACTTTTTTTTCCCTGAGGGAAAATGTCAAGAGGCTTTTAACAACCTTCCAGAGAAGGATTTCCCCCTTATTTTCTAGGCTGTATAATATATAAATATATAGATGCATCTCTGAAAGCTTTTTTCCTGTAGCACTGAGCAAACATTGTTCAGAATCCTGCAATGCTGTGGGGAATTAAATAGCTTCTTGTGTTAGTGACTTCTATGTACAGAATTGATAATTGATTTTCTGTAGAAGAATGGCTTTATGGAGCACTTAATTGGTCTTTTGAAATGCTTAACTGATCATTTAAAGCAACTGGGGCCAAGCTCTGGACTTGTGCAGTGAGCCCGGGGGTACAGGCAGTGACTTTCTGAGGAGAGCAGGCTTGTTCTGGGTGCCAGCAGTGCCAGAACTGCCTCCTGTGCCAATCCAGTAACAAACATGGGCTGCTTCAGAGCACCACAGCTTTGGGTAATGATTAAACATGGAACAACAAGTGTCTAAAGGACTGCTGTTCTAAAAACTGTGAGTGAAAGTATGTTTATTCTGATGTGTGTTAATTTTAAGAGAATTGCAAAAATGGCTGTGGCTCTTGCTCACTGTTACTTCTCTTTGCAGGTCTCTGTGAACAGCAAAGGTGAGCTGCTGCTTTATTGAGGTGAAATCAAGATAAGAGACCCCAACTGTTGCTTGTGTTTTTTTAAGATGCAGTTGAGAATGCTTGCTTTTTGATTTTTGTATTTTATATATGTTTTGGCATCAAATTCTTCCCAAAGGAAAGAATTCTTCATCCACAGCAAAAATTGGAAGTGACTAAATTAGTGAAATGTTGTGGCTCTTAACTGTGAAATTATGTGCTTGTTCCTGTATATACAATTTCTTGCAGTAATTTAAGAAAATTTACAGGAGGTAGGGGAGGCCCCTTGTCATGTGAGGGTTTCTCAATACTGTGTGATAATCTTACATCTGTTGTGTGATATAGGGGCCATTCACATTTCTTTCTATTTTTCTTTAGAGGAATATGAAGAAGCTCTGAAGGTAAATGTGCTTTTTGACTTTCTTCAATATATATATTCATCCTTCTCCAATTCAAATTGGTGTAGCTGACAAAAAATAAAAAGGCATTACCTGGCCCAGGAAATCAGAATAGCTGTTTTCCAGCTTTGGACAGTAGCTTGAATGTCTCACTACATTTTTCTTCTATCCTTTGTTTTTATAAGTTAGTTGAATATATTGGCAGTTAGGATTCAGGACCCTGAGCAGTAGTGGCTTGGTTACGAATTGACTTTCTCAAACTCTTCAACAGTAATCCCATATTTGGAAATACTGGGCTTTAGTGAAACCCTTCAAAAATCTTGCCACATAGATTCTCCTGCCAGAGTATATAATTAAAACTTATTAGAATCAATGCTTAGTTACTTTATAAGCAGTTGGACAAAATAAGAATTTCATTTCTTTACACTTCTGTTTTACATTATTAAGTCTTTCAGAACTTTTTTGTTCATGTTTTGAATTTCAAATCTGATAATTTCAAAATAATAATGAATTCCTGGACAGAATCTATTGTTTGCTGGCTCCTGTGAGCACTTTATTGTGGGCTGAAAAAATTCCAGTAGGATATTTGCATGACTATCCTTTGGCTTTTAATAAACTTTTGTAATAAGTATATTAATAACCTTTCAGAAGTAGACTATCAGCTGACTCTACCTTGGCATCTCTCTTGGGTTTTTTTTTTTGTGTCTATTAGTCTTTCCCCACCCTTTTGCCAAACTCTCCAATGTAGTGTAATACTGTATTTTTACAGATTGTATATGCTGATTGTAAGTTAAAAACATGGTGTGTGTATGTACTGTTTATTTAGATTGCAGTTAAACAAGGAAATCAGCTTCAGATGAATGTCTATGAAAAGAACCCTTCTCATGCTTTGCAACTACATGAAAAAAATGTGACAGAAAAGCTGGTGCTTCTTAAAGATGAGAAGAAACCACTTTTGCAGTATTCCACGATAGCTCAGGGATTAGAGGAAGAATTGAAAAATGACCAGGAGCTGACCGTTCAGGTAAGAAGCTGAGCTGCATTAAAACAAAGAATTAATAAGTGTAATTCATATTGTACACTGATTGTCCTCTTCAACCATGTATAAAAACTGAGCTCAGGAGTTGGTCTTTGTTTTCAGCTACCTGCACCTGTTGAGGCTCACCAAGTAGTTTTAATGTCTTCAAGAGGATAATTTGATGCTGTCTTTAGAAATACCAGTGTTTTCATGTTGACCATTCTTAAGTATTTTGATAAACAGAGCAATTCCTCTCCTGAAGCAGTCATTGCCATCTGGTCACTTCTGGCTGACTTGACTTCTTTGGTGTGTAATTACACACAAATGCTAATGAAGCAGAAATGTTTCAGGAAAATGCCAGTGGCTTTGTGTTGCTTCTCCACTGTTTTCTGAAGAACTTTAAATATTTTTCTATAAATACACTTAAAAGCTATTTCAGCAGTTAACTTGCTGTGTTGAGGATTTTTTAAAAATTTTGCATTTTTTTTTTCTCCCCAGCAAAAATCAGATCACACCAGAACAGAAAGCACAAATGAAAATCCTCCGGAATGGTTTACTAGCTACTTGGAAACAGTAAGTGTATGGGCTTGCAAGTTTTGATACACTTAACTACATTAGAAATTGTATTGTTGTTGGAAGAGATCTTTGTGATGCCTGACTCTGCACATCTGAACACTTTTGCCATCAGTACTTGTGACCAAGATCTTGATGAGAATTAGGCATTTAACTATGTCTGCAGTGAAAGGGATACCTTAAAAACTCCAAAACCATTAACTTGATCCATACCACTTGTGAAAAGTGGAATGTTTATGCATTTGATTTAATTTGAGTGTAGTTTTAAGTAACTCCCATAACAAAATCCTTGTGGCACTCCAGACAGCCATAGGAATTCCAGGCCACTCATTGTGGGGGAGCATGAACAGTGTTGCTCTTGATTGTCCAGTTTCACCAGGGCAATACTTTTGGTTCCTGTGATTGAAAGCAGAGCATTTGATGACCTTACTTTTCTTGGCTGGTCAGTTTGAGAAAATACTTCCAGGAAGCCATTGAAAATAAGCTACAGTTAAGGTATGGGTGTTAATTTGTTGTGAAGAGCTAATAAGCATCACTGAAAAGCAGTTTGATATCACTGCAATGAGTTAATGAGCTAGCAAATTCTTGAAACTATGTGCATTTATCTTTTAAGTTTTTTTTCTCTAGAATCTCCTTTCCTTTGCCACCTATTTATACAAACTAAAAATAGGAGAAGTTCATGGTTATGTTTAAGACATCACTGATGGGCAGATCAGAACTTAATGGCAGAGAGTCCAGAGGGGTTTGGGAGTTGTGGTAATTGTTTTGGAGAGGCGTTTCTTTCCCTTCATGCAAGCTTGTGGAAGAAAAACAATATTGTAAGCACAAATATGTGATTTTTAACTTGCCTTCTTAAAAGCTCTGGGTTGGTATTTTCTAAAATAAAAGTCCTTTCTGAGGAATGTGGTATTTGCTTATAGATTTTATATATTATATATGTTGTATATAATATATATGAAAATATTGTAATAATATGAAAATATAATATTATGTGATATATATGATATGATAATATTATACTAGTATAATATGATAATATATTACGTATGTTATATGTATTGTATATTATAATAATTTTATGAAGAGTGTGCTGGGGGTAGGGGAAATTATTCTGAAGTAGTCTATGAATACTGACAAATTGGGAGACTTGTGACAGTGTAACTCAACATTTCAAACTTAATAGCTGGGTCTCATTCATGACTGCTTTAATTTCTTTCCAGTTCAGGGAACAAGTCGTTAAGGAGACTGTTGAGAGGCTGGAGCAGAAGCTGTATGAGAAGCTTGTTCACTGCAGTCAGCCTGCAGATGTTTGTGAGAGCTCCTTTGCAGCAGCGCCTGCGGAGAGCCCGTCGGGGAGCGGCAGCAGCAGCCAGTGCGACTGGCTCATCTCCTGCTGCAGCTGCCAGGCTCGCATTGTCGGGGTGCGCTACCAGTGCAGGTGGGTGTGCTGGGAGTGGGGAGCCTGCCAGGCACAGCCTGGCACTGTCTTGGGGTTAGCTGCTTCTGGGTTCCTGATCTACATCCTGCTGGACATTTCAGTGCAGGTAGAGTGTGCTGGCAGTGGGGAACCTGCCAGGCACAGCCTGTGAGTGACTGAGAAACTGTCTTGGGGTTAGGTACTTCTAGGTTCCTAATCTGCAGCCTGCTGGACATTTCAGAATGTTTGCTATGTGGACAGCTGATGTTCTCTCCTGTGGTTATTAGACTGTATCTGCAAAAAAGCAAGATTAATGCTGTTTTGAGAAAAGGTGATTGTTTAAGTGGGAGAACTTTATAATGCTGTATTCTCAATGAACACAGTTCAGAGAACTTTATAGCTGTGTTCTCAATGACTCTCTACGTTATCTATTTTGGACATGCAGTAATTGTAATGGAAAAGGTTTTGTTTGATTAGCTAAACAAAAAAGCAAGACTTAGAACTACTAGTCTGTAATAGATGTTTGGTTCTGAGTCAGTGAGACTAAGGCAGGTCATATTTTTCTTAATGATTGCACTGTTGTCTGTCTAATAATACGAAATAGATGTTGATGAATGTCTTAAGTGAGGCATTTTATTTGAATGAGGCAACTGCTGTAAAGATCAGCATTTTGGGACTAGGCAGAAGCAGTGGATGAAATGCCATCAAGAGTTTTTCTTTGGATTTTTTTTTTCCTTGCTGGCAGGAGGTGACAGTCTGGTTTTTATCAGCCCTGTTCCTGGAGGAGCAATCTGCTTTGCATCCCTGAATGCTTGTTGACTTTGCCTCTGTATTTTCATAAGTATGGTGCTGTTTCTGGCACTGGATTTTGATAAAATGTTCTGCCCTTTGTAGCAAAAATTTTAGTCACTTGTGCTAAAGGAAGCATCAATTTTTTTTCTGATTGTGTTCAAATAAGTGGGAACTGTGTTGCAGGTTTGCCAAGAAGAGAGATAATCATGTAGGTATTCCACATAGTTCCAAATACTGATCTGTGAGACATCCAGCTGCTGTCACTTGGGAACTGCTTACAGTGGTAGCATGATATAAAGTTGTTTGTCTGCAGAAATTCTTTGCCTCTTGATGACCTTCTGTCTTTTCTGCTTTGTAGCCTTTGTCCAGCCTACAATATCTGTGAAGAGTGTGAGGCAGGAACGTATGCACATGACCCAAACCACGTCTTGTTAAAGCTGCGCAGACCCATCCCCTGCGGCGCTGACAGTTACAGCCTGGCAGAGCTCGCCCCACGCCTGCCTGCCACTCTGGAGCAAGTCAGGTAAATGGTGGCGCCTGGCAATGCCTGGCAAGAGTGGTCTGATTGCAGGTGGAAGCACCTGTGTTGGAGTGAGGTTCAGCTTTTATTTTAGAGATAACAAGAAATGGAAATGGTACTCAGACTTTGTTGTGAGTAGCTAAAAATAGCTACATACTTATAAAGGGCCTAAGTAATGAATCTTAGTGTTTTTAATAACAAAGACTTTTGTGTCATAGATGTGTAGCAAACTTTGAGAGCTTGCTTTTTCTTTGAGTATTCTGTGTCTGTCCTTTTTTGTTCTTTCAGAGACCATTCAGAATGGTTCCACAAGCAACTGTGAAGATGTTCTTTTAAAACAATTTGGTATCCAGCCTAGAAGCATGGGATCTTTCCTGAAGGGTTCCCTTGAGACTAAGACTGTGTTGGCTAAAGATAAATTCTGATCAGTTCAATGTAATAAGGTGTGTTAATTGTTTTACAGGCTCCAGAAACAGATGGACAAAAGATTTCTGAAGGCAGAGAAGCAAAGATTGCGAGCAGAAAAGAAACAGCGAAAAGCAGAGGTCCGAGAGCTCAAAAAGCAGCTAAAATTGCACAGGAAAATTCATCTGTGGAACTCTATCCATGTATTGGAAACAAACAGCTCACCTACTCTGAAATCTGAGAGTGTTCAGCCTAACACCTTCCTGTAAGGCTTGTTGTTAACTGAGCATCTGATAGTTGTGCTGTCTGACTTTTTGTTATGAGAACAAGTTAAAGTAACACGAGGAAAGTTATGGAATTGCTCATTTGAAATGTGATTTGTCATTTGACTGGGTGAGAATTTTGTCCAAATGCCATTTGCAAGATAGAGTGTTTTTAATTAAGAGGAGAGTAGGAGAAAGGAAAAAAAGAGGTTACCAGAAATGTAGTGATTTATGTAGATTTAGGAGGGGGTGCCTAGGATTATGCATACACATGCATGCTCACAGAGTGTAAATTAACATTTACTGCCAGTTTTTAAAAAGTCTGTATCTTCCTGCTTTATTAAGTGTGTCTGCATAAAGTCAAGTACATTCTGTATATTTATGTTCAGTGCTAGGTTTTTTTAATGTGCTCGTAAGCTGAGGTTCATTAGACAGCAGCCTTTGCAGGCAACTGCTCTGCATTTCCCACTCCCTTTGAGTTTATGAATGTGCAGTGTAAAACTTGTATAGTTTGTTTATTTAATTAATCCCTTCCATTTAGGGCATTTAAAAGCCAAATTAACATCAATCAGCAGCTGAACTTCAGTTTTGGTGTATTTTTTTTTTGTTTCCTCTCTCCAATCCCAGGAGTCCTAATCAACCCTTCCAAGCAATTGTCCCAACGCTAAGTGCAGTATTTGTGGATGAGAATTTACCTGATGGTACTCACTTGAAACCAGGAACAAAGTTTATTAAACACTGGCGAATGAAAAATACTGGCAATGTGGAATGGAGCTCAGACACAAAGGTATCTTGCCTTTGCTCTTCCTTCTACACACTAAAATCATTCTGGGAGATAATATTTGTAGATGAATTCTCTGTTAGGACCTGTTTTAATATTTCCTTTGGCCTGTTGGTTCACAGCTGAGAATTCTGGGGCAATAAGCTGTGTAGCTACTCTTTACAAGTGTAGACTATAGGAGGGAAGGGGTTCAGAGTACCATCACTGAACGTGTTTCCCATTAATATTATGTCCCCCATGTTATAATGGTGCAGTTTGACCCTGTTTACAACTGCTCTGTTGCTTTTCTGACCTCCAAAACCCTTTGTTCTGCGAGAGGCTGCCTGTGTGTTGAAAGATGGGGGTATCTTTGTGTTGATGGTGACTGCTGTGAGCATGTGTGCTAGCAGCCTGTCTTCTCCATGCCTGGTACCTACAACTCCTTTCAGCAGAGGAACTCTGCTTCCTACTGCCTACACTTTGCAGAGAAGCTTGAGAAGTTAACTTTTGGCTTTTTCTGTTGTATATTTCAGTTGAAACTTATGTGGGGTAATCTGACCTTGGCATCTGCCGAGAAGAAAGATGTGATAGTGCCATCCCTTCCATCTGGACAAGTAGGAACTGTTTCAGTTGAGTTTGTAGCTCCCAACATAGAAGGAACTTACACTTCTCACTGGAGACTGTCACACAGAGGGGAACAGTTTGGGCCAAGGATCTGGTGCAGTATTGTTGTGGATCCCTCTCCAGCTGCTGACTATGTAGAAAGTGATTGGAAGGATTCTGACGCCTGTCAGAATAGTAATGCTGCCAGAACCAAACAGGCAAGTCACTCACCTGGTATTTGGGGCAGCTCAGAATTGCCTAGGGAGAAGGAGCACTGTGTATTATTTGGCATAGTATTCCAAACTGACTCTTTTGTTTTTAATAGGAAAGAAATGCAACATATATTGCATTTATAAATTCTAAAGTAGTTGTTCTTTTTGACAGGCATGACACTAGTCTGTTGCAGCTATTTGTCTACTTTGAACTGAACGACTGCAGCATTTCTTTTTGTTTGTCCTTTTGGCTTTGTAATGAGTTGATTTAAATGTCTTTCAAATTACTTGTGTGCTTACACAAAATTCAGGCTTTAGAGTTCATGTGATGTTTTCTTTACTGTGGCTAAGGGGCTTCTGGTTTTTTGTTTTTGTAGGATGCTTCCTCAGAGACAGAAACAGGTGCTCAGCTGATAGGTGAAATTGCAGAGCAGGCTGAAATATCTCTGCCAGCTGTTCCTTTAAAGATCAAAAATCTGCCAAGTGAGAGAGAATTTTATATCCCATCTGTTGATCTCCTCACTGCCCAGGTAAAGTGCTAAAATTCAGGTAAATATAAAGCAAATCACTTTGGGTTTGATGTCTAGGTAGGTAGACATCTGTAAGAATAAAGCTTTTGAGCTCTAAAAATGGCCACTCTATTTTCAGAAAGAGTATATTGCATTTTACATAGCAGAGCTGTTTTCTCAAACTGGTATTAGGCACTGTCATTATGTGGAAGGTACATGTAGGACAGATTAAGGTTCTCAAGAATCAGCATTGTGTCTTTCTCTATCCCTCACAAGGGAGTTCCTAGCTTTGTCCCTTGCTGCCTAATTTGTGCACCATATTCAATGATGTAAATATGTTGTGGGAAAGCTGCCCCCTGAGATTGTGTTGAGGAGCAAAGTGTTATTTGTACATCAGTGGGATCTGTGCTGCCAAGTACAGATATGATTCAGTTTCAGAGTTTGCTCATGTAAACTGTGTCTGTTTTTTCCTGTAGGATTTGCTGTCCTTTGAGCTGTTGGATATCAATATTGTGCAGGAATTGGAGCGAGTGCCCCACAATACTCCTGTTGGTAAGGCTCCTGTGTTCTGTGTGCTCTCTTGAGCACAGACAGCTATCCTTTGTGTCTTTCAGTCTTGGCTTCTTTTCACCTTCATATCCCCAAGAACATAACATTCCAGATGTTGAGGAATGCTGCCATTTTCTTTGCACAGCCAGTGGCAGAGTAATGCAAAGCTAGTTGTTTATTCCGCCAGATTATATTTTAAAATAACTAAGTTTATTCAGTCTTGAAAGAATGTCCCTTAAAAAGAATAACTTTTAAAAATGTTACCTCGTGGAGGCTCCTTCTCCTTTAGTGCCAATTATCTTTGCTCCCTGTGTTTTCCAGACATGACTCCATGCATGTCCCCTTTGCCACGTGACAGCCCCTTGCTGGAGAAACCTGGCTTAGATCAGATAGAGGAGGAGAACGAGGGGAGTGGATTTAAACTAGTGCCTGGTAAGCAGCAGTCCTGAGGAGCTGGGGGGTGAAGGGAGGATATTGACACTTCTCTGTAGTCAGCAAACCTGATGTCTAAAAGGAATTCTAACTACTGTCTTCCCCTTCTTTGGAAGAAAAAAAAAAAGGTTGTTTGGATCATCAACCTGGAGTCTCACACTAGTTAGTGATTATAGAGGTTGGAGCATAATATATATAGATTGGAAATAGAAATCATAGAATCACAGGATGGTTTGGTTTGGAAGGGACCTTAAAGATTATTCAGTCCCATCCCTTGCCATGAGCAGGGACAGCTTCCCCTATCCCAGGCTGTTCCAAGCCTCGTCCAGCCTGGCCTTGGACACTTTCAGGGATGGGGCAGCCACAGCTTCTCTGGGCAAACTCTGCCAGGGCTTCCCCACCCTCAAAAGGAAGAATTTCTGCCTAATATCTAATTTAAATATGCCCTCCTCCATGTTAAAGTCATTCCCTGCTGTCCTGTTACTGCATGCCCTTGTATAAAGTCCTTTCAAATGCTTCTTTTGATTTTCTAACCACTAGAATTGTTGGGAGAATTAACCATCTGCCCTTTATAGACTAGGCTATACTCCAAACACTCCAGGTGTGCTCCTCATACTTCTCAATAATTTTTGTGCTCAACTTGAGCTGAATTCAATTTTTAGAAAGAACTAACACACAGAATCAATATTAACTGAGGCTGGTCTAAAAAATTCTGCTTATAGTTACATTTCTTTATTGTGATGGTAAAATCTGTTATGTTTCCCTTTCCAAGGAATGGCAGAAGCCTGCCTTTCTGGGGACTCTTCTTTGGGGAAAGTGAAAGCTGAGCATGCATTGAACCAGGAGGAAGGGGAAGAAGACATGAGTGGGACTCAGTTTGTCTGTGAAACTGTAATTCGATCTCTGACCCTGGATGCTGCACCTGACCACAAGCCTCCACAAAAAAACCCCAAAATCCTCCAGAGTAAGCACTGTCATTAGCTGCCTTCTCTGGTTTGACTTGTTTGTAGTCAGACATGAGACACAAATTGCTCAGCTCAGGTGGTTGATACCATTTAATTGTTTTTCCTGATTTGCTTTATTAGATTCTTTACAAACACTGCAAGACACCTTCAGCTGCAGTACAATAACTGAAGAATCTCCTATGATAAATAGTAATTCCACTTCCAAAAAGGAAGCAAAGATTCATCAGTTAGAACCAGTGACAGAAAATTCATGTGGTAAGTAAAATGGGCTTGAATGTAAGATAAAGCTGTAAAAAAAACATGTGTAAGATCTGACCCTGTTCTAGGAAATTGGTCTTCATTAGATGAGAATTGTTAAGTTGTCCCAGTTGTGAGAATCATTACATCAGAAAATCGGTGTCAGTACTTTTAACAAGCAGCTAGTTTAACAGCTGCTTTTTAAATAAATGAAATTGAGACCAAAAGGTTCCACTTGGGTATTCAAATAAGTGCTCATAAGTTATACATGGTGCCTCCATATTTTCTACATAGAGCTTGCAGTGTTTCTGACCATCTTGCTAATGTGTGTCACTTAGGAGCTGAAAACTACAGTTTAAATCGTATGTGTAGCTCTTACTCCAGTTTTTACTATGAGCATTAATACCAGCAGTATATTTGCAAAGGCTTAACATTAAGATCTATTACTCTTTCACACTACACCTTCCCCACAACAGGGAAAATGACACCATTAATGGCAGCAGCTAAGGTTTACAGTTGTTTCTAAATACTTGTCTCTTACAGCTGGGAGAATTGTCTCTGCTGTTGTCCATACAAAATGGACAATGGTTAATAACACACTTTTTTTTCCTACTAGGGGACCTTCCACTGTCTAATGAGAGCACAAGCCCCCGTAGTGGTACTGGCAATTGTGATGAAGAGGAAGATGATAAAGATGACGTTCAGAGTCAGTGCTCCTCTGCTTCCTCAGAGGACTATATCATTATTCTCCCTGAGTGCTTTGACACCAGTCGGCCATTGGGTGACTCCATGTATAGTTCAGCTCTTTCTCAGCCTGGTTTGGAAAAGACAGGAGAACCTGAAACAGTAGCAGAGAACGCAGAAGGGGGAAGCCAGCCACAGATCCAGAGGGTCAGTGATACAGTGACAACTTCCCAAACGCTGGCTGCAGTACCATTAACCCCAGCAGATGTGGACAGCTTACCCCAGGCACAAAGGTATGATTTGGCGACAAGAACAAAATGGTGATGCTGGTATTGCTGTAGAGTCTGCAAGGTCTAGTACTTTGCAAGCAGGAATTGTAACAAAAATTTTATCATCTACTGAGTTAAATGTTCTTAAATCCTGCAACTTTATAGAGCTTGATTTAGGCTCTATAGTTTAGGCTCTATATCTTTAACTCACTGATTTAGGTGAGTGCAAGAGAGGGAGAGATGGGAGCATGTGAAGTTTTTTATTTTTTTTGTTATGTGTGTACATGTAGAACAAAAGCAGTAATGTTTTTGCCTTACGTTCTCAGGAATCTTTCATCTCTTCAGAATTCTATCTTCCAAGAACCAAACACACCAGCTTCAGAGCATATCTCTTCTGCTTCTCATGATCAAATACAAAGAGAAGGTATTGACAGTATTTAAATGGTGCAGAGTATTGCTATCACCTATTCCTTATGCCTAGTATTGAATTTGATGTCTCCTTTCTTTTGAGGAGAGCAGAAATCTATCAAGGAAAGATTTTAGTTTTTCTCTGGGTGTTGAACTTTTGCTATATGGATGTTGCAAATAAAGAAATAATTGATGTTGTGGATCAGATAAGAGCATCTATTATGGGAAATGGTCAGAGGATACTCAAAAGTACTTACAGGCATCTGAAAAATTACCTTGCTCTGGAATTGATGAGCTATGTATTTAAGCTGCTGTTACAGTCACTGAGACAGCATTTCCTCTTCTGTTAAACACCACTGATGAATCAGTCATATGGTTCTGAAAATCTTCTGACTGCTTTCACTGCAGTGAGAATCCTGGATACCTGGTCTGCATAACTAAACTTAGAGTATTACTGTTGTACTGAGACACTTTTTTCTGTTTATGTATGTTGCATTTCTCCAGCTTAATTGTCATTAACTGGACATGTTGACATTTTGTTTTCCTCTTCCAGAACCCAGTGGTGAAGATACTCATGGGCCAGGATCTTCTGCATTTCTTACTAAGTTCTCAGAATACCCGAGGTAATGAAGATGAAGCTCTGACTTCACAAACACTATTTTAGACTGAGAACAGCTTAATTAGACACCTAGGAAAAAGCTCTGGCCTACAGATTTCATATAGTCACTAATTTAAGAGAGGCCTCCCTTCTTAAAGCAAACATGCTATCTTTTCACAAGATCTTGGTTTCTACTTGGGCACAAATCAAAAGGATGCAGAACTGGCAAGCCAAAGTTAATGAAGAGCTTGAATTGAATGCTTCTAAAATTCTGTGGGTTTTTTTTCTAGAAAATCTGAGGATTCTTAGAATGGTGATTTTACAAGATAGCTATAAAGTAGTCTTAAAATACTGAGACTGGAGAGGTAAGTCAAAATGTTGAGTAGAATATGAAGTAATTTAAGTATTCATAGAAAACAAATAGAAGTTACCTTACCCTGAATGGATGTGTCAGTGCACAGCTTTCATGTAGGTGTGTTCTCTTTTAGATGGGAGCACTGAACTCTTTACAAAAGGTCCCTTCACAGAAAGCATATACTCACAATTTAATAAAAAGTGTCAAGAAAAAGGAATGAGCTTCTTGTACAGCTCATTTCCCAAACACTGCTGATTCCTTTGGGTCACGGGCTGTTGTCTCCAACAGTCCTTGCCTCAACAGGCAACAGCTTGCAGTTCACTGAAACAAACCCTTGGCTTTACTGACCCTAAAGCAGCACCTGGTCTCCTCACAGGTACCCTCAAGGCAGCAGCATTGCAGGAGAACTCGTGAAAGGAGCTTTGTCAGTTGCTGCTTCTGCCTACAAAGCATTATTTGCTGGACCACCCATTATTGAACAGGTGAATGTCTTTCTGTGTGCTGTGTGAGTGTCGTAGAATGACAACCTTAAATTTACAGGCGTATGTTTTTTAAGTGTATCAATATTCTATATTGGAGTCAATGTAAGAGTAAAATGTTAAGTTTGATGGTGTCTCGTTGAGGTTTGCTGTTCTCAGCAGACTGGGAAATCCGTGCCCTAGGGATGAAAGCATGTCATTATGTAAGAGTAGTAGCTCACTTTGGTAAGTGAGCAGTGAAAGGGATTATAAATAGCTTAAATGGGGCCAGAAGAGCCTCTGTGCCTCAGTTTGGTTCTAGTATAATGCAGGGCTGCTAGTTCAAATGGCAAAAAATAAATTGGCTTTTTAAACTTATCTTACTCCCTTTTGTTTTCAGCAGCCTGCAGCTCCAGAAGAGCAGACTGCCTCTCTGCTGTCCAGTCTGTGTGAGATGGGATTCTGTGACAGGCAGTTAAACCTGCAGCTGCTGAAGAAACACAACAATAACATGATTGAAGTGGTGACTGAATTGCTTCAGATCAGTAACAGAGACTGGTGCAATAGGTGCTAAAGCTGCCTGGTGGAGAGAGGAATAGTCTTCATTGAGTAAACTCTAATTAAAGATAGTGAGAGTAGCAGGCTGCTCCTCAGCTGCTCTCTGTTTGGAGGTTTGACTTAAAGCTTCAGCTTTTCTTTGAGCATTTTATTTCTTTTTCTTTTTACCCTCATGGAAATGTCAAACAATCCTTGTGGCATCTCTTGAAATGGATACCAGAATTTCAGTTATGATTTGGACCTCTTAGTTAAATGAGTAGTCTTTAAGTCTCCGATTTCAGATCAAATCCTTTTACCAGGTAGTCATGTAGAATTGAACGTTATACCCAGATGAGAACTTCCCATTTTATTGTGTATATACTTTTTATTTTAGGCAGCTGGAAAATTTTTGTTGGCTTAATTAGCTTTGGAATAGAAACCAGTGTAAAATGCTGCTCTAAAATGTAGTCCTGCTTAATTTACAAGAGATGCCTGCAACTAGGAGTTTTTGTTTCTTCTGAGGATTTAGTAACTGGTTTTCCAATGTATGATAGTAAAGTGACAAATTTAAATCTTAAAAATTATTCTAAGAAAAAGAAGTTGCTCATAAAAGAAAGCCATCTTGAATCATCAAATGACTTTTGAAAAGTCTAAAAGTGTAACTGCAGTTCAACTGATGAATTCCAGTAAAGTTGTTGCTTCTTGTAGCAGAATGAAGCAGAATTACACCAGCAATTGAACCTGTAATGATAGTGCACACCAGATCCCTAACAGTAGAAGTATAACCTACATAAAACATTTTGTTAAAAATGGAGTGTCAGGGTAGGAAAGACTTTTCTAGGAATCTTAACAGGCTCTTAGTAAAAATATTAAAAATTTGACCATTATCTTTTTTCACGATAGTGCAAACATTTTTCTCTGTTAATACTACATAAAAAATGCAAGAATGTGTAGGAACCCAGACCTGAACTGGAGTACAAATTTTGGTAATGTTTAGGAATGGAAAGAATGCTTGAAGCAGGGATCACATAACTTTACATTAGAGTTTGAAAGCATTAACTTAAGCACTTTCAAATGTACAGTCTCCTCTGATGGTTTTAGCTGGTCCTGTGTTTCCATAGCCACATCTGTAGAATTCATTTTCTCATAAGATTTTTAGATACCCAGATTTAATTTGGAAATCTAAGAATTCCCTTCTAAATATGCTGAGAGATTTGATTCTGAAGAATGACATAAATGAGCACCAGCCACTGCTGTGCAGTGGGGTATCCAGATAACTCCTCAGAGTTCAGTCCCTCAGCAGGTGACAGTGTTGGCTATGTTCTTATGTTCTTACTTTCAAGTAAACATTTTTTCCTTGCTGCAGTAAGAGACCATTGATTCTGAAGTATTTTATATTGCTCCTGCTTCAAACTAGTATTCTGTTTTGTCACAGTGTCAGTATTGTGCTGACCAGGTTATCGGTAATTTTTAAAAAGACTTTAGTACCCATAGAGATAAAATGCCATTGAAATAGTTGAAGAAAACAAATGTATCATACCACTTTCGTTTTAAACCTATTTTTATAGATTGTGGAAGATATACTCTTAAATGTTTATTTTGAAATACAGTAGAAGTATTTTGCAGTGTTTCCCCATCTCTCTGTACACCAGTACAACTATGTGCTGTGGACCAGTTAAAGATCCTTCTGTAACTTTCCACCTTGGGTGTGTTGTTTTGAGTATCTTTTTACTAATGCCAGCTGTAGAGCAAGGAGGAGGAAGGACAGAGGTGAAATGCAGAAGCTGATGAGACTTTGAAGCACAGTGTGGTTTTATATTTGCTGGGGTCTGTCAGGCCCAGCAGGACCCACGTTTGCCATGTGTACCTTTGTACATGGAATGTTCATGTGTTCTATAAAGTACAAAACTAAAGCATTTGAGGAGGAGCACTTCACTGCAGATTGAAGTAGCAGGTGTGAGATGCTGTTCTCTTTAGGCTCCTTTTTCCTAGAGTTTAGATGCTGTATGCTCAGGCTTAAAATAGCTATATTTCTGTTGGCTTTGTATATTTTGCTAATGGATGCATGATATAATTTATAATATATTCTACAGAGCAGATGTGACCTCTGTGTGTCATTTCGGGCGAGCACAGGCGCTGGGGGGCTGTGGTGGGGTTGTAACCCAGCTCTGCCGCGGGCTCCGGGCCAGCACGGGCGGTGGGCGCGGCAGCCCAGCCCGGCTGCTCCTCGGGCTGCCCGGGGCACACTCCGCTCCTCCGGCCGGGGCTTGGGCAGGGGCGGGCCTGAAGGGCCGGGGGCAGAAGCGGAGCCACAAGTCCCGGGGCCGTTCTGCTCCGTGCCCCGAACGCGACACTCGGGCTACCGCAGCTGGCCGGCCTTCGCTGGGGACGGAACCGCTTTGGTTGGGGAAAGCCTTTGCACGGCCGCGCCGATTCGCCCAGCAGCAAGGCTTATTGCCCAGCGAACCCCGCCCGCTGGCCCGGCACGGCCCGGTTTTATCCCGGTTTTATCCCGGCAGGGCCCGGTTTTATCCCGGTTTTATCCCGGCTCGGCCCCGCTCCGCTGTCCCGGGCCCGCCCCGCTCCCGCTCCCGTCACGGCGCCGCTTCCGGCGCGCCCCGGACGCGGCGGCCATGGCGGAGCTGGCGGCGGCCGAGGAGCTCGCCAAGCTCGAGTACCTGTCGCTGGTGTCCAAGGTCTGCACCGAGCTCGACAACCACCTGGGCATCAACGACAAGGACCTGGGTAAGCGGGGCGGGCGCGGTGAGCTCCGCGCTCCCGGACAGGGGCCGGCTTGCGCAGGGCCGCAGTAGCCCTTTCCGTGCGGCCGGGTGCGTTTTGTGAAGATGCTTTTCGATTTTGGACGTTAAAAAACAGTATTTTCCTTAAAAAAACCAAAACCTGTGAGCCTGAGGGAACACTTCGATGTGGGCTGCCGGGGAGAGCCGAGGAGCAGCTCCCCGGGGCCCGGCTGGTCCCAGAGCGGCTCCTGCCCCACGTGCAGTCCTTACTCTGCTTTTTTACTTTCCTGGTTCAGTTTACTCTGTGCTTTTTCCTCACAGCCGAGTTTGTCATAAGTCTCGCCGAGAAAAATACCACGTTTGACACATTTAAAGCAATTCTTCTGAAGAATGGTGCTGAGTTCACTGTAAGTGATGCCTGAACGTTGTTTATGTGTTATTCTTGTTGTGCCATATTTTATAGAGCTTTCCGATCTAAAGAGAGAGTTGTGAGGGGTTATTATTGGTTCTCTTCAATTGGAAGACTGCATACTAAATAGCTTCTGATATTCCTGATCCTCTGCCTTCCCCTTCCTCATATTTTAAAAAATTTTGTAGTCTTTGAAAAGCCTCTTCCTGAGGACTCAAACTGCTTGTTGTGTTGAGCATATAAAATATGGAAGAAACAAATTTTCATGAAGGCAGATGTTGTCATAAGTCTTCTTAGGATGCTTATATGCTGTATTTATTGATGCCTCAGGAATAACTGTACTTGGATTAAATAGTTGATTAAAATTATTAACAGAAAAGTCACTTAGATGAAATTATCCTAATTATTTTTGAGTTAAACTTACGCCTTTTTAGGGCATACATAAAACCCACTGATAGTTTCTAAAAATCAACCTGCATCTTCAGAATTGAGCGTATTTTGTCCTGCAAATAAACCCCCACTTGTGCCTTCTAATAATGAAAGTGTTGCAGTCATTTCCTGAAGTATTTTATTGATTTTTTTTTCAGGATTCCCTCATCAGTAACTTGCTCCGTCTCATACAGACGATGCGGCCTCCACCAAAACCATCCACGAGCAAAGGTAGGTGAGGTGAGACTGATGCTGCTCCTGCTGTAGTCTTGTAAGGCAAATCCTATTGCACCAAACATGCTGCTGCTGTTATTCTGAGGGTGCTGCTCAGAGTGTTCAGTCTTTCAAATATTCACTAATAATCAGAATTTTCTCTGAAGGAAGGCAGCACGGTATTCCTTGAATTGAATCTCTGTAAAAGCTGTATCAGCCTTTGCGTTCAGACAAAAATTAAACTTTATATTCAATTATAGAAAAATGAAGAGTGAATTGTTGTAGCAGTTATACGTTATGTGTTTCATTGGGCTTTTTTGTTTTTTTTTCTTTTTTAATCTCAAATTCAGAGGCAGTTGTCAAACCCAAATCAGAGAAAGAAAAGTTGAGAGAATTGTATCCAGCCCTTTGCAGGCCAGACAATCCCAACATCAGGGTAAGTTGTCATTTCAGATTTCTTCTGTGACTGTGTGAAAACTTTAATTTTTTTTTTCCCAGTTAGTTTCAACCTTTTTCCTCTGTCTAATGCATGGATAAATGTGAACTTTGAGAAATGAAATGTGGAAGAGGTAGAAGGCTGGTGTTACTGCACATTGTTGCAAAGAATAGCTGTTAGCAATTGCCATGTTAATACTATTTTGCAAAATATGTGGAGGATGAGACTTTTGTGACATGATATTTGTAGCCTGGCCTTCCTTACATAGTGTTCAAAGTAATGATGTGTTACAAACGAATTTAAAATGTTGTATATTCAGAAGCTATAAGAGACTTGGAATTTGTATTTCTGTAACAATTCGGGGCATTGAGATGGAACTTTCTATTGTATAAAACCAGAATTATCTCAATATTGTGGCCAAACAGGGAGAGTCCTTTATTACTTTTTTTTTAATCACATATTGAGTCTGATCTTTTTTTATCTTTCATTCTTTCTAAATAGATACACATATGACAATAATTCTGTAGATTAATTCTTAGTGACAAGCTTTTTATCAGCCCTTTTGCAGAAAGGGGCATCAGTTTTTTGTTCTTGCAGAATATGCTGGATGAAGACGATGTGAAAGTGGCAGCTGATGCCCTGAAAGAACTGGAAGCTCTGATGCCCAGTGCTGACAGGCCAGGCAAGCAGAGGGACAGCGACCATCGGTAGGTGCCTTGTGTGTCTGGGGGGAAGGTCTTGGCTGCTCTTCTTGCCTGAGGTGGAAATCCACTGCAAAGATCTAATTTTGGTTTGTTAGGGCGAAGAAAAGGAAGAGGAGCCGAAGTCGTAGCAGGGACAGGAAGCGAAGGCACAGATCTCGCTCCAGGTCCCGTTCCAGGACTTGGGACAGGAACAGGGGAAAATCCAGGTACCGGTCGAGGAGCAGAAGTTGGAGTCCCAGTAAGGACCGCAGGGATCGAGAGAAGTACCTTGAAAAGAGCCATGAGAGGTGGAGAGACAAGCACATAGACCGGCCACCGGCTGAGGAGCCATCCATCGGGGACATCTACAACGGCAAAGTCACGAGCATAATGCAGTTCGGGTGCTTTGTGCAGCTGGAAGGACTAAGGTACCCTTGGATGTTTACTGCAGATGTGTTTCAGCTCAGTTCTCTTTTCTGCTGGTACCTTAAAGATGTGATGAAGCTACCAGCAGTTATTCTGGGCTTTGAAGGGCTGTTTCAGGAAAGTAAGTTTGACAGTAGAGAATTATAAAATTCTCATTACAAAAACTAGTTTGTGGGTGTGCACAATCTGTTGACAGCAACATATTTTAATATAGTTTCTGAGTGATCTGAAGGGCTGTCAGAGCAGTAGTGTGCCCCTCTCATGCCCCTCTGTTTCACTCCCAGGAAACGCTGGGAAGGCTTGGTCCACATCTCAGAGCTGCGAAGAGAAGGACGGGTTGCCAATGTTGCTGATGTTGTGAGCAAAGGACAAAGAGTGAAAGTCAAAGTGTTATCTTTTACTGGATCCAAAACAAGCCTGAGCATGAAGGTACAGAGGTGCTAAAATTCTTAAAATGATGCCTCTTCTAGCTATTTTTCACTCTTTTTGATGAAAATTAATACATAACCATTTAGTTGGGAGTTAAAATTTACTGTTCTGTATTTAAGTGGCCTATTACTTTTTACATGTTTTCTCTAGTTCTGATGTAACAATTTCTTGGCTTGACATGATATCAAAGAGACAAGGCAAGGCAAACCTCAAGCTGTTGCTGTTTGTCTTCCTTTTTTAATTTTAAACTAAATCACTACTATTGCCAAGACAGAGTGTTCCATGCCTGAGGATGTTCTTACCTGGCAGTACCAGGTGAAAAAGACCAAAAAGCCTACAAAACAGCATTTTCTGTGAACAGGATGTTACTGCCACTAGAAATCACCAGAGTTAATAGATGAGAAGTGCAGAGCTGATTGATTAATCAGTCCATCTGATGTAGGATGTTGATCAAGACACTGGGGAAGACTTGAACCCAAACCGTAGAAGGAATCTGGTTGGAGAAACCAATGAAGAAACCTCCATGAGGAACCCAGACAGACCCAGTCACCTGTCCCTGGTGAACGCCCCCGAGGTGGAGGACGACAGCCTGGAGCGGAAACGCCTCACCCGCATTTCTGACCCAGAGAAGTGGGAGATAAAACAGGTCTGTGCTGCATTCAGGGAAATAAGATAAAGGTGATAAAGTTGCCAGGGAGTTTAATGAACTAGAATACAGCTCCTGGATTAATTGATTGTGTAACTTACTCATTAACTTGGAATTGCTGGCTTTGGATCTGGGATTGTTTTGTTGCTATTTGGAGTAACAGAAGGAGTGTTTGGTCAGAGGATGGGTGAGTTATGGAGAGGATACAGGATACAGAACCATTCCTTTGTTCCTGTTTTACTGGAATGGGGTTAGAACTGAGTCATAGGCATGACTTGTGTTTGTTCATGGGGACATATTCATGGTGTATTCATTTTGTTCCCAGATGATTGCAGCTAATGTGCTTTCCAAGGAAGAGTTTCCTGACTTTGATGAGGAGACTGGGATTCTTCCTAAAGTTGATGATGAAGAAGGTAGTATTTCTCAGCAGTCTTACTATTCTAAATTCCATGTCTTTCTGGATGTATTTTTATTCAAAAATATATTGATTATAGAAGTAACTATAAAACATCTCACAATTTGCTGTCAATTGGGGTTCCTCTGACTGTATTAATAGTGGCATTTGGGTGTGCCCTGTCTGTGCATTTTTATTTGTAGTGTTTTCACATTTAAAACTCCTAAGTACCTCATATTTAAAAATACACAGGAAGCATTATTTGAAGAGGCACTTTTATGTACCCCAGAGATGTTTAACTTTTCTGTTACAATTGTCACTTGTGAATTTTAGATGAGGATCTTGAGATTGAGTTAGTTGAAGAAGAGCCACCATTTCTTCGAGGTCACACTAAACAGAGCATGGATATGAGTCCCATTAAAATAGTAAAGGTAAGAGATTTCCAGGGCTAAAACCAGTGTACTTGATTAAATTATATAAATATTTGTGAATTTAATAACCAGTTTTCTACCTGCTTATTACTATGAGCCCTGAAAAACATAACCACTGAACTCCTTGCAAATAAAGCTGGGTTTTAACTTAACTGGTGACTTGTAAAGTAGAATAATGGAACTGAAATGCCATTTTACATAGGTGTGTTAGAAGAAAATTTCTCTGTTCTGCTTTTTCGTATCATTTGAAAGTAGAAGGTAGTAAATAAATACTTTTCATTGGCAGTGCCTATAATGGGCACAGTGTAAAGATGGGCAGTGTTAGGATGCTCCATATTAGTTATCACTGTGGAAGTTGATGAGGCTAGCCTGATGGAAGTACCCTGGAAATCCAGTAAACAAAATTTAACATTTATAAAGCATGCTTCTAAAATGAAGATGCTTCTAAAAGACATTGACAACAAGAAGATAATTGAAGGTGAAGGAATGGCAGTGCTTTAAGTCTTTTCTTCTTGCTCTCCAGAATCCAGATGGTTCCTTGTCCCAGGCTGCCATGATGCAAAGTGCCTTAGCTAAAGAGAGGCGTGAACTGAAACAAGCCCAGAGAGAAGCAGAGATGGATTCCATCCCCATGGGCCTCAACACACACTGGGTGGATCCTCTCCCTGATGGTATGTCTCAACACAGAAAAACTGTGCTTTTTTTGTGCTAAAATGTCTTCATACTGTCATTGTCTGCCACACTTTAAAAGTGAGCCAAAGAAGAAATGGTTTTCCACTGAAATGGAAATAGGAGTGTCAAAGGAAGTGTACAGGTATTTCCTGTAAAAGTGGAGATATCCATTTGAAAACTTAAAAAACATTTAAACACACAGAATAGAAGGCCTGGATGATAGAGCAGTTGGAGCAGGATCATCAGGGTCTGTGCTGTGTGAATCTGGATGTAATGATGAAATTGTTTATTATCTAGTGGATGGAAGACAAATAGCTGCAAACATGAGAGGCATTGGGATGATGCCAAATGATATCCCAGAGTGGAAGAAACATGCATTTGGTGGCAACAAAGCTTCTTATGGTAAGAAGACCCAGCTTTCCATCATTGAACAGAGAGAGAGTCTCCCAATCTTCAGACTGAAGGAGCAGCTGATACAAGTAAGACTCATAAAAAGGCATTCTGGTTTGAGCAAGCAGTAATTTAAAATAAAAATGGTCTTGGTTTAGCTTTTTGACAGGTGAATAGCCAGCTGATAATTTTAAGTGCAGAACTTCACGATATGTATTTTAAAGTATATATATCTGTATACTCTAAATGAAGTTCCAAATATTTGTTGATGTAAGTAAAAATTGATACTAAGATCATGTGAGCAAGGGATAAGCCAGTTGAGCAGTTAAACAGGTTGCTGACTTGATCAGTAGGAATACTTAAATGATTTTTGGTCTGGGTCAGTTGAAGCAAAAGCAAGAGCTGCTTAATCTAGTCCCAGATAGCCTGTGCTGATTTAGTTTGGTTTGTTTTGATTAAAAAAAAAAAAAAATTTACAAGGGTATGTTTTCTGATCTTTTCTAGGCTGTGCATGACAACCAGATTCTGATTGTTATTGGAGAGACAGGATCTGGGAAAACAACCCAGATCACCCAATACCTGGCTGAGGCTGGATATACCTCCAGAGGAAAGATTGGATGTACTCAGCCTCGCAGAGTGGCTGCAATGTCTGTTGCAAAGAGGGTGTCAGAGGAATTTGGTTGCTGCTTGGGACAAGAGGTGAATTTCCATGTTGAAGAACATGCCAAAATAAGCATGAAAAGTAGGAAAAATCAGTACTGGAGCTAGTTTTATTGTGTATCCATGTGTCTGTTCTCTTGTAGGCTGTAAAGTGAGTTTGTGGAATAATCAAACTGGGAGTTAATGAGGCTGATCACTGTGTAACTTCTGTTTCTGTGCAACTCTTCCCCTCCAGGTTGGCTACACCATTCGTTTTGAAGACTGCACCAGCCCTGAGACTGTCATCAAATACATGACAGATGGGATGTTACTGAGAGAGTGCCTGATAGACCCAGATCTCACCCAGTATGCCATCATCATGCTGGATGAGGCCCATGAGAGGACCATTCATACAGATGTGCTTTTTGGGCTCCTGAAGAAGGTAATGTAGCACTGGATTTTTACTGCTTTCAGTGTCCTCTCTGTGGGTAGGAGGGCACAGGCAAAGGTGAAGTCACACAAGTTAGGTTCATACATGTGCTTCAAGAGCAAATGCTCTTAAGGGTTTGTAGTCTGAATCTTAGTGAAATGAGCCTCTGTGTGAAGGCAGAGCAAGCAAAATGCAGCAGAAACAATGAGAATTTTCCATCCTGGATGTTGATAATGGTAGATGAACAGGGGAGTGTTCTTGTTTTGCTCATCCTGCTCTGCCAAAAGCTTTCTTGAGATAATGTTGCTAAGGGAGGCTTCAAATGGGACCTCAGTGGTCAATTTTCTGAAATCCTGAGTACTGGGATGAGCTGCCCCTCTACTCAGCTTTGAAACACCTTTTAGTACTGGTTGTATTTGTCTAGCTTCAGGCAAGTGCCATATTTTAATAGTTCCAAAGGCAATGAATGACTTGAGAACTTTGTCCTCCTGCAGACAGTGCAGAAACGGCAGGACATGAAGCTGATCGTGACATCAGCAACACTGGATGCTGTGAAATTCTCTCAGTATTTCTATGAAGCACCAATCTTCACAATTCCTGGCAGAACATACCCAGTAGAAATTCTATACACAAAAGAGCCTGAGACAGATTATTTGGATGCCAGTCTTATTACAGTAATGCAGATCCATTTAACAGAGCCACCAGGTGAGTAGAGAATGGTTTTGGGTTATTGGTGATTTAAAGACCTCTGAGCAAGGTCTTTCTGTAAGACATGGATTATGTTAGTAATGAGAGCAAAATGCTGTCGGGACTGTTCTTTCTTGTTTGCAAATACAGTAACTAAAATGCTGGAAAAGTTGGGTGAAAGACTGAAGTTTGTTGCATTCGGCTAAGAGTTGCTAGCAAAAGTTGGAGATCCTCACCAAAGGAAAACATGAGGAATGAAACTATGGTGATGCAGGAGTTGTAATGAACAGAATTGATTCTGTGGATATTTTAATTTACTTCCTGTGTAGGTGACATTTTGGTCTTTCTAACTGGCCAGGAAGAGATTGACACTGCCTGTGAAATCCTCTACGAGAGGATGAAATCTCTAGGACCTGATGTTCCAGAGTTAATTATCTTGCCAGTATATTCAGCTTTGCCCAGTGAAATGCAGACCAGGATCTTTGACCCAGCCCCACCAGGGAGCAGAAAGGTAATTTCATGTATGAGCCCTTTCATCTTCTGCTGATAAATTTTAATAGTGGGGTGTATTACACTACTGAAAGGATACAGTTTTTGGAGAAAAGATGATCTACAGCTTAGAGCATATTTTTGGTTGCATACATATCAAGTTATCTAAGCCTTTGAACACGTGTAAAAACATCTGGTGTGGCAAACCTCTGTGTGGAGTGTTCTTGGTGTGTTATTTAATGCTGTCTTTAAAGGATGCTAACTTAAGTTAATCTCAAAATCTAAATGCACTTCTTATTGCATGGAAGTAAATTTCCTACCAAGCAGCTAGTGAATATCTAGAGATAAATTCTCAAAAAGATTTTTCTCTGAATACAGGCTGTGTCTGAGTGATTTTTTACCTAAATCCCCCTGAAGTCAGTGCAGTCTGCTTACAAGCTTTCTCTTGCTTTTAATGGTGCATTTTATCACACACTTTTCCTTTTTTGCCTAGACTTTAAACAAAGGTAGATACTTAAAACCAGTCCATCTTTATAGATAACATCTCCTTCTGTTCCCTGTGAACACATTTCTGCTTTCAACATTAAGTGACAGTGGTTGCATTTGTAACAAACTGCTCATCTTATACCAGTGGATGAAGTTGAGTGGTGGAGTTGGCTTGGCAGCCTGACACAGAACTGGTGCTGACTCAAACTGTGATTTGCAGGTTGTCATTGCCACCAACATTGCAGAGACATCTTTGACTATTGATGGAATATATTATGTGGTTGATCCTGGCTTTGTGAAGCAGAAGGTTTATAACTCCAAGACTGGAATTGACCAGCTGGTGGTGACACCGATTTCCCAGGTAGATATTTGGCTCTCCCCATGGGTATTTTGTGTCTTGCCAATGTGGCATCCAAGCACAAGTGAGCAAAATGAGGCAATGATAAACCCACATTTCTGATAGCTCCATGTGCCTCCTTGAGGCTGTGCCTACAGAATACATACTTCCCTGTGTTGTATTGAAATCCTTTCTATCAGTACAAGTAAAATTGTGAATAGCCATTTTATTTCACTTGTTTTTACCTGTTCCAGTTTGTACCTGTTCACTGAGATGCCTTGTTATCTTTAGGCTCAAGCCAAGCAGCGTGCAGGCAGGGCTGGCAGAACAGGCCCAGGAAAATGCTACAGGTTATACACAGAACGTGCATACAGAGATGAGATGCTGACCACCAACGTGCCTGAAATCCAGAGAACAAATCTGGCCAGTACAGTGCTCTCCCTGAAGGTAGGTATTTCACCAGCTTGTAGCAAGCCAGTGTGGTGTTTCAACAAATGAGTCTCTGCCTTTGAGTCTCAGGAAGCAGTGCTGTAATTTCAGATCCTTCTAGTGAACAGAGGTAGTTTGGAAGGGAGACTTGAACAAAAGCAATTTTCAGGCACTGGGCTGGCTCCTCTGTTTTTCTTTTGAGGGCTAGAATAGTTTGGATAGCCAAGCTAAATTATGAGTTTCAGCTGCACAGAACAGATAATTGTAAGAGGTAGGAGAAACAGAAATCTCAAGCAGTACCATTTCCTACGTAGGGGACATTTATATTGTTGACAGATGAGATGCATTGTTTTAGAGTGGGTTTAAAGCTGCAAACCTGGGCGTGTTTAAGTGTGTACCATCCCTCTGGAAGTCTGTGACCTGGATTAACCCAGCCACAGCTGGGAAAGTGATGCCATTCCTCTTTCTGGGAGCACACTTCAGGTCCTGTGGCGCTGTCAGGCCACACTGCATTAGAAGACACAAGTCCCAAAAGCAGCATTTAGTTTATGTTTCTCCTCAACTGAATCATCTTGCTTGAGGAACAGTCCCAAAAGGACAGGCCAGAAAGCTGAGTAGTGCAGGAATGTCTTGGGGCAGTGCTCATTATTTCAAGTGTAGGAAGGCAGCTATGTATTCATGGCTGCACCTGCAGTCAGGATAAGGACATGAGCTTAGGGTTGCCTAAAGTTTTGTAGTGGCTCACTGTTTGGTGTTGTATCTCTGGCTGGAGTTTGTTGCCTTCTTTCTGAGTGTTTTAACTTGGCTTTTCTCCATTCCTTCCCAGGCTATGGGTATCAACGATTTGCTGTCCTTTGACTTCATGGATGCTCCCCCCATGGAAACTCTCATTACTGCCATGGAGCAGCTCTACACCCTGGGAGCTCTGGATGATGAGGGGCTGCTCACTCGACTTGGGCGCAGGGTAGGCAGAACAAAATACCTCTTACCACTGCCTGGGTTGCCAACATTCAGGGCATGTTATGAGAGCAGTCCTGGCAGGCCTTGCTTAGCATTGTTGGTTTCCTTTTGCTGTCATTCTCTAGTGGCTGAATATTTTTCACAGAATGCCTTGAAACACGTTTCTTGCAGATGGCAGAATTCCCCTTGGAGCCTATGCTGTGTAAGATGTTGATCATGTCTGTGCATCTGGGATGCAGCGAGGAGATGCTGACCATTGTCTCCATGCTCTCTGTGCAGAATGTGTTCTACAGGCCAAAGGTGAGGAGCTGAGCCAGAGGCAGCAGTGTTAAAGTCTGGGTGGATTTGGTCTGAATGCCTCGGGGGCTGAGTGAGCATATGTCCCAAAAGACACTTGTAATTTGGTCAGAACATTTGTTTGTGCATTACCTCTCTGATCCTTTTCATTTAAGGGCCTGAAGCCAAACTACTGTTGGTAGTTTCTTTGCAGATGGGAAGGTAGAAGTGGAAAACTCTACAATTGCTCTTGCGTTTGCCAGCAAACACATACACCCTAAACCAAGTCAGTCCCAGCTCTGGAGTTCAGACTGTCTTTTCATTTTCAGATACACAGAAAGTATTTCTTCATGGCACCTCTATCGTGTGCTGATTTCTTTTAAGTCAGTAAGCAACATGCTCTGCTGTGGTGGGATCGTGTTTGTCTTGGATCCTTTACTTCTTCAGGGTAGTTAACTTCAGTTTTGATCTATGTAACTGCAGTATTTGATTAATGTTTTATGTGCAGATGGGAGAGGTGTGTGGATCACCAGGTCAAACCTACTGCTTCAGCACATTTCTTGATGAATAACTGAATTAATTTGTAGAGCAGTAAGAAAACCAGTTAGTACAGTGTGTGCATATGCTTCCTGCAGTATGAGCCATTTACTTTGATGTATTCTTTCAAAAATAGGGACTGAAACAGAAAAAAACATTCTGTGTCTTAATCCTTTATCATTATCATGATAGATGTAAAATTTCATGATGGGAATGACAAGGAGCCTGTGTCATTCATATTGTCCAGGGATTTTCTCCATGATGTAGATATCTGATGGATGTATGCTTTATGTTTTAGGATAAGCAAGCACTTGCTGATCAAAAGAAAGCCAAGTTCCATCAAACAGAAGGTGACCACCTCACGCTGCTGGCTGTGTACAATTCCTGGAAGAATAATAAGTTTTCAAATCCCTGGTGCTATGAAAATTTCATCCAGGCCCGGTCCTTACGCCGGGCTCAGGACATTCGCAAGCAGATGTTGGGCATCATGGACAGGTGAGCAGGTCAAGGAGGACCAGTATTGACTCTGTGTCTTACTGTTCTTACTTTGTAATAGCTAAAGAAAATTTGCTAAACTCATCCTGGTAGCTGCATCCACATCTAGAGAGCTCTGATCTTTTTCTCTCTAACTCTTGTCTGGTAGGCATAAGCTGGATGTGGTGTCCTGTGGGAAGGCCACAGTGCGGGTCCAGAAGGCCATTTGCAGTGGCTTCTTCAGAAATGCAGCCAAGAAGGATCCCCAGGAAGGCTATCGGACACTCATTGACCAGCAGGTTGTCTACATCCACCCATCCAGTGCTCTCTTCAACAGGCAGCCTGAATGGTAAGGCATGGGATTTCCTGCTTCTCTTCAGACTTTGTAACAGAGAAAGTCGTGCTGTGTGCTGTTTGTGGAGGTCTGAGCAGAGGCTGCTGATTCCTTAGCAATGAGAAAAGTTTCAAGTCTCCTTTTGTCTCTTTCTGCTGCTGAACTTTCTGTCTATGCAGAGATGAGACTGATTGTTGGAGCCAAGGCCAGGCCTGAAGTTGTAATTACATGTTTCTTTATTCTGGAAGTGGGTTTAAAACACTGGCTGTTGAACAGGGAGAGAGAATTGTTTTAAATGGGATGAAGGAATTCTGTGCTGAAGAGTAGTTGTGAAGTAGGAGGGGAAAAATAGGGATAACTCTTCTGGATGGTTCTTCTGGAGCTTAAAAGGAGCAAGCTTAGCTCTTCCAGCTTTCCTTGTTGCTTCTTGCTTGAAAAAGCCGATTTGCAGAATTGCTGTCCCTTTTCCCAGGGTGGTGTATCACGAGCTGGTGCTGACCACCAAGGAGTACATGCGGGAGGTGACAACCATCGATCCTCGCTGGCTGGTGGAGTTTGCCCCAGCTTTCTTCAAGGTCTCTGATCCCACCAAGCTGAGCAAGCAGAAGAAGCAGCAGCGGCTGGAGCCCCTCTACAACCGCTACGAGGAGCCCAACGCCTGGAGGATCTCCCGCGCCTTCCGCCGGCGCTGAGCCCGGCGCCCTCCTGGGCTGCTGCTTTCACACTGCTGGCACTGGGACCTCTGCACTCTGCCAGGGTGCTGGCAGAGAGACATTCCCCTGCAGCTCACCTGTGCAATGCACCTGCAGTCAGCCTTGGGGCACCCCAGGTGTGCAGCAGCTGCACAGGCCACTGCAGCCTCTCACAAGTGGGTCTTGGAGCACTTTAGTGATTCCCCTTTTAAGAGACAAAATCTAAGACTCAGGAGTCTGGGTACTGAGCTGAACAACACCAAAAAATGGTGATTAAAAACTGGGTGTTCACCAGCCTGACTGGGTTCTGAGTGACCAGAGAAATAGAAGCGGGAATAGTTTGTGTTTTTACCCTGCTAAAAGGGATTTATTTCTGCTTAACGTTCTTGGTCAGTGACTGCTTCTTGGGAGCAGCCTGTTCTCTATTTTACCAAATTTATGCATTTTCCCATGCAGTGTAACTACTTGTATTTTATTTAAGCCATCTGTATGAGATATTTAGTGTCTCTGGCTTTGGGATAAGGTAGGTAAAATTCTTGAAACCCAGCTAGAATATATTTGGACAATGGCACAGGTCAGACTGCACTCTTCATCCCCATCTTCTGGGTGCTGAAGGGTTTATCAACCAGTAATCCCTTCTGCAGCACAGTTCCATCTGGAAATGTAAGTGGTTACAAATGTTTAGAATTTTTATACAATGTGCCATATGCTTTCTTTTCATTTAAAATGTTTGGTGACATCACAGCTGTTGCATTTTTGTAATAGAATGAGCTCTGTACAGCCAAAATATCTGTAAAAATTATGTAACAGTTTCTTGTTTTAAAAAGAAGTTGACTGCCCAGTGTATGCTATGTCATGCCCAAGCTATCTGTAAAATATTTTTTTTGTTGCTAACAGATGAAATTTATTTGACTCCATAGCTGCAGAAACCTTTTTTTTTTTTTTTTTCCCCAAAGCTGGGACATGTGCTAAAATTACTGTTGAAATTAAGAGAAGTAGCTTGACTGGTTGTTTTACACAGTGAACTAGAAGAATGTTTCACATTGAAAAGTAGCTATGTTGGAAATACCTCTCTGTACAAAGTTGAGCAGGGATGTTGTTAAATGTCCTGAGCTTTCCCTCATGTTATTTCATCATAAAATTAAAGGGAATTACAAAGTTTGTAACTTTGGACTCGGAGAATCAAAAAGAATCAAAGCAAAAAGGACAGGAATGGAAGTGCCTCCAAAACATGCCTAAAGCCAATTTAGGGAAATGGAAACAGGAACCATAAAGCCAAAGCTCAGCAAGAACTGAGGTGCCATGAACTCTTTCAGCCTCCCCTGAGGCACCTTCCTCTCTCCTGCTTTGCTTTCTCACCTGATACTTTCCATGGTTCCCTAGGGGCCAGGAGAATTGTTGTGAGCATCCTGAGCAGAGCCTGGCATGCACAGTGGTGTGTTTGTGCACTGCTCTTTCTGAAGCAGGCAGGCACAGCAAAGCTTTCAGGTTTTACAGCTCCAGCAGAAATGGTGTGGCTCTGTGCTGGGCACTGGTGAGGCCACAGCTCAAATCCTGCATCCAGCTCTGGGCCCTTCACTACAAAAAGGACATTGAGGTGCTGAAAGTATCCAGAGATGGCCAGTGGAGCTGGGGAGGATGTTATGATCCAGTTGTTAGAGAGATGCTTCTCCCTGAATTAAGGTGCAAATGAGACCACATGCTGAAGTCAATGTATGGATTTTATTTAACTGCAAATATGAGATAGAGAAATAAATAGGAAAGAAATGGGGAGTGAGAGAATGAAGAGAGAGACAGATGAAGCAGAAAGCTGTTAACCCTGTGGGTCCGGTGGTGTCCCATTGATTCTCTTCTGGTCTTCTTGATGGTGGGGGTTCCATGAAACAGAGTTCAGTGGGTTAATAAACATGCAGGTATAGATGGGAATGCCCACCCACCTTCCTGCTGGGGGGCAGGTCTGCAGTGTCTTTTACAACAGACTGGTTCTGGTGCAACACTTGTCCATCCTGTGCACTCTTCAGAAGTGAGGCTGGGGCACTCTGGGGGTCTCTGATGACTTACGATCCCTTCCAAGAGTGCCTCTCACATGAATGGCCCTGGTGAATGTGACCTGTGACCTGTGGTGTGTTCTACACCAGAGCCAGTTTGTGCAAGGGAGGACTCTGCAGGGTCTGATTCTTACCTGGCTTGTAGCCAGGGGATGTGTTCACCCCTCTGTACCACTTTGGAAATCACACCCAAAAACTCTCCTCCCCCTTTGCCTGAGGGGAAGAATGTGCAAACCTGGCCACAGCAAATGAGTCTGGGCTGTGCACCCCCGCTGAACCCAGCACAGCTAATTTCCAGCACAGCTGCTGGGTTGGGTGGATACATTCTTCTCCCAAGCTTGTTAACTTCTCCTTAGACCTGAGATAATTGGGCAATAGTGCCAGCTTTATCTTACCTCAAGTTCCTGCCAGGAATCCTCTTGAGGGGAGTGGGGTGGGCTTTGGTGCTTACTTCTTGGCTACAATGGGCAAAGCCCTTGGGTGATTTTAACAAAGTTTGAGCCATTAACTGTTTTAATCTCTCTCAGGAGGGTCTGGAGCACAGGTCTGGTGAGGAGCACTTGAGGGGCTCAGGATGGACCATCTCACTCTACAACTCCCTGACATGAGGTTAGAGCTAGGTGGGTGTTGGCCTCTTCTCCCAGGCAACCAGAGATAGGCCAAAAGAAATGGCCTCAGGTAGTGCCAGAGGAGGTTTTGACTGGGTATTAGGAAAAATTCTTCATCGAAAGGGTTGTCAGGCATTGGCACAGGCAGCCCAAGGCAGTGGTGGAGTCACTAAAAGGTAGGTAGATGTGTGCTTAGGAAAGGCACAAGTTCTTCCTTAGCCTCTGATTTATGGAAGCTTCTGTGGGAGTGTTTTAGGGAGTTGAGTGGGAGCTGTTTATCTCCCTCCTGGAAGCTCCTGGACATTTTTAGGACCAGCAGAAGAACTTTAGGACTCTTGCCTACAACTCCCATCCCAGCTACCTCTCCCTCTAGCTGAACTGGAAATGTCAGTGTATTTATTGACTCCCAAATCTCTGATCTGGTGATCATGAATCTCTGAGCTTTGGAGGTCACTGCCCCTCAAGGAGGGGAACCTTCTGATTCCTGGAGCTGCTCTGTGGCTGTTCATCTGTTGCCCTGACTAGAGAAACCTGAATGAAATTGCACTGAAATGTGTGAATTCACTCCCCAAATTCCTGTTCTGGAAGGAAGGGCAGAGGGGTGGCCCAAAGGATAAATGTCAAGTCCTTGGGAGTCCAGGTGGAGGTATCAAAGCTGTGAGCTGGTGCCAAGGGGAGGTGCAAAGCAAGGTTAGAAGGTAAAGGAGGAGCACTCGGTGAGCTTGCACTGGCCAAAGCCAGACCAATTTATTAATGATAGTATTTTTACACTCATAAATAATAAAGGCAGCTTATACCAGAGGAAGGGTTCCCCTTCACCCTCACTTCTGGGACACCACAGGAGCTGTGCTGGCCAGGGAGGTGCAGGGCAAGGCAGGAGGGTCAGGAACTGTCAGAGCACCAAGTCTCTGCACAGGGCCTGCAAAGGCATCGGCAGAGCAGACTGCTCTGAGTGCCTGGCCTCTCCTCAGGCAGGGAATGCTGCCTTCCATGGCTCTTGCACTCAGGGATGAGGCTGGGAGGGTTGGCATTAGCCATGCAGGGGACAGTCATCAGGGGAAATCAGGCTTTCAGTCAATATACAGAATTTTTTTTCTACAGGCCACCATGCTGGCAGGATTGGCAATGCTCTGTATTCAGCAGCTGAAACATCAATCTAAAGCAATGGAAACAGACTTTTTCTGTATGGGTACACTGTACTGCTCCTTGTTTAACTGGGAGCATGGTAGAGCTGCTAATTAAAAAATTAAGCACCTCTTAATCAGGATGTGGTACCCATTATAAACATTTCCTGTTGTGGAAAACCTGCCAGTTTAGTTAAGTTGCAGGTGTTGCATTGGACTGCAGATAGAGCTGCCTTTTCAACACATCTGAATTCCCCTCAAACATGCAAATATCTGTGGAGTTTAAGTCTGAATTCCTATATTAATAGATTAGATTACTTTTTACATTTTTAAATCACACCTCCACCAGGTGTGATTAAATTTAGTCACACCTCTTGCCTCAGACAATTCTCTAGCCAACCCCAGGATGGGCACACTCAAGAGCCTGGGAGCTCTTCAAATATCCTGAGACTGTTTGTTGAGGAAGTTTTTCAGTTTGGAAAAGCCACACCACTGCACTGAGCTGTGTCTCAGGCCTTGCTGCTTCCCACAATCCCTCCACTGAACGAGGCATTGGTTTGACCTGTGTCCCAGACCAAGCTCCTCTGTGGTTCCCCTAAATGCCTTTGGGCCATGTATCCTGCTCAGAGTGCCTGGATCCCAGGAACTCCTGGCATGAGCAAGGAGGTGATAAGGCAGGAGCATGCACAAGACAATGAGTATTCCTCAAGGAAGGCACAAGATCTGTGACCACTGTCCTGCAGCCATCCTGGGAAGAAGGCTTGAGTGGCCTTTCAGAGTGAGTTCCTCTGGTCACAGCTGGAAGCAGGTCATGCAGAGGTTCTGGACATGTACAGGAGGAACGGAGTCAGCAGCAGCATTGTCGCATTCTCATAATTTTTCTCATTTTTCTTAATGAAAAAAGCCCTGGTGGGACAGCATCCCCTCCCTCTGCAATGAGGGGATAGCGACAGGTTTGATACATCTGGAGGCACCATTCACCTGATCTGCTGCTGAGATGTCTGCACAGCTGAGAACGAGCTCCATCCTGACACAGTAAGAGTTTTATCACAAGCACACAAGAGCCCTGTCTGCTGTCAGGTGATTTGCCACTCGTGCTGCCCAAAGCAGGGATGCAGAGCTCGGTGCCGGCCCGAACAAATGCTGCTACCAGCTGAGCACCAACCAGCCATCTCCCAGTGCTCCCAGCAGTGCTAGTAGGTGTAGCCTTTGCTGTAGAGCTGTGGAGGGAAGCTGCCAAGCTCTGGCAGGTAGGAGCCATTGTCCCCCAGGTGGGACAGAGGTGCTGTGTCCTCCTCGCCGAGCTCCGCCTTCAGCACCGGCCGCTGCTGCTCGGGGAGGGCCATGGAGAACAGGGCCTGGGGCTCACACACAAACTTGTACACGTAGCGCTCCCCAGCCACCTGCAGGGGTGAGATCAGGCCAGCTGAGCGCTGCAGGCCCACAGGCAGCACCAGGGAAGGCTTGCAAAGACATCTGCCTGCCCTGAGATGTTGTCCTGGCTTGTAAGATAAGCACAGATTCCATTTGCCATGTGTTGGAGGGTGTTGGAGGTTGGGCAGTTTTCTTATCTCTTCCAAGAACAATGTCTCCCTCTGGGGAGATATCTTTTGTTAATGGAGCATTGAATGACTCCCTGCATGACTGGTAAAGTTCCATCATCCCATTGTGAGATGCTCCACCCAGAGGGAGGAGCCAAGCATCCCTACCGGCATAAAATCAACATTTTTTAGGGTATCAGAACAGCCTCTTCACTGGATTCCCAGAGGAGCAGCTTTGTTCTCTGCTGGATTCCCAGAGGAAGACCAGGCCCAACTACTCCATCCCCAGACCTTCAGAGAAAACTCCACCTTTCTACAGATCCCCGCTTCACAGCATTTCATCTGCCACTCCAGGAGGAGCAGCCACCATTTAACTGGACTACTACCAACACCCTGACTCCTCAGGGTGTCAGGTTTCTGACTCTATCAGTAGTTTTGTTTGTACTAATTACAATTTTTTTCTAAATTTAGTTTTTCTCCTAGTAAAGGACTGTTATTCCCATTCCCATATCTTTGCCTGAGAGCCTTTTAATTTTGAAATGGTGGTAATTCAGAGGGAGGGGGTTTACCTTTTCCATTTCACAGGAGGCTTTTGCCTTCCTTCACAGACTCTTGTCTTTTCAAACCAAGACAGATGTGTCAGAGCTGTACATTTCTCCTTGTGCTGTCCCCTTGCTTCTCAGCTGCTCTGACCACCCCTGGAACAGCTCCTGGGAGCTGGGGTGCTGCCAGCTGACACCCTCTGTCCAGGTAACAACAGCAGCAGCAGTCCCTGAGCAGTCTGTACTGAGACAGTTACACTCCCAATTATCTCTCCAGGGCCCTGGGTGTGCCACAGACCATCCCCACCACACAGGACCAAGTTCCAGGCAGCCTTTCCCTCACCAGAGGAAGGACTGATTCTATCTCCTTGAAGCTGCATAAATTCCAACTCTCCTGACTGCAGAAATACACAGAAAAAAGAAAGAAACCCTAATCTTCCCCCCACCCCGCCTTTGTTTTATTTCTCATGCTTTGCATAAATTCAGCTCCTTCACAGTTTCTCCACTGGACTACAACAAAGAGAAGTTTTCTGTTCTTTCTGTTTCTACGGCCTGCTTCCCCAGCTTTATAAAAATCTTCTTACCTTTGCCATTTCCCACAGCTAGCTCAAGAACATTCTGTCTAGGACTTGTCTCAAACAAGAGGAGCATCACTTCAAGCATAAAGTTTTCTCCTGCTTTACAGACTGACCTTCTGCATGATGCCTTTCTCGTAATAGTAGCGCAGTGAGCGGCTCAGCTTGTCGTAGTTCATGGCTGGACGGTTCTTCTGGATGCCCCAGAGCCTGGCCACCTGCAAGCACAGCACCAAGAGGCAGTGCCAGTGAGCCCAGCTGTCCTAGGCTGAAAGATTTAACTGGGGGTGTGTGTTCTATCACCATCTGTCAGAGCTGGGGCAGGTATCTGCTGTTCATTGGGCAGTTTGCTTTATCTCTCCCACAGCCAACCCTCCCTCCAGGAGATCTCTGCTGTTGATGAGCCATTAATTATTAATTATCTTCTGTTCATGGGCCACTGATGGTCCCTGCATAGCTGGGAAATTACATCATCCCACTGAACAGTGCTAAATGCAGCTCTAATTAGAACAAGATATGAACAGATATTATGGACACTTCTCCCAGATACCAAAAAATCCAGTATCACTGGATTTTTTGGAACATGGCAGCATTTGAAATTACACTTCAGTGAAAGTAATTTTGAAATAAAGATAGATTAGGACATATCTTATGAAAACTTCTGCAATCAGTAGGGTTTGAAACTCCAAACCTCAATGCCAAGTATGGAGCATGACAAGACAGCACAGGTCACTGCAAGCTTGAGAGTGAAGTATCCAGGGAAATGAAGGCTGTGGATAATTTGATACACTGCATAGCTGAGGTTCTAATCTTACACACAAGCAGCCTTTCTTAAACCTGGTATTTGTGTCACTCAAGTGTTTTGACCTCTTCTAAAATCCTTGACTTGCTGCAGGGTCTAGTGAGTACCACTGGCAAGCAAAAGCTTCACAGGGTAGAGGAAAAGCCACTTGAGAGTTTGCACCCCCAGAAACAACAGGTGATTTCCCTGAGCCTGTAGAGAACCTCAATGGTTTCACCTCCTCTGGCTCAATGAGCTTGAACTCCATTCCTCTGCCAGTCCAGGCAATGAAGTGGGAGTTGGTGGGGTTGTCCAGGAGAGCCACGAGGAACTGCCAGAGCTGGAGCGAGCCCCGTCTCTGGTAGGGGGGTCCTTCCCGGTACCCTCCACCTTCCTGCTTGATGTCTCCTGCTGAGAAGAACAAACAAGACATCTCCAAGGAGAACAGTGCTAAAACAACTGGGGAAAAAAAGAAAAAAGCAGCACATTTTACAGCTTCAAAATGTTTACCTGGAATATTTCAGTTCACATGCAACAGTGCCAAACTGACAAGCAACTCTTCCAAGAGCAGCTCTGATATTAATCATAACTGAGCTACTTATGCTAGGCCTGGTTGCTGCTAAGAAAGCTCAAAAAATGGGATACCAAAAAGCTGTGTACCAACACACAGCAAGAACACAGTAATGAACTATGTAGGCACTAGTCAAGGGGCTGGCTAAGGTGATGGATAACCCTATCTTACACCAAAACTCCAAACCAAGCTTTCTCCAACCTTCAAATTTTTCTGGAACAACACAGACATCATCAATAAAGGACCTCATCTGCTTGTCATAGCTGCAGCCTGAAAGAGAAAGGAACATCAGCAGTCACAGCCAGCCAGGGTAGTAGCAGACAGTGGTTCTGTACAGGGAGGAGAAGACAGTTCTTGCATCTCTTACCTAATGGATCTTCTGTATTTGAATGGCTTGGATAACTCTCAGCATTTATGTACATGGAAGGACAGTCAGGACCATCTACAGAACAATTAACAAACTCATTTATTTAAAAAGTGCAGGTGGCAGAATTATCGTGCTCTGTAAAGGTGGATAGGTGAGTGCAGCTGTCTAACCACCTTTAGAGCCCTCCTAAAGGTGAGTGTCAGACTGCTAACCACAGCTTCATCTGCATTATCCTTCCAATGAGGAATTAGAGCAGTCAGTTGCTGTGGCACCATCACACACCATCCTTCAGGGTAGCCAGGAGAAGCAGCCAATCACCTCTACCTCACTTTTATACAAATCCATGGACAGCAGGCTAAATTGGAACCTCTCTCTCATCTTAGTTTAAGATAACTACACACTTTGCTGCTGCTTTCCCAGGTAAGAAGGCATTACATTTTTCCAGGGGTACTGTGATGATGATGGTGAATGGAGAGCAGGAGCATCTGAATGTTTCTGCAGAGTCTCACAAATGTCATTTCAGATGTCTCAAGTCTCCCTGGCTTTTTCACATCATGAGGGGGCATTCCCACAAGCAGTTCAGAAAATATAAAAGAAAAATCAGCCTTTGTTAAAAACAAGCAGGAAGTCTTTTCCTGGTTCTCTGTGTATAGTGCTGTCTGTGCACTGCAATTTGTGTCTTCTGTATCTTGTGTTTTCTGAATCAAATTTATTTACTGTACAGAGCTGAAACAGAAGCTGTAACTGGGAGCTTTGCAAAGGTTTATGTTACACTTCCCTCTCACACCTGTGCCTGGCCCTTGCTGCCAGCAGATATTTTGCTGATGCTAAGGGAAGAGAACTCTCAGCTGACAGACTGGGTGTTATTACAGCCATAAACTACTCTCACAAAAAGCACATTCTCAGCTTCTGGGCTTGCACATTTTCTGAACAGAAGGACCCAGTGAAATTGTAATTCCAATATCACCACAGTGATACCCTCATAAGAGCTTTTTATTTTTGTGTTTATTTCTGCTCAAGGAAAAAATTCAAGATGTCCATTGAAATACCAGGAAACCAGAAGTATCACTCCCTCTGGAAAGAGGGTATTTTGATCTCAGGGTAGTGAGTCTTTGGAGAGATCTTCCAGAAAAATAAGATTTATCCCTTGTGGAAAAATAAGAGGATCACCTGGTGGAGATATCTGGCATCTAAAGAGCAATTTTTGGCACCACTAACTTTTTTCTCTTGTCATCCCGACATCTGTTCTCTGAGCCTTGTTTCTATGGGAAGTAGCAGATCCTCAGAGGATACCAAGCAGCACCCTGGCACTGAGCTGAGCCCACCCAGAGCCCTTTGCTCTGTGCTCAGAGGGCTTCTGCTGCAAGGATCCAGGACCGTTTTTCTGTCCAAGCTCCAGCATATCCTTTCTGTTGCTGTTTTCAGTATGATTTCTTCAAAGCTGACCTCACTTACTTCCTACAACCTTCCAGCTCACAATTACCCCTGAAAACAAAAACTCCCTGTGAAACTGGAAACAGCCTTTTCTTCATTTCTGATGTTGTGTGTGGGCTAATCACGAATTTTGAGATTCTCCTTATTGGCTATTGACTCCCTTGGGGTGGGAATGCTTTTATCTCATTTGAATGGATTTAACATCCCCTTCTGCCTCCTATCTTGCTAAAGCTTTCAGCTCTGTCCCAGAAAGGCTTTCTCAGAGCATGGTGAGTGTCCCAGCCTTATTTTGGGGGCAGTGAACAGACAGAACTGTTTTAGCTGCCAGGTACCCAGCCAGCACATGCTGCTGACAGTGAGCAGTGCTGCTGCAGAGCTCAGAGAGCAGCACTTCATCCAGCTGGATGCCCCCCGAGGAGCTGCTGACCCCACTGATGATGTTCATGCAGTCAGGAAGGGGCAGTTCTGCCTACCTGGCTCGTACAGGTAATCCAGCTGCTCCTGCTTGACCAGCACAGCTGCTGGGAGCTGCTGCCTGCTGCCTGCCTGCTTTGCTTGCTCGTACTGGGGGTCGTGCTGCTCCTGTTTGAAGCCCTGCTGGGGGTACTGGAGGCAGGGCTTGGGCAGCTGGCACTGGTAGGCAATGGAGTCTTCCTGGGCCACGGCCTGGGAGGGTGGGAAGGAATGGCACATCTCCAGAGGTGGCTGATAGGCAGAGCTAAGAAGGGAGAGGGTGTGAGACAGGTGCTTTCCTGAGAATTTGCAGCCCCAGAAACAAAGGGTGATTCCCCTGAGCCTGTGGAGAACCCTCTGGTCTCAGCCCTGGTTTCTGCTGTCTGGGCCCTCTGGTTTCAGGAGGGACAGGCACCTCCTCAGCCCCTTGCTGCAGCTGCAGGAGCCCATGGTGGCTGGCACAAGGAGGGGTGACAGCCCAGGGGAGGATGTTTCCAAGGGCAGCTGCCCCACAGCCCAGCACTCCCAGGAGCTGGCAGGGTAAAGGGCATGGACCTCACACCCAGGCAGCAGAGGTGGGTGCCACAGGAGGGGATCCTGTGCCCTTCACCTGGATGCTGCAGCCCTTCCTCCTTTCACCACCATGGAGGGAAATCCTTGCCAGTGGCTGCCTCCTCCTCCTCACCTGTTCTCACTGAGGAATCCACAGCTGGATGTGGAGTGGGGTGGCCCTGCAGGGCTCAGGAAGCTTCTGTCCTGTCTGGGGAACTGCTGGAGTGGTGGCTGGATCAGAACTCCGGGGCTGGGGGACTCTCTGAGCTGGTCATAGGCACTGGAACAGCCAAACAGATATTGCAGCATTTCAGTTCCCCAAGAGGGACTTGTGGCAGCACCCGGAACATCTCAGTCCTGGGCTGCAAGATGTGTCTGGGGGTGTGTGTATCCACTACCATCTGTCAGAGCTGGGGCAGGTATCCGCTGTTCATTGGGCAGTTTGCTTTATCTCTCCCACAACCAATCCTCCCTCCAGGAGATCTCTGCTGTTCATGGGGCATTAATTATTAATTATCTTCTGTTCATGGGCCACTGAGTGTCCCTGCATGGCTGAGAAAATTCCATCATCCCACTGGGAGATGCTCTGCCCAGGGGAGGAGCCAAACATTCCTACCTGGATCCAATCTGACCTGGGAACAGCACAGCAGCCTTTGCCCCCTGCATTCCCAGAGGAGCAGCTTTCTTCCCCACTGCATTCCCAGAGGAGCCCAGGCCCATCTCCCCAGCCCTGGAGCTCCAGAGGAAAACTCCCCCCTTGTGCAGGATCCTGCTCCAGCAGAAGCACAGCTGGCACTGCAGGAGGGCTGAGCCACCCTGGGACGGGGCTGCTGCCACCTCCCTGACCCACAGGGGCCAGGGCTGCTCTGACTCTGGCAGTGGTTTGTTTTCTTTTCTTTTTTTTTTTTTTTTTTTTGCACTATTGCATTTATATTTTTGACTTTTCTAATAAAGAACTGTTATTCCTATTCCCATATCTTTGCTGAGAGACCCTTAATTTTAAAATTATATTAATTTGGAGGGAGGAGTTCTACATTGTCCATTTCAAGGGAGGCTCCTGCCTTCCTTAGCAGACAACCTGGCTTTCCAAATCTAGAAAATATCAAACATGCTGTGCCCCTGTGCAGCCCCCTGGGCCAGAAGCCCCCAGCTCAAACCCCTGCTGCCTCCCTGCTCCCTGACAGCAACAACCCTTTAGAAGGGCTTTGCTGGAGGAGCCACAGCTCAGGGATGGGCAGTGGGACAGATTTTGGAAAACAATGGGCAGAGGCATGTGGTAGGTGTCAACATTGCTGAGTGTGAGGATGGCTGAGGGCCAGGGAGAATAAAAAGGGAGAATAAAAGGAGGCAAAGGCAGAGCTGATGGTCACAGCCTGAGCTGCCCAGTGGGCAGAGCTGCTGAGCACTGCTGGGCAGCCAGGGCTGCTGGCACCCCTCCAGTGTCACACATTGCAGAGCCCCGGGTTTCAGAGCAGCTCCTGCCCCTCCTGGCAGCCATACCTGGCATAAAGGCACTGCTGGCTGCTGTGGCTGCAGGACAGCTCCGAGGGGCTCTGGGGCTCCTTCTTGATCTTGGCAGGAGGGCTGTGAAAAGCCACTGAGGAGAGAAAGGAAAGATCCAACTGACACTGCATTTTATGGGGAGCTGTGATTATCAGGCATTTCCAAATGCAGGGGTCCCTTGGCTGAATCTCTGCTGTGCCAATAGTCCAGCACCCCTGAGTGTGGGACTGGAGGATCCCAAAACCACTCTGCTCATCCAGAACATAGGGACAGTCCAGGAAAAAAAAAAACAAAAAACAAAAAACCAAACCAAAACAAAAAAGGTTTCTTTCCATTTTCAATGCACTGATCATGGCAAGAGCCTGATGCAGACAGAATTTCATGAATAACAAGTGTGGGCTGCAGTTTACAGCACCAGGAAGTAGGATGTGGGTGTTTAGGAAATTTTTTTTGTCTGTTTCTCTGAATGCTGATGCACTTCTATAAATTATTTGGCTTGAAGCTAATTCCATACAGTTATCATTAAAGGAAAAATGGGAAGGATGTTACTGACTGATGAATGAAAAAAGATATTTGCTTTTACAAGCAAGCTTTAGGTTTGCTGATAAATGAAATTAGACATTGAAAGATGAAAGAAACAATGGGGAAAACCCCTAAATTCCATAAGAATTGAAAATTAAAAAGGGAGGGTTATACATTAGAGGGAAATCTCTGGTATCAGATTTATTGGGAAGTCTGAACCTCTCAAGTACATCAGGCAATGGGGAAAGAGAGAAGGGAAATTAGGATAAAAGAGGAGGCTGTGTCCTCCAAAAATTGGAGAGACCCCAGGGGAATGGCCCATGGCCTCTCCCTTTATTGGAATAAAGTAAAAGGACTCCTCTGTCTCCTTTTTAGACATAAATCTCTGATATTTGTGGATTAATTTTCCTGACACAGCCCATCTAAAAATGCTGATGGGTCAGCTGAGTCTCAGGGGGAAAAGAATTTTTTTCTCTCCAGTACATTGAACTCCATGGGATTGTCAAGAAGCTGGATGTGTTAGGAGCAGCCAATTCTTTCCAGCCCCTAATAGCTGGAACAGGCTCTCACATTACACCTGACTCATTGATTCACTCAGAGTGAAACTGGGCCCATCCCTCTCCTCAGTTCTAGGTCAAAAAGAGAAAGAAATCAGATATATGGCTCAGAGACCAAGCTCTGAGAAAGGAGGGAAACAAGAGCAACCAGTGAAAGTGTTTAATTCCAGTTTAGTGGGGGAAACTACCTGGGGCAGGGGGAAAAGGCAGCAGAATTTGGATTTGTCTTTCCCCCAGGAGGTGTGAGCATCCCCATGGTACTTACAATTTTCTGAATGGAAGTCAGGCACAAATTGCTCATCATTGTCTGGAACCTGAGCTGTCAGGAGAGAGAGGGAGGGAGGGAGAAAAAGAGGCAGGGAGGAGTTAGTTTTGGCACTTTGTACAGCATAATTAGCACTGAGGCAGAAATAAATCTCTGCAGGAAAGATCTGAGCTTTCTGCTGGGATGGTTTTAGTGACTAAGGGTAGTTTCCCTTTGGGATTAATGAATACATGTGAGTCCTGGGAGAAACCTTACCCATGTTTTATAACTTCTAACAATTACTTTTACATCCCTTTTACTGCAGGCAAGGGAGAGCTTGCAGCAGATTGTTGTTATTTCATAAATTCTGTCACTGCTGCTGAAAGAAATGCTGCTGCTAACAGACAAATCTACAGTTTTTGTTATTGCAGAGTAGACAACAGAGTGTGATTGCACTCTCTCTGCTCTAAACCAGAGGTGATGTAGTCAAAATTAAGGGACATAAAGGATGGAAGCTCACTAATCTCAGTCAGTAGAAACTAAGCTAGACTGGACATGCCAAAAATGAACCTCAGGGAGTAACACTGGGCTAACAGGTGGTGAATCAGAATGGAACTGGCCAAACCCTTCACTCTGCAATTGCTGTTCCTTCAAATAACCTGTATGACAAAGTGGAAATGTAAGCAAAAAAAAAACAGATGGGGAACTGAGGAAAAAAAAACTAGAAAATTCATTCTCTGAATTATATTTAAAAAGAAACGTGGAAATAGAAGTGGGATAATTAATGAGAGATCTAAACCCAGCTCTGCTCTTGCAACCCTGACCCCAGCATTCCCCCACAGCTTCCCAGAGCTGGAGCACTGGAACTTCAATTTTCTGCCTGAGGACACCTGGAGATGTGAATGTGCTCCTTCACAGGATCTGCCTGTGCTACTTTTCTCCAAGGAAATTTGGGGGTTTTTGTTTGTGTCTCTGAATGCTGATGCACTTCTATAAATTATTTGGCTTGAAGTTAATTCCATACAGTTACCAACATCCAGGTTCACCAAGTGCAGCAGATCCTGGTAAAAACTGCAGAGGAAAACTGGATTTTTACTAACCAGGCCCAGGATGTTTCCTGTGTTTCTTTTAAGAGCCTTAAAAAGAAAAGCCTTTAAGAGCCTTTATATTCTGCATATAATTCTTCAAAAAGAAGAATTCTTTGACTCTCAAAATAAGATATCAAGTGTTAATTGACACTACTAAAATACTTTAAAAAGATAACAAAGATAACAAACCTATGACTGACACACCTAAACACATTTATACAGATCTATATGTGCTTTAAATTCATTAACATTTTTGGCTGATGCCTTATTTCTAGTTTGCTTCCTTCCTAGGTTTGTTTCGCTTTTATTTAAAAAGTAAGACCAAAATCTGTAAGTAAATAAATAACTTCTAAAATAAAAATAAATGTGATAAAGGAAAATAATAAATAATATATTTAATGTTGTCCCTTTCTTCTGCATTGTTTAGGATAGTACTCTTCATCTGATGTCTTCATCTCATGAACAAATGTTAACATACAGGACATAAGTAAAAAATATTTTCACGGTTCAGGAAAATATTTTGACATCCTGGTGAATAGAAAAAAGCAATATTTTGCTTCAGAGTTTTTTTTGTTTGTTTGTTTGTTTTTGGGTTTTTTGGTTTTTTTTTTCTTTTTTTTTTGGTTACAAGTCTGGAAATGGGAACAACAATGGGAGAAACCATTTCCCTGATATGCAGACTAAAATAATAAAATACATTATTAAAACTCATATTGAATTTCTCAGGGATTTCACTTGGACTCTGGTTAGATGCTATGAACCATGAAAAATTATAATTAAAAAAAATCTCTGCCTATATTCCCGAAACATGCAGTAAGCTTTGCATTATCATTTACTAATCCTGGCTGGGAGCAGAGCACCTCTGTCTCTCCAGGGATGTGAGTGACTTCCAAACTCACCCTGCAAACACTCTGCTGGTGGCAAATATATTGTGAGAGATTCCATGGAAATTCTTTGGATCAGTGAGCTCAAACTATTATCAGACATGAGAAAATCCAAAACTGAAAGTCTACCAAAAATCAGTTTTGAGGCAAACTTATTGGCAGCTCAAGTTCTTGTAAGATTTAAAAGAAATCAATCTCAGGTCAATTACATGACCAGCAATTCATACCAATTTTCCTGTTCTGATAAAAGTTACATGGATGTTTCAATATTGAAACAGTCTCCAGGTAATTCCTGCTGCATCCTTACAATCCTCACACTCCTGGAACACTGCCTGATTCGCAGCACCTCATTTCAGTTCAGTTTGGAATGAACATTACATTTCTGATTTTTTTTTCCCTTAATAATAATCTTACTTAGTTGGCAAATATATTTTTGAAGGGTTAAAAAAAGAATTGTTTGACAAGATTGCCCCTCGCTTGTGGTAAAACGAGAGGAAATAGCCCTGCTCAAAATGTCATGCATATTTTTACATCATTACAGTTAAATATTTTTATATACCTAGATACAATAAGTATGTCAGTATTTGTCAAGAGTCTGTACTCGAGGATGTGTTTTGAATTTTCTAGAAAACGGACCATCTGTAGTACTGGAATTGGAGCAAAGTCACCATGTTTAGAAATAGTTTCACTTGGCATTAATGTGACTCCCTGGCATTCGAAGTTTTCCTTGAAGTTCAAAGTCAAAACAATTAAGACACCGAACTGAAAAGTATGTAAATTCCAGGAAGGTCCCCACAATGTATTACATAAAAAAAAAAAAATAGAAAAAGAAAAAAAAAAAAAAAAAAAAAAAAAGAAATAATAGAAGCATTTTGTTCCCCAAATTAAAAGACTAGTTTGTTGTTTAAGAAAATATCAACGTTCTGGCAACCTACAAAGATAAGTGACAAATTAACATAAAATTGAAGCTGCTACAAATAGCCCGAAGCGAAAATTGTACTCAGGAAAGCGGGCCGGCAGCCAAGTCCCATTCATAAGCAAATGCCCGGCACAGTGGTGTCATTCAGCGTCTGAATTTACACAAGGCAGAGGTTGGCAAGTCTGAAAAACCCGCTTTTGTTTGGAGCCGGGCAAACACAGCGGAGGAGCGGGACAAACCCCAAAAGCAACTCCGAGACAGGGAAACCGAGACAGGGAAACCGAGCCGGGGGTAGAACCGGGGCAGAGCCGGGGGGGCAGAGCCGGGGGGCAGAACCGGGGGGCAGAGCCGGGGCAGAGCCGGGGGGCAGAGCCGGGGCAGAGCCGGGGGGCAGAGCCGGGGGGCAGAGCCGGGGCAGAGCCGGGGGGCAGAGCCGGGGGGTAGAGCCGGGGGCAGAACCGGGGGTAGAGCCGGGGGTAGAGCCGGGGGTAGAGCCGGGGGGCAGAGCCGGGGGGCAGAGCCGGGGGGCAGAGCCGGGGGCACAGCCTACCTTCAGTCAGCCACGTCTCCTGGAGCTGCCGCAGGTCCTGGAAGAGCTCTGCGGGGAGAGAGGCCGGGCTGACCGCGGGATGCTCCGGGAGGAGCCGGCCCCGGTCCCGGTCCTCCCTCCGCCCCGGGCCCCCCTCACCTTCCGAGTCCTGCTCCGGCGGCACGTCCGGCTCCCCGGGAATCCTCGCAGCGCCCAGCGCGGCTCGGCCGGCGGGCGGCACCGGGCCCGGGGGCTGCTGCGGGAGGAGCAGGTCAGAGCGGAGCCCCGGGAGGAACGGGACCGGCCCGGAGCCCCCCGGCGGAGCCGCCACTCACCTGCGGGAAAGTGAACGGCACCTGCTGGTCCAGGTACCCCTTCATCCTCCTCGGCCGCTACCCGCGCTCCCCGGGCATCCGGGGGGTACCGGGGCCGGGCCGGGCCAGGCGGGGCGGCCGAGATCCGCAGCAGCGGCGGCAGGACCGCGATCGCTGCCGCTGCCCGGCACCGGCAGCGACCGCGTCGCAGCTGCCGAAACTTGGGATGCGAGGCGGAGCGAGCCCGGCAGCCCCGGGCGGGACGAAGCCCGCGACAGAAGCCCCCCCTCGGGTCGGGTCCCGTCCGGAGCCGTCCCTCAGCACCGGGATCACCGGTAGCACCGGGATCACCGGTGGCCCACGCGGAGCCGCCCCGTGCGCGCCCCGCGGCCGCCGTGGGCCCGGGGCCGGTCGCCCATTGGCCCCGCGCTCACGGCCCCGGCTCGCCCACTCCTTTGTTTGATCGAATTTGTGAATGAAGCTCCGCGTCGGGGCACGCCCGCCAATCAGCGCCCGCCTCGGCCGTCACCCAGCGCCGAGTGGGCGTGGCCTATGCCCCGGCGGACCAATCAGATCGCAGAGCTGCGCCGTTCATTCACGGCCGGGCTCCCATTCATAAAGAAAATGAAATTCCGCCGGAGTTCATTCATGAGCGGCTCCCGGCGGGTCCGTGTGTCGCACCCGGCCACAGCCCTGCCCCGCCCCAGCACATCCCACTCCTCTTCAAACCCTCTTCGAGGTCATTTCCAAACCCTATTCGAGGTTTTTCAGACCCTCTTCGAGGTAATTTTCAAACCCTCTTCACCTTCGTTCAGTTCCGTTCTGAGCAAGTTGCAACAAGAGTTGGAAGAAATCTCGCCCATCCAACCGGAGCGAAAATAACTCAAGTCCTGGCTGTCAAAATCAGTTTGACTCATGCAAATGTTAAGGGACAACAACATGAAAAAAAAAAAAAAAGAAAAAAAAATCTAATCTTGGGATTTGCACTCTAAAACAAGTGGATTTGCTTTTCCAGACGCCGGATGCTGTCTCCTGAGCTATGTGCATGCATCCAATTATTTTCCCCCCAAATTTCTCCTTTAAAATTCCAAGATGCTATTTAACATTTATTAATCCTCTTTTTCCTCTAAAAATATTGGTGACATGCAGGACCTGGTCATAATAAGATAATCATTCATGGAATGTTATGTCCTGGAAGACATAATAAGTATTTATTCTCTTCTCCCTAGAAGAGAAATAAGTACTCAAGAGAAAAAGAGAAGGGTAAATTATCCATAAGGCTAAATGGAGCTTTACATTTTTAATGTTTTCTCTATATCTCACCCCTTCCAGTTTGCTGTACAGCTCTGCTGGCTGTGAAAAGAGTGTCTGTAAGTTTAATTATCTAATCAATTTGTATTTTGATTGCTATCATTAATCCGGTGGGACAAAGCTGTATAAAGTTTTAATTATATCTATACAGTCCTTAAGATATAAACTGCTGACAAAATCTTGGACCACTTGATCCAGCAGCACCCAGAGTCCTCTCTGAGGAGTTTAGAAATCCAGGTGATCTTTTGTGCACCCCACTGCCATTTTTCTCTCTGACAGAGATGTTCTGTCAGTGCTATCAATGGCTTTTTCTATTTCTGTGTCACATTTATTTTCAAAGGCTGGCTAATCAAATGTGAGCAATTAATGTTCAGGGTGATTAATTGCCTTCTATTATTAATTTTTTTTTCTTGAGGTGTCTTTGAAGAGTTAAAATGTGATACATAAACCAGAAAGCTGATTCTTACTTATAAAGTATTAGCAACAGATTTATTCCATCATTGGAACACACACTGCCTGAGGTGTTTCTTCCCTGGCTTTACAGTTTATTTTTCTTAGTCACCAAGTGAATTTTGGTGACTAATCTTTGTGCCTAATCCCCTCTCCCTCCCGTGTCCATCCCTAAGATTTAGCTGTTTCCATTTATTGTACTGGCTTCAGAAAACCCAAGCCCGAATTTCAGATGCATCCCCTGCAGTCCCCAGCAGCTGTGGCTGGGGTAATGTAAAGCTCTCAGCCAGAGATGCTGACACAGACAGGATCAAATTACAAATGGCTTAGAAAGTGACACACTGAAAGTTGGAAAAAACCTCTCTGTACTGTAGAACGGAGCATGAAGAGACCTGCAGTTCTATAAAAATAATAATAAACAGCTGGATGAAGAGCTCAGGTTTCTTAACATCAGGCATGAAATCAGCCCAGCTGCTCTTCAATACCCTGTTGTTCCTTGGGCAGGAATATCGGGAGTGAGGTGCTGAGGCTAGAATTGCCCATTGTTCCCAGCCCTCTCTGCCTGGGAGGGGATGCAATGCCTGAGGAAACACAGAAATCCCAAAACTGGCAGCTCCTGCCTGTCAGAATCTGTTTTAATTTCATTAATTTAGTTTAATTAAGAAATGACAAATTATTTTTAGTTTTAACTGAATAACTAACTACTTGTGTTCTGTAATGTGGATTTTTAAATCTAATTATACAATATTAGTTACGCTTATGAAGAAGAAGGTAAAGAAGAAGTATTCATTTCTGGTTTAAAACTTCTATTTTGTTTTATATATATAACTCTATTTTAAAACTTCAAACTCAAAGTTTTTTTAGTAAGTGATATATGCTTCTATTCAAATTACACATTCCTAATCTTAGTTTTATCACTCAGTTTGGGAAGCCTCCACAGCCTCAGGTCAGTGCAGTGTTCTCTTGGGGGTCAGTGCCTATCAGCACAGAAAGTCTCAAATTCTCAGCAGCCAGGGTTCCAACACCTCTCCTGAGCAAAGGCCTCTGTATTTGCTCTCACAGCTCTCTGGTACATTATAGCCACGTGACAATCAATTAACTGCCCACTCTATCAGAATAAAGAAGCCACCCAACCTTATATAACTCTTTTTAATTGTTTTCTTACATTATAGCATTTTGCTAAACTTATTCTGCCATAATTCACATAATTTAATTTCTCAAAGTGCTAATAAAATAATTGCTTCCTTCCTGTAGACAGAGTGCCTGAAATGTCTTCTCTCATTCAGAACATTATAAAAAGTGGCTGTCATGAATGCTTAAAAGGACTGTTTTATTCACAAGATACAAAATTGTTCTCTCTAGAGTCTGTGTTGTGTCTCAGACAGCCACAAAGGTGCAAGGAACCTACCCAGACACTTCCTTGCACACTTTGACTACCTGCACTGGTGAAAATCACCTGGAGTTGAATATTTCAAATCCGGCAAGTCTCATGAGTGAAGTTCTGTGGGTAGTGGAAACCTCCTGTCCTATTGCCCTTAGAGAACAGCTTGGAAATCAACCACAAAATTCAAATCACAAGTAAATAACTCCATAGTACTTTCAGTTCCCTGCACCATCATGAAACTCAGAAACAAATCCAAAAATGCAACCAGGCACAGAGAGCAGCCCTGAGGGCAGCTGAGACCGTGTGTGCAGCTCTCCAGTGTCTGGGGCTGGCAGAGGAGATGGGGCAGGCACTGACCAGCACCAATCCTGCCTGCAGCTGGGTCAGCTGGCAACTTCTGTGCCTCAGTTTCTCACCTGCAGAGGGACAAGGCAGTTTGTAGACTTCATAGACACTGGGGACATGCAATTAATTAGAGCCTGCAGCGTGCACCTCAAAGGGGAAAGTATTGGGTTAAATTTTGTTGCAATGGAGGTTGTAGTCATTGCAATCACAGTAATTGCTTTCTTATGATAGTTTGGCACTTTCACTGCTCTAATGGCAGAAATCATAGCAATTTCTCCCTTAAATTCTGTATGTTACCCCTTAAAACAAAGACAGTGAAAGGTGCTCAGGCCATCACTCTGCAGAGTGTTTTGGATCATGGAAAAGTCTGGAAGGCTGGAAGAGGCTCACAGCTGGAGCAGCACGAAGAACACAACACTGAGAAAACAGCTTGGAGCACGGAATCAGCGTTGCCCAGGAGCCGAGAGGGAGTTGTACCTGTTTGTGGGGAATTTGAAGAAATGCCTGCCTTGAATACCAAATTGTGTTTCTAACAGACACAACCCACCAATCCTTCATATAGGAAAACACAGCAGTGTGAAGCATCCAAAATCAGGAATGTGAAGGGAGAACTCTTCAATGTTAGTCAGGTAATTTTTTACTTAAAAAAAATTATTCCTTCTTTAAGGATTTTTAAAAAAATTCTTCTTTAACTCTGCTCATTCTGATATCTCAGGTTTGAGCTTTTCTATTTTTCAGGTTCTGTGCTGCTTTAGTGTGTGGGTCTGGGCTTCATATGAGGGGATGGTGAGATCTCTGCACAGAGCAGGGAGACAAAACAATTCCTTCTCCAGCTGGGGACCAAGGACAAATGATCCAGATCTCAGGCCCAAGAGCACAAACACCATGGGCTGGAGAGAGAAAAACAAACAGGATGGGACTGCCTGGGCTGGAGCTGGAATTGGACAATGAACTCCAATATGGAAAAGGAGCAGAACTGATAAAAGTGAGAGACCCCGTGACCTGTGGGCATTTTGTGACCATTTTGGTTCACCTGGGGTGCAGCCCTGGCTGGGCTCTGGTGCTGCCCAAAGTGGATCCATTGAGGCCTCCTGATAAATCCCTACTTTATTCTTTAGTTCCTCCAGTCTCTGTTCTAGGACAGCCTTCTCAAGGCATCAGTTCTGCTTTGGAAGTGATGATCTCCCACAGCTCCACCTGTCTGCACGGTGCTGGCTGGGATTTGCTGCTTCAGCTGGGCTTTGGGTGACTATAGGGACAACCAGAGGCAAACCCAGAGAAATGAGAGGTGCCACCCACAGCAAATGGGATTTTGTCAGGAACACTTCATCGTGCTGCTTTGCTGGGGCACTGAAATGTAAAAAGCAACTGAGGTGGTAAGGGGGTAAGGAAGGTGCTGAGTAACGAGCAAGCAATTAGGGCAGGAGAGGGGAAATTCACTTGTAGAAGAGTCTCAAGCTGCACCAAGGGAAATACAGGTTTGATATTAGGAAAAAGTTTTTCATGGCAAGAGTGATAAAGTTCTGGAATGGCCCAGGGAGGAGGTGGAGTCACCACCCCAGGAGGTGTTTAACCAAGGCTGGAGGTGGCACTGGGTGCCAGGGCTTGGTTCAGGTGTTGGGGCTGGCTTGGACTCGATGATCTTGAAGGTCTCTTCCAACCCAGTGATTCTGTGAATTCTGTGAATTCTGTGAAGAGAGTGCAGAGCCAGGGTACCAAAGAAGACCCACAGCTGTTAGCAGGTACTAGCAACTTGGGCCATTATGGTTGAAGTAACCACCAATAAAATCTAATCAATGAAATCCCTTTTAAGTTGGTTGGATCAGTGACCCAGAAAATAGCTCCCCTGCAGAAAAGGAAATGATAGTCTATAAAGTGAGAACTCAATGGGAAAAATCTATTAAAGTGAGCGAGCTATAAGGAGACCTTTGGTGTTAACTGAAACCTTTTGGAAAGAAGCCACAAAAAAACTCAGAGCAGGCTTTTAACCCTTCAGTTGCCACCGTGCCAGGAACTGCTGAGGCCAGGCAGGGATGATGGGATGGTGATACCAAAACTGCAGGAAAAACAAAACCCTCCAACAACATATTTCGTGTTAGAGAATGAAGGCATTACTTTATTCTGGCCAGGATGTGCAACAGAAATAACTTCATCCACACATTGCCTCTGTTATAGATACATAGAATAATATTGGCTTTTCGCAAATATTGAAATGTATTCTGTATGTGTGGTGTTAAAGTAACTTTGCTATAAAGATTTCTGTTGTTAACTAAAATTTAGAAATAGCTGATATAAATATGCTGTCTGCTTGGATGGGATATCATCCAATGAATGCAGGATGAGGACCCTGCTACAGATCTGCCAACCATCAGCACTCACTGACTGAAGAGAGTGTGCACCAAGGCCCAAAACTGAAGGTGATGATAAAAAGGATTAAAAGCACAACCCAGGAATGTCCATGCTCTAAAAAGGTGGAACTGAGGAGGAGCCATGCTAAACAATTCTTGGAACATGTGAAGTAGTGTGGGGAAAAGTTTAATATGCATAATTGTTTATGAACATGTAACAGGCTGATGCCATAGAATGTTTCCAAAATTGCAGGTGTGCTCTTGGCTGAATGCCATCTTTGTTTTCTTGTCTTTATCTCCTATTGTCCTTTATTAAACTTTTAAAATTTTCACAGGATAGTGAACCTTGTTTTTCACACCTGGGTTTGCAGAGAAAATCCTTCCATCACACAAGGTTTTCACCAGAGTTTTCTTGTTCTTATACAGTCACAACCCAGTGGAATCTATTGGTTCAATGTTCAGTGGTCCCAAGTTCCACAGTTTGTAGTATTTGGTTTCCTATTGATCCCTTCATCTTCAATGCTATTTTGGTTCTCATTCTTGGTTCTCTCATTGATCTTGTCCCAGACCAGGTGTCTTTGACCATGCCAGGGCTGATGTTTGGAGTTGATGTTCATTAATGCTCATTATCTCTTGTGCATCTTCTGTGCTGCTCCCAGTCTGCTGAGATATGAAGCTCATCACACCTTGAGTGATGAAAAGCCTTTGAAAAGAAACTTAAAATTCCTTTCCCTCGAGGAAAAGGCAAACAAGACTGACTAAAGTTACCCCAAAAGTTAAGTTTTTGTATTGTTTTCTGACAATGGGGCGGGGAGGATGCGGTGGCAGCACAGGGCTGGTGTTCAGCCCCAGCTGAGAACTCAGGGTGGATTTTGGAGTACCCAGCAATGCTGGGAATCCAGGAACAGCCTCACCCTGCAAGGCTTTGAGCTGATTTCTCCCCCTGCCAAGAGGTGGATTCACAGTGTGCCCAGAATTACCACTCAGCTTTTTGGTACCAGAGAAGGCATTTAAACCTCAGCTGGCAGGGCATCCTGAGCCTGGGACAGTGCAGAAGATGAATGTGAGGGACCAAGGAGTGCATTATGAAGGAAAGGGTGATAAAAATATCACACCCAACTAAATTTGAGGGAAAAATAATCTGTTTTTCACAGGTTTCTTTTTTTGGTCCAAAAATCAGATTTCTGTTGTCTACCTACAGACAGTATTGATTGATTGCTAAGACTAGAAGACAAAAAGCAGAATCTCTGCCTTGTTTCTTCCGACAAATCAGTGCAATTTCTGAAACGTCTGAGAATTTAAATGGGGATCCAACAGTCCTGGAAATGTAATTCAATAACAACAAAACCATCTTGAAAGAAGTTATTAATACAGAACCTCCTGAAAATCAGATAATTCAGAATATGCCATGCATTAAATTCCATCTAGGATTAATTTGATTCAACTACTTTATTATTTTTAAATGCTAGGCCATCCTCATTCATTATCTAACAATGAAGAGAAATTCAGTGATGCAAAAGAAGTCTAATATCTAGGAAAATCTGTTATCCAGAATTAGGTCTTGATCAATCAATATAGACTTCATTCTTGCATATAAATCATAGTAAAGAAGCTAAGAATATCCATGTAGAAGTATCAGTCAAATGTGTTTTCACACTTCCAGTTTTAAAAGTATTGGAAGTAATACATCAAATCTGCCCCCAGGGACACTTAGCTCTTTTTACCTTTATCTTCACTTGCTACCTCTGACTTTTTCATTCCATGTAAGTGGAAAAGGGATGGGAAGAGAAAGCTTATATACACTGAAGACTGTGTGAAAAGCATGTGTAACCTCTGCTCTTTTTAAAAGCAAAATCCATGAAATCACAATTTGAGAAAACTTTTTCTAAAGAACCTGCTCTGGAAGGTCATCGAGCTGCAGGACCTGAGATATTTCTGCCTGTAGGAATCATTATAGTAAAAGTTCAGATTCTGAAAGGCTGAAAAGAGGATCCTACTTTATTGCAATTTTACCTTCTTTTCTTTGAAAACTGTTTAGTGCTGTTGTTTGGCCAAGTAGGTTTTCCAGGGAGAACTTAATGAGGGGAAAAAGTGAGGAACCATGTGGAGCATTTGGACATTTTGACATTTGGACATTTTCTGAGTGAAGCCCGTGCTGGGGTGGGGCTCATGCTGCTTTGCCAGAAGGGTGAAGGGATCCAACTGGCATGTGCCATACTGAAAACCTAAAGATAGACAAACATATCATGTATTATATATGAAATGAATTTTAAATTCACCATTTAAAGACCACTTTAAGCCACAAAAATGTGCCTCAAACAATAATCCACTCTTGGTTCTGAAGAAGTAAATTTTGTCCCATTTTTTTTTTACTCTGGATATATTTATGTGGGGCAAATAAATATTAATAAAAGACACTTGTCCTTTCACGTTTGATGCTTTTCATGCCATGGTGCCAAGATGTGTGCCCCCATGTACAAAACTAAACCCCCCCTGTACAAGCATTAAAACCCCCCATGTACAGCACAAAAAAATTCTTCCCTCTACTTTGTAACTACTTCTACTATAATATCTAAACTTTTGTGACTTCTTGTTCTTCCTGCAAGGTTGGTAAATCGTTCCATGGTTCAAATCCAAAATCACAGCTGTTTCCAGCTGCTGCCAGGGTCTGAAATGCTTCTGACCTGGGCCTGGAACCTCCAAAAATGTCTGAGGGACATTTTGAGTCCCCACAGCTAGGTCTGCTGGTAGGGATGGAAAGCACTTGTTAGGACCATTATTCAGTAGTTTTTTTGCATTGCCTCTAACATCTGTGGTCACCCCAGCTCATCTTTCCCTCCTTCCAGAGCAAGAACTTTGTGCTCTAGCAGTGAAGGGGTCTCTTGCAGCCAGCCCTGTGCACAGCAGAACCTCACAAGCCAAGACAACCCCCTGTGGCTCCTCTTGTTTACTCCAGCAAAGAATGAAGTGATTAAAGAGGCAGAACATACCTTTTCTCCCCAGGATACACCCGAGAGGCACAGCTGAATAAATACCCTGTGTTTTTGCAGGCTGCTTGCCTGGGAGTTGAACTGCAGGTAGCAAAGAGCTCTGCCAAATGTAGAGATTGCCACACTCTGCACCCACTGCCAATCCCACAGATGAGCGAGGCAGAAAGATTTATAAGGGCAAAGACACATTCCTGTGTGAAAAGCACGTTCACTCTCCTGTGAAAATTTAAAATTTGAATAAAAGCAATAGGAGATAAATACAATAAAACAAAAATTACGGCCAGGTGCATCTTGGCACTCAGCCAAGAGCACACCTGCAATTTTGGAAACACTCTTTACATGACATTTCTATGGCATCAGCCTGTTACAAATTCATAAACAATTATGCATATTAAACTTTTCCCCACACTAGTTCCACATGTTCCAAGAATTGTTTAGCCTATCTACTCCTCCGTTTCGCCTTTTTAGGTGCACGCACATTCCTGAGTTGTGTTTTTAATCCTTTTTATCATCATGTTCAGTTTTTGAGCTTTGTTCCACACATCTTCAGTCAGTGAGTGCTGATGGTTGGCAGATCTGTAGCAGGGTCCTCATCCTGTGTTCACTGGGTGTTATCCCATCCAAGGAGGCATTTTAACACAAGCACACTCGTATCAGCTATTTCACTACTATGCCTAAGGTTCATTAAAAACAGAAATAAAAACTACATCTTAATAACAAAGTCCCTTTAACGCCACACATATAAAATCCATTTTCATATTTGTCAAAAGCCAATATTACAATATGTATCTATAACACCTGGAGTTGGCTGTGCTGCAGCTGGAGCTCTCTGGGCTTGAGCTCAGTGCAGGGGATGTCTCAGCCTGATGCTCTCTACTCTTTCAGCTCATGCCCTAGGATGAAGGCTCTGGGATGTGGCAGAGATAATTCCACTGGCTGGTTTGTGCACTGACAGCCATCCCTGCCCTTACACAGCATTTTGCATCCTTCTGTGAAAAACAAGGTCCACTTTATTGTAAAAATTTAAAACTTTAATAAAGGACAATAGGAGATAAAGACAATAGAGCAAAGATTTATGGCTGGGTGCCTCTTGGCATTCAGCCAGGAGCACACTTGTTATTTTGGAAACACCCTTTTATATCCCATTTCTATTGTCTCAGCCTGTTACATATTCATAACCAATTCTGCATATTAAAACTTTTCTCCAAACTAGTTTACATGTTCTAAGAATTGTTTAGCATGTCTCTTCCTTGGGTCTGCTTTTTGGAGCGTGTGTATTTCTTGGCTGTGGTTTCAGTCTATTCTTATCATCATTTTTAGTTTTGGGCTTTGGTCTGTACTTTTTACTGATGGTAAATGTTGATAGTTGGCATATCAGTAGTAGGGGTCTTCTTCATTTGTTCACTGAATATTAACTAAGCAGGTATTTTAACACAAGCATACTTATATTAGCTATTTTACTATGTTTAAGTTTAGTTAACAACAGAAATAAAAATTATATCTTTATAGCAAAGTTACTTTAACATTATACATATAGTATTAATTTAAATATTTGCAAAAATCCAATGTTATAATATAGATCTATAACACTTCTGGAATGGCCACTCTTTTTTCCTAAGAAGCTTTACATGTTTTGAGCTCGTATCTCTGTGGAATGCGAAGACACTCTCAGGGAACAGGAGGGTAAAAGGTTGATGCATTTTCACTGAGCTGGCAGGTTAAGGTGTGTGTGAGCAAAATGTGTTCAATAAGAAACACAGAAACCCATGGAGAGGGTTTTTATAACCTCCACTCCTGGCATTGCAGCAATTTTTCTGTCTCTCCTTCACTTTCTCTGCCTATTTTGATAGACATCAGCAGAATAGAGATGATTTTTCTTCTTAAAAAAAAAACCCAAACAAAAATCTCCAAAAAACCAAAAAAGCCACCCCCAAAATAAAGAAAACCCAATCCTAAAACAAACATAAAAGAACCCAACCCCCCCCCCAAACAAACAAAACAAAAAAACCAAAAAATAAAACAAAACGCCCCCAGTCAGTCACTGGTTTCAGTGGGCACGAGAATGGCTGCATCTTGTGTAATCAAAAAGAGGACACAAAGTAAGAATGAAGTACAGTCTTAATTAGGGAAGAAAAAGAATTTTTTTCCAAAGAAAACCTGTATTGAACAGTTCTATTTTCATGTTTAACTGGACTGCTGAAGTGTGCTAAAATGCTTTGAACTTGCAAACAGAGTAACTCCTCTAATCCTTTGCTGAAGCCCACCAAGAAAAGGAAGATATTTGTTTAAGATACCCTGCAAAAGGCACGGGGGAGCTGCTGAAGGCTCCTGCTGTGTGGGGTCATGGGCTGCAGTGCACAGCCGCTGATTTGGGAGCAGACTCGGGGTTCTTGATGGATGGAAAAGCATCTGCTGCTGTTTTTCAGCCAGCCCAATGTGCTAACGTGAGCTGGCTGAGTGAGCACAGAGACCCCTTCCCTGGGACAAATCCCAGCTTCCTCTGAAAGCTTCAAACGTTTTATTTTTTTTTCTTCCTGTCAGATTCCAGACAGATGAAATTTCCTTGGCATAGACCTATTCCATCTCTCCTCTGAATCACAATAAATCATGACTTGGAGGGTAACTGATCAAGAGTGTGGGAAGAGAAGGTGGCTTTGTTCAGACACAAACTCATCTGCCCACCAGCTTGCCTCCTCCCGTGGCTCCTGCCTCTGCTACTTCTGATTTTGTGGAAAATCCCAATTTCAATTTGATTCCAAAGCTTGCTGGGTCCAGTTGATACTGTTGTTTGTATGATAGTGTAAAGAGTGAGTACATTCCTCAGGTCATAAATCATCTCAACCTGACCCCAATTAACTACAGACCCTGGATTTAATTTCTCAGTTCTCAGCAGCCATAACAAATGAGGTCATTGTGTGTCAGTGAGACACTGGGGCAGACACCGCTGGGGAATGGTTCTGGCCCAGTTGTGCTGCTGGGAGAGTGAAGGAGACAGGAGGGATCATATCTTCTGTTGCTTTCCAGATAGCAGTCATGGCATTCCTGGCAGCATAGGTAAAGCATTTCCAAGAGGATACAGGAAAACCACAGATCTGGAAGTTTTATTGAAATTTTGCTCCCACAAGAGAGTGAGGCGATCTTTGACACCTGTGGCTGCCTGCCTTGCACAAAATGATTCAGCTGTAAGAATCTAGCACCCAGTCAAGCACATCATGAGCTCACATGTGCATTACAGGCACCTGAACTGCCCTTCCCTCTTGAAGACTCTTTATTTTCATGTGACACATGGCAAAGACTGCACGGCACCTGTAAAAGAGTCTGTGTCTCTGTTTTTGGAAAATACACTGCTGCAGGGCTGATGGTCACCACATTCTTCAGGTTGGAGGGTTCTTCTGAACCGGTACAGCACCACTAAGAAGGATTCGATGTTCTTTCAAATAAGATCTTTTTGAGCTCAGTGTGATGCTAGAAATCAAAAAGTTGTGGAAAGAGTTTTGAACCCGTTGTTCCTGAGGCTGAGATTTATGCCTTGGATTTGAACAGGAAAATCCAAATTACTCTTTCCTACAATTCACTGCTTTCACTGTGTTGTTTTACCAATAATGTTTATCTTGTTCTTTAATGTTATCATAAAAGGGCAGTAATGATACAATAATGGTGAATAATCTAAAATTCCATCCCTAAGGAAAGCTAATCAGATCCGTTCACTAATGACAACCAGCATGAGAAATTAATGAACTCTTTTTGTTTCCAGTTTAAACTACCTGCCTTTAACCCTGCTTTATACCACTGACTACTTCTCCGTTGAGTAATGTAGTTTTTATTTGTGAAACCTCATACTATTAAATGCAATGAGCTCATCCTTTTTCTTGGCGTCATCTCATCTTGATTCTGGCAGAGACACAAAGAAATTACAGCAGAGAGAAGACTGTAAAAAAAGAGAGATCATTTTTCTCTTAAAAATAGTCATGTTGGTCCTGGTAACTCAGAAGGTAAGTGAAACTTCAAGCCCAGTTTTATATTTGAAGTTATACACAGATTACAAATCCAACAGTGTCACCCTTGCATTGTTTTCCATATTGTGAGTTATATTTTTCCTACATATTCATATATGTAAAAGATGTCAAAGCAGCTGCAACTGGAAGAGATTTTTTTCATTTGGGTGTCACCTGGAACAATCACTGAGTCCAAACGGTTGCCTGCAGGGCTGACCAAAAGTTAGAGCCGATTACTGGGAATATTACCAAGTGCACAGAAAGCTCTAGAAAGTTTCAGCACAGCTTCCTCTCCAGCTCTTCTCTCATCTTGTTACTGCCTGAGAAATTTTCACAGTGCACAAAGAAAAGGAACTGTGATGTGTTAATTGATGAGATAATGTGAGCCATATTTAATCTCTTGAAGAAGATCAATATTGAGCCAGACAAGGACTCCAGATGCCTCAGTTCTCTCGCCAGTGCTCTCCCAGCACTGGGCAGCTCCCCACTTTCCAGTTTGGGAAGGAGGGTAAATACACATTGACCATTTTGGTTTTCTTCTTGATACTTGCCTATTTTAAATGACAAAATGTCTCTGGGACAAGGCCTGCTCTGTGCCAAGCACTTTGAGGCTCTGGTCTTAATAATATCTCATAATATCTCATGGTGCTACAGAATGCAAGGGGTAAATAGATGTGTTTCCACTGAGTTTGTTTCCCTTATGGCTTCCTTGGGCTTTTTAAACAGCTCTGCCAGGACTGGGAGGCTTGGTTTTTTTTTTTCAGAAATCTTGTAAAGACACAGGAAGAATTTCATTATTGCAGTAGAATGACTTTTTTCCATGCTTATTTATTTAATGTTCGAATAGTTGAAAATATCTTCTCAGTGTGTGCATGGAAGACTTCCTGCCTGGGGTGTGTGAGGGACCCTGAGCATGCAGAGGAAAGAAACCAGATTCATCCTGGAAGGCAGCAGTGTAAACACGTCTTCAGTGCAGACAAGAACCCTTAGGTCTTGTCATGTGAAACATATTCCAGTTGTGTCTGTGTTTTCTCCTGCAAATAAATCAGTGAGAGATGTGTCTAAAAACGTTTTCTTGACACAGACAATTTCTCACCTCGTTACTTTATCCTCTTTTTAATAGATTTGTTTTTTTATTGGGATACTTTAAAGAAGTTTATAACTCAATCCAGCTAAATATAGGTGACTTGAAGACAGCAAGTAGCCTGCCACAAGTCCATGCTGCCAGGACTTCTGAGTAAGAGGCCTCATTTTACATTTGTGCCATTTCTAGGAATAATCAGAGAATAGAGTATTGGGTGTTTGTATGCTTCAATGAAGATTGGCTTCTTGAGCTACGCTTTTCCCTAGAATGTTCTTTTCAATTAACTTCAGACAGAACCTGTGGATAATTACTATGGAGAGTTATACTTCTATTCATTGGAAAATAACTTCCAGTCCAGATTTGTAAGATACCCTGACATTGGGATCAGGGTCTGTCCTCCTCAGGTAAGGAAAGGGGATGGAGCAATTAAATTACATCTGATAGATTTTTTTTTTTAATTGGAAACTGCATAGATTCTCAACAGTTAAATCACTTTTCTTGATCATCTCTTATGAACTAGAGAGTGGGAAGTAAGAAAAAAAATAGAGAATGGGAAATGTTGAAGTGCAAGTATATTATATTTCTATATAAAATATAGAAATATAGCAACTGACAGAACAAGAGGACACAGTCTCAACTACATCAGGGAAGGCATAGGTTGGATATTAAGAAAAAAATTTTCACTGAAAGAATAATAAAGTACTGAAACTGTCTTCCCAGGGAGGTGGTAGAATCACCATCTCTGGATGTGTTTAAAAAAAAACTGGACATGGCATTTGGTGCTATGGTCTAGTTGAGGTCTTAGGGCATAGGTTGTACTTGATGATCTTAGAGGTCTCTTCCAACCTCATTATTCTGTGATTCTGTGAATATAAAAGTAGATGGAAGTATAAAACTTAGGATGTTTGTGGTGAGTATTGAAAGGAAGAAACAATCTTTTTTTGGAGGTATCTTTACAACCATCAACTTAACTGCAGCATTGCTGGGCTAACACTCACCTGGTGATAAATTCCTGGGTGTAGGAAACACTTCACACGTGGCATTCTGGGTGAGAAATTAACCTTGTGTGTGAGTGTGGACCATAATAAACTTTCACTGAACTAAAAATGTAGGGCTGTAAGAAAGCAAGTCAATTCACGGGTTTGTTTCCTGCTCCAAAGCAGCAGGACTGAGGGAAGCTTGGAAAAATGTTTTCTTCTTTAATAAGGAAAAAGAAACACGACTCAAAGCTCCATGGTATGAAGTCACCATGCTCTCTGTTACTCACTCCCATTATCTCTTCTGCAATCTCCTCCCAGAGGAGCTCCCTGGAAGCTTATCCCTGTCTAAGAGTTATTTAAAAGAATAAAATAACAATTATGGTATAGAGGAAGGGAAGAGTGGTGTAAGAGTCTGGTGCTGTATGAAAATCCTTCCTGCAGGAGCTGGAACAATGTGGCATTGTGTGTAGGGAGGGTGGGGATGGGGAGCCAACACCTGGACCCAGAGCCGAGGGGAACTGCCCCACCATAACTCACAAATACAGCCTGAAAGGCAAGAGCCTGAGCCTGAGGTTATTTTGTTATTTTGCAGCCAAACCAGGCAAGTTCCAGGCAGACAAAGCCCTTCTGCTGGAAGCACTGAAAGAAAGTGGATTTCCTGTCCATCTGCCTGGAGGAGCTGTGTGGATCCAGTAGGCTGAGCCCAGTACAGACTTACTTCTTGGAGGGGCTCTGCACTTTCCTCAAGGGAAGGGAATTATCCAAAATATGAGATAGTGGCTGATGAAACTTAATATGAGCACTGCTAGAGGTGGGGGAAGAAAATGGGGTAATTGAAAAATGGTGTGTTCTGTAAAATGCCCTGATTTGTTGTGAGATTTGTGCTTGTTTCCATGCATAGGGAATCCTACAGGAAGTAGAATTTGTAGGTTTTGCTTATGTAGAATGCGTCCCAGTCAAAATCTCTGGCTGTGAAATGTTTGCTAAAGGGCTCTCTCGTTTCCCAGACAGTGTGAACTGGAGGGTTTGGTTCCTTATTCACAGCAGGTCTATGACATTTTTTACTGGGAGGGTGGTGAGGCCCTGGCACAGGTTGCCCAGAGAAGTTGTGGACACATTCAAGGCAACATTGGACTGGCCTTGGGTTATCTTTGGAGTTTAAGTAGCTCCACTGACTGGAAAAATCCCTGGCTTAAAGCTGTGGAATGGCCTGGAGGAACTGAGGACTAACAAGAGAGGAGTCATGGGATACAGAACCTGTAAAACAAATCAGGGCCTCTGCTCCACTGGCATCTGGCTAGAAAGATAAAGAGTCCATAAAGTCTCTGACTCTAAGGAAAGCACTTCTCTTGGTCTATTTAGAAGAGGCAGCACAGATATAAAGGGCTCCAGCACATATTTTTATGTTTACACAGATATCCCCATTCCCTGTGGGCTGTTTACACTGGCAGAAAGTCTCACTGCTCTGCTTGCCTGTGCTTCCTGGGGAATTCCTGCCAGACTCCTCTGATGCCATGGGGTAACTGTGTGCTCGGATTATTTATTGAGAATAAAGCGTGGAAAACATTGCCAAACATCCCCAGGTCGCTTCCCTCTCTTCTGTGAGGAGAATACAGCCTGATGTGCATTTCTGAGAAAAATAATTGCAGGTCAAAGACTTTGCTCCCAGGCCACAGGCCTTCCCTGGGAGATTCTTGGCACCAGAGGTTCAGAGGTCAAATGCTTTGATGTCAGGAATGAAATGGTCCTTCTCAAAACACTAAAATCTTAGAGTGAGCAGATGGTTAAATGAAGAAATTACCTAAGCACAAGAAGATCTCACAGGTGACTCATAGCTTATTTATCAAAATTCAGAGAAAGAGCTGCTTAGGAGCTGTAATTATGGGTACAGGCCGAGATCCCATTGATTAGTTTTTGAGTAAATTAGGAGTCATTATGCTACCATTGACACTTCCTTGAAAGGGAAGATTTATTAGCCTCTCATCTGGGTGAGGAGCTGGTTTTGGTTTATGTTAGTAGCCAAGAGCCCAAAAGTTTTCATCTCAAAACCAGCTGCTCCTGCAGGTTGCAAACTTTTTGACCACAGTGGAGAGGAGGAGATGTACAGTGTTAAATGGCTTAAGAGGTTACAAGGCCAGAAGTAAAGAAGAACTCCTGCTCCATGGTGATTTGTGTCCCAGGAGAAGAAGGTAGGAGATCTGAGCACCAGAGCTCTTCACAAAAGACAGTTTTCTTTAGTCTTGGCCAAGAGTTCAGTCAGAAGTCTAATCAGAAGGCACCAAGGTTCAAGAAGCAAAGCCAAAGACATTTTCTGTTCTTAAAGATAAATAAACTGTAGCTTCTTCTCATCTGTGCATAGGGAATTTTTTAGCCACCTAGTTTTATGTCAGCTGAGTAGTGAGATCATGAACCTGTTTCTAACATGAGGTTTGTTAACCAAAATAATGGTGCTCTGTCATTGTCCACCCTTTTCACTGCTGATGTAACTGGGATCTGACCATAACTCCCTGTCAGTACCAACTTGCATTTAAACATCTACCACAAGGTGGATATTTGAGGGTAATTTTCCTTTCATAAAGATCTGAAGAGACAGGGCTAGGTCTAGTTCAGAGAGAAACATGCATACCCCTAGATGTTATAACTGATTATTTAGTAGGTATTATAGTCACAGAATTTACATGGGTTTACATCCATGCTGTGCCTTCAAGTTTGTGGAGAGGTCCTGTGTGAGACATCCCTGATGCTGTTTTCTTTTTTTTTTTTTCAAGGGCAGAGGAGTGTTGGCATTTTGTTTTGTGCAACTGTTGTTTTTGGAAAAAGTGGATAAAAGCAAGTAGTGCAGTATGGGAAACCAGACACCAGCCTAATTCACTTCCTCAGTGCTGCTCAAAGTGCTCAAGTTTCTTTAGTTTTAAATAATTTATTTAAAAAAATAATTATTCTTTTAAATTGGTTTTGCACAAATACTTACTTTAAACTGTTGATATTTTTAATCCATCAATCAGAGTTTGGAAATGTTGAAAAGTAATGTAATATATGTTTTTTCTTAGTAGATACCGTAAGGAGCTCTTTGAAAAGAATACAGCATCCCTGTTTTTTTGGTTTTATTTTTAAGTTGATATTTATCAATTTTGAAGTCTTTTACAAGTGGAATCACCACTAACAGCTTTATAAACATATAATCCAGATATACAAATTTATACCCAGCATATCTACAGTTCACATGCAACCACAACAGCAATGCATCAGGGTAAGGTGAAAGGCTATAGCTGCAAATAATTGTTACCTTTGAAATATTTGAACCAAAGTTTCAGTATCAGTATTCTCAATGGTCATAATGTGGTACACTAGTGTAAAATTCTGCTTAAAATATGGCATTAGTAGATGAAACAAAAATATATAAGAAATGGGAGCAGGCATTATGCTTTTCTAAGTCATGATTTGATACACTACAATTTTCAGTTGAAAGTGGGGATAATTTAAAGTGGGAATGTTCCTAAATGTTCTTAAGACTTCTGGTGGTGCTGTGGCAGTTTATTGGAAAACTTGAAACCAAAATAGTGACATTTTAGCTGTTGTGTTGAGAGTTCAATCTGTGGTGCCTGCTGGGACATTTGGTAATGACTGCTTTGAAAAAATATTTGAAACTGAGATCTAGCAATTTAATTTCAGGATTTACAGTAAGCTTGGAAAAAATCTCCCTCTGCAAATTGCTGCCATCAACAAGGCATTGACCTTCTTGGACTGTCAGTGTGAAAGTCATCTCTTCTGAAACTGGTGAGCAGACTTGTGTGTACATATATTTTTAGTCTCACATTTTATTTTGTAATCTTATTGTCTATTCATACAGGTGTCTAACTCATTTGGCAAGAAAAATCAGTGACTATCAAAGTATTTATTTCTCTCCAAGTAGGGCACAGGGAAAATGTGCATTGTCAAGTCCAAATGCAGACTGAATAGGTGTGACCAGGGGAAGCCTGGATGAGAGCAGAGCTGCATATGCTGACTAACAATCTGGATTCTCTGGATGTTTGAGAGTCTCGACAACATTATTCCTGTTTTACATTCAATGTTTGTTGTTGTTTTTTTTTTTTTTTCTGTAGACACATCTGTGGTAGTAAGACAGTTTGAGAGACAAAAATCAAAACCATGCTCTCCTTTGGCTTTTTTCCCCCCATGCTCTTTAATTGCTGCTGTAACCTCAAGCATCATGAACCTTTTAGAGACTATGGGCTACAGGATTGTCAGGCAGGGTGATCTCATTGTGTAGCTGATTCTAAGCAGTTGCACCCACATTCCAATCAATGACTTTCTCCAAACTCCTCTCCCACTGCTGCAGGGACTACTCAGAGCTGGGGGAGGCAGCAGAGTCCACATCCTCTGTGTCATGTTCGTGTAGGGGCACTGCTTGCCCACCTTTAACACGTTTCCACTTCATCCTTCTGTTTTGAAACCATACTTTGACCTGGGTGATAAAGAGAAAGTAATTACTTGTTGCCTCAACCTGAGCTGTATAAGCAGAGCTATGCATATGTGTGTAGGCAGATGATTTGTGGAATTCTGTAAGAAAAGGTGAACAGAGTTTGTCTAATCCATCTCTCTAACACAGAGTGGAACAATTCTTTCTAAAATGTTCCACACAGATGTTCCTCTGAAACCCTCAAAGGTGGTACACATACTTTGCCTAGAATCTGTCTTCATCTGTCAAATAAAGCACAATGACTCTCATGTATTTTTAATATCTAGGCCATCCAATCTAATGCTTCAGGAATTTTAATTTGCCTCACATAATAATGCAATTCTTCTGCTGTCCACGCAGCCTTGATAAGGAAACCTGGACTGAGATGACAATGAGAGAACAGAAACACTTGTCTCCACAAAACTCTGTATAATTGTCTTTCCTTACCACCTCAAAATACCACCTGATCCAGGAAGAATGCATGTATCAAATATTCATTTTAATAATTTCCTGTTAGTCAAAGTCTAAGGTGATATCCATATTGCATATGTAAACCTTGATATATCAATATGCACCAATGCATGGTGGTAAGCAAGAACTCAGTAAAGACCAGTTATTACCAGGTCTATCTTTAGTTGAGAGAAACATAATTAAATTATTAACTACTTACAGAAATGTGTAATGAAGGTGTTTGAAAGAATGTGGAGGCTTTGTTTTAAAATACCTCTGTGCCATTGCAAAAGCAGACCCCTGAGTAACAAATCTGGGGTTTGGCATTAGGGAGAGGTTGTGGGGGAGGGAGAAGGAGCAGGGGAGGGTTTGGGAAGTACTTGTCTTTCGGTGAGATCCAGGTTCACAGCGATCTCGTATCTCCTGAGCCTCGTCAAGTAGTTGTGGTGGGCAAATTCAGCTTCCAGCTCCCGCAGCTGCTCCTTGGTGAAAGCTGTCCTTTCCTTGCGTGATTTGCTGCTGGTTTCTGCCTTATTGCTTGAGTTCTGGCTCTCTAAGAGGCAAGCACACTGGTGTGATTTGTGCTTATGCTGATGCGTGTCAACGTGTGCAGTTGCAGAGATCTAAACAGCTCCTTGAAGTGCTCAGTGGAAGCTTTAAGATGCTTCTTTATGCCCCCTCGAGCTCAGCATGACTGAGTGGTGCTGCCAGCCTTGGTTTTGAGAGCACAGATTTGGGACAGCTCAGTCAGGATGGGGACTGGTGTCAGAACTGCCTGGGTCTGCACAGGCACAAAACAGGAGCTGTGGGAAAGAAGCTCTCATTCCTTGCTGCCACTGTATCAAAAGTTTCCTTCCCCACATTTTTACTTTTATGCCTTATACACACATTTTCACCCTGCCCTGATCTACCATGCAGCAGGCAGCCAAATGCATGCAGCATGCAGGATGTCAGGAGTGCAGGGAGCCCAGCTTTGGTGCAGGACATGAGAACAAATCACTCAGTGAGCACCCTCAGCTGTGGAGCATGGCCTGGAAATACCAGGGATGGGAGCAGTAAAACAAGCAAAAGCAGAGAAACAGTGGGTTTTGCCCAGAGCACCCTGGTTTTTAACTTTTTCTAATTCTTGCTGAATGAAAACTACAAGCAGATCTGGTGTCTGTGTACATGACAGAATCATCCTTGTAATTGTGCTGTCCTGAAAAACCTGTTTGCTATTCCTGTACATTTCTGCAATGTAGTCAAGAGTTGTATTTCAAAGCCAAATTTCAAGCCATAGCCAAAGTGATGCTGTACCAATTATGATAATAAGGAAACACAAACTGACTTTGCCTGAGACTGTGGCATCCCTTTTTTCATTTTTAAAAATCTTTTCCTTTTCCTTTTCTTTTTTTGTTTCCTTTTTCTTTTTATTCTTTTTATTTTGTTTTCTTTTCTCCTGCATTTTTAAAATTGGTGCTCAAAGAATCTCCAAGCAATGCAAGGAAAAAATGCATTTCTTTTAGTGAGCAAAGTTCAAACTGCCAGTGTTTCAGGGAGTCAGTTTTGTGAGTTCTTTGACTCTTTCTCCCCTCTTGCTCCTCCTGCTAGATTCCCTGAACTAAACATGGTAGTAGTGTTTTTTTATGCTGAGAATTAGTTACTTAATTTTTGTGTGTGACCAGTACACAACGCAGCTCTGTGTGTCCTAGAATAATATTTCTACGCAGAAATGATAAGCAAAATGGTAACAATATGAGCACAATGTGCAGCTTCATCTTCTAGGTGTCATTTTGGTGGCCAAAGTAGTAAAACTGGAGAAATCTGTGAGGTTTTGTGACTGATCTGACCTTATCTGTGCCCATCAGAAAAGGAGAAACCAAACACAGGTCTGGTAATGCACAAGGGAGCAGCGTGGCACACGCTGCACTGGACTGCTTTCCACTCCCAGGGAATTAGTCTGGTTTGTTCCATGCTGCTTTTGCTGCTTCAGAAACCCACAAAAAGAGATGGGGAACGTACAGGAACAAAACTTGACAAGTTTCTGCCCATGTTTTTGCCCTCGGTTGAACAATCCCCTTTGTACTGCACAGACACACTATCACATTTCACAAGTGTGACTTGGGAGGGAGCAGGGGGAAGCAGGATTTGAAGTGTGCATCTCTTGCTGGGAACTTTGCCACCAGCTCCTGGGAGCCTTGAACTCAAAGCCTCCCCTGGGGTGTCTGCTGCCCTCAGGGACACGTGGAGGGTGCAGCAGCTCTCCAAGCCTTCAGCACACGGCAGAAACTATGAACAAGCGGCCAGTGCAAAGTACATGGGAGCTCAGCACAGCCCCGGGGGACAGATTCCCTTTCCAAGGGGCAGTTCCACCAGTCTGCATCCCCAATTATGAAAGTATTGATTTTTACACTGTAGAAAGAATTTTTTTGCTAGCTGGGATGACACAATGAAAACCATGTACATTTTCTGCGTTGTTGGGCATTTTACTAATGGGCAAACTTTTAGAACCTCCTGTTCTGAGGTTAAAATATTTGACATTTAGTGAGACCGAACAGAATTTATATTTAAAGGAAGACTTTGCCTCTTGTACTTCTTACCATAAACTGAGATGTCAAATTCCTAATATGACATTCCCTACCAGCACAGGCAGCTCAAGGTGAGGGATCCTTGCTCTCTGCCATTCTCTTTTGCTCAGACAAATGGCAGGTGTGAAGGTATAACTCCACATCCTAGGACTTTCAGTTCTGTGTGCACATGCCGTGTGACTCCTGCTCAGTTACAGCAAATGTGCATTGTGCTGGTGAGTAAAACACCTAGTTCAGTACCCGAGATCTGCAGGAGTGAAATACAAAGGCCAGAAAAAGAAGAATAAGAATAAGAATAAGAATAAGAATAAGAATAAGAATAAGAATAAGAATAAGAATAAGAATAAGAGTAAGAATCAGAATAGGAGTAATAGTAAGAGTAAGAATAAGAATAAGACAGTAACAGTGCTGTTACCATCTAAAGTTTCCCCAGTCAAATATTATGAAATGTTTTGCTCAGCAGCTTTCTTTCTTAAGTCCCAGTCTCACCAGGTGTTCTCACTCCATCTCCTGCACTCTACCACAACCCTGATTTCATATCACCTACCTGAGCTTTCCTTTTTCCTTCTGGATGGCTTTTTCTCAGAGTCGCTTGTAGGATTTGCTGCTGCCTCATCATCTTCCTCCACAGCCACAGGCAGACTCACTAGGCTGGGGCTGCTGCCCTCTGCCTCTCCAGAAGCCAAGGCCAGTCCTGCCTTTCCTCCTCCTGTGGCCTCGGGTGCTGCCAGGTGCCACTCGGGCTGCTGGAATGAGGGGTGCTGCTCCTGGGGGAAGCTGTGCGGAGCTGTCACCAGGCAGGAGGCTGAGAAATCGGAGTAAGCAGCAAAATCTGCTTTTTGCTGGAAGGAGAACGGTGCTGCTGGATAGGGGCTGAGCCCTGGAGCTGCGCTCAGGTCAGTGTGGGAGCTCCTCACACAGCCCCAGAGCAGGGTGGGGGGCTGCGGGCTGCGCATGCAGCTGCTGCTGCTGGGATCCATCTGCTCCCACTCCTGTCCACACCTCGGGGCTCCTGCCTGCTGTGATCAGCCTCCAGAGGCAGAAGAGAAGCAGAGGGAAACTCTTCCGAATTTTATAGATCACCTCCCTAAACAACAGTTTGCTTGTGGGTTTGATGCTGCTGCAGGTTTGCTGCTTTAGCAACTCTGGTTCTAAAGGTCTTCATTGCCCTGACTGGGGCAACCAGAATTATGCCATGAGCTGCTTCCTTGTGAAGTGCTGGGCATGAGGGAAACACTTTTTAAATACTGTGCTGGGGGGACAGTGACAAGTTTGTGAAGTGAAATGTGAGCGAGGGGAGGGAGGGGTTAACACACATACCCTCAGCCCCTCCAACCAAAGCAAAGCAGGCAGCTATTAATCATCTGAAACCTTATATGCACATCTAATGGGATTTGCAGATGGAGCCTTTTAAAGAAACAATGTCTGTATTTTTTTTTTCAAGGAAAAGAGCAGCACACAAAAAAAAGTCTTTAATGTTTCCTTGTAACACTATGAAGTTATTTTTATTGCACTGTTAACAAAATTCTCTGTCTTGGGTTTAGAAAAAGCCCTAAAACAGGATTCAATAGACACCAAATTTCAAGAACTAAAGTGGGAAATAGAAGTAAGAAAGGACTTCACTAATTATATATAATTTAAGGCCCAATCCTAAGGTCAAAAAAAATTATTAAACCTGGCTTGTACACACATGCAAAGCTTTGAGTGATGTTTGTTTGTTTTGTTAGATTTGTAACACATGTATTTGCTGAGGGTTGGAGTCTGCTGCCAGTGGCAGTTATTCTTTCTGTATTCTACTTTCTAGGGAATTTTCAATTCACCCTCCTGCAAGGAAATGTCCTGATTTTATGCCAATGAAAGACATGTTTTTCATCTTTTGTTGAACATTTTATAGTTTTTCCTAACAGAAAGCAGATTTTTTTTAGACCCTAGAGCCATCCCAGCTGAAAAGACATTAACAGGGAATCTGTTCTCAATCCCCTTTTCCCAGAAGTGTGGCAGCTGAGGATGCCCCAGACGCTGCTATGCCAGGGTTCTTCATATTTTTAATGACAATTAAGGTATGCATGTGTTCCATGTTTCCAGAATCTGCTTGCAACCTTTCAAATACTCCCCCAGGCCTTGCTCCACGTTGTGTGTGCCTCTTTCCCTTCTCCCACCACTGCTGCTGGGTTTTGTGCTGTCTCAGGGGCACAGGGATTTAACAGACAAGAGGTCTTCACTTTTCACAAGAGCTGAAGTGATACTGAAGTTATTTTTGGTTTTGTATCGTTCAGAATTGTAAAATTTAATGGAATCTGGGTGAGGTGGGGAATGTGTTTATGCTGTTATATCTGTTGGTTTTTAGACTTGGCCTTTTTCCAGGAAATAAAATTATTTTCATTTCGATCCTCTTGAACAGGAACATCAAATTTCTTTCTCTCACAGGAATCTAAATTTTAATGCAAAATACTCAATATCTGATAGCTAATTCATTCTCTAGGAAGAACTCACCTAAACACTTAAATCTGTTGCTTTGCTGCATTAAATAGTAAACATTTAAAAGCATTTCATACTCACAGGCAGGAGGAAGACCCTCAGACTCTTTTTCTGAAAGGTTTTGAGGAATTTGTGAATGCTGCACATGTTTCAGGCACTGGCAGAATCTAAGTCAGAGTCCAGAAGGTTTTGCCAATGCAGAATATTTAATTTATATTCTCTATGTGTGTGTGTGTGTGTTGTCATATGTATAACACTTCACTTACATGGGTCACTCAGAATTTGCATGAATTCACATGTTTTCCAGTTCTGCCTTCAGTCTACAAAAAGATCTCTCTAATTAGCAAACATTTGTCCTTGCAGGTGTGAAAAATGCATATTTTATGATTAGCTTTTCACAAATGTTGCAATAAATATTATATGTGTAATGTTAAAAAGTTATGCTGTATTAATTCTCTTACGTCGTATGTTAAATGTAGTTTTAGGTTACAACATAATGTTAAAATAGAAACTCTACAATATAGGATTTGTTACAAGCTCAAGCAAGAAGATGAAATAATCAAGAAACTCTTCAGACAGAGATGTAGTGAAGGGGGCCCATAAAAAATTACAGCTTCCTTATCAGAAAAGACAAACATTCTTCTACCTTCTCTCTGTCTTTATAGAACCAACAAGATTAAGGAGAAGAAGTTGACAAAAACCAAAAAAGTTCTTAATTTGCAAAGAATTTATGCATCATGTATGAGATATATGAATATACAACGGGCTATTGCTTTTAAAGTTATTCCTTTGTTCACAAAGTATACTTTTAGTGTCCAAGAGCATCCGGACATCTGTAATTATTTGCTTTTTATTGTCTTGTAATTGTCCTAACTCTAAACTTTATTACTGTGATTATATTGCTATTTTTATAACCATTTTATTATTATTAAAATTTTAAAAACCTACTGTTTGGCATTTTTCACACAGGGACAGAAGAAAGGAGGATTGTCCCTTAGTCCCAAACCCACTTGGGTCCGGATCAGCTTTAGATCCCCAGCAGGGATTCCCACATCGTCTCCTTCCAGGTGAAACCGCTGGGGCCGCGATCTCCGGGGGTGTTGGGAAATGGTTGTTAGAACAAGGCCATGATTTTATGGAATACCTGTTCCAAAAAACCTCTGTCTAAGAGCCCAGAATCAGGCTGTGTCTGACTTGGGAAACACAGCTTGGGAACCAGTCTCTGTTTCCAGGCCTGGGAAATTGCATAGTGGTACAAGGTCTGGGAACGAGATAATAAGGACAGGCATAGCCTTGAATATATGCTCTGTCCTTGGAAGGCATGGCTTAGAGATGACAAACGTGGCTTGGAGAACTTAGCTACATCTGTAACCGCACGTAGGAGAAGAAAACAAAACCCTTTGTAAATTAACCGGTCAGAGCTTACCGCTGACCATGCCTGTAGAATACCCCATGGAAGCTCAGGTATCGGAGCTTGCTTCTCGGTTATGTTGGTTGTCTTCCCCACCGCCCACATCCCCGGGGCAGCTCTCGCTGCCGTGCTCCATGCCAGCTGTGGGAACAGGAGATTCCCGGTCCCGCCTGCCCCGGGATCCCGCGGGGCTCCGCAGCTGCCGCCGTCACTCGGCGCCGCAGCGGGGGCCGGGGCCGCAGCATCTTCCCACACTCGCTGTGAAACAACAGCGGGGCCCCGCCTGCCGAGCCCCGTTTGGTGCGGGGGCAGCACCTTTCACCTCCGCCAAGGCAATAACCTCCGCAAAGTCAACATCCCTGCGGCCCGGCGCTGGGAAAGGCACGGGGAGGATGGCACGCATGGAGGTGGGGCTGGCGAGGAGCGCTCCCGTAGGGAGGCAGGAATTATCCTTCAGCTTTTCCTCTGTGCATTTATCCGTGAGCTGTCCCTCTCTTCCCTTATCCTTGAGCTTTTCCTCTGTCCATTTATCCTTGAGCTTTTTCTCTATCCATTTATCCTTCAGCTTTTCCTCTGTCCATTTATCCTTGAGCTGTTCCTCTCTTCCCTTATCCTTGAGCTTTCCCTCTGTCCATTTATCCTTGAGCTTTTCCTCTGTGCATTTATCCTTCAGCTTTTCCTCTGTCCATTTATCCTTGAGCTGTTCCTCTCTTCCCTTATCCTTGAGCTTTTTCTCTGTCCATTTATCCTTGAGCTTTTTCTCTATCCATTTATCCTTGAGCTTTTCGTCTGTGCGTTTATCCTTGAGCTTTTTCTCTGTCCATTTATCCCTCAGCTTTTCCTCTGTGCATTTATCCTTGAGCTGTTCCTCTCTTCCCTTATCCTTGAGCTTTTCCTGTGTTCATTTGTCCTCGAGCTTTTTCTCTATCCATTTATCCTTCAGCTTTTCTCTGTCCATTTATCCTTCAGCTTTTTCTCTATCCATTTATCCTTCAGCTTTTCTCTGTCCATTTATCCTTGAGTTTTTCCTCTGTGCATTTATCCTTCAGCTTTCTCTCTGTGGGATTTCCCCAGCTAAGGAGCAGCCCCAGAAGCTGACCCTTCTTCTGTCCTCTGCAGACCCAGCAGAGGGTTTATTCCAGAGAAGGAGTGACAGGGACAGCCACAGCAGCACCTGTGAAAACCACATTCACTTTTTTGGGAAAATTTAAAAGTTAAATAAACTTTTTGATAGGAGATTACGGAGACAATAGGAGATAAGAATTATAGAGTAAAGTTGTTATGGCCGGGCGCATCTTTGCACTCAGCCAACAGCACACTGTTATTTTTGGGGATACCCCTTAAATACCTTTTCTATTACATGAGCCTGTTGCATATTTATAAACAATTATGTACAGTAAACACTTTGTTTCAACTAGTTCAGTCAGTTGGGGTTTTTTTAGGGAATTCTGCTGAAACCACAGAACCCGTTGTGTTGTATTACACCTTAGAATAGGACAACAGTGACTTGTTTCTATTCAGTTTAAATTCTCGTTTCTAGAAGGGAAAAGAGAAGGAACTGTGAAGGAATGGATTGTTATGGTGGAGCATCTCCCTCTGTTGGTACATTTTAAAATGAGATGGAGCTACAGTTCCCGTTTCATGGCACCAGTTCACTGGGTTTGGAACAGGGCAAGTTGCGCAGCCCATGAAAGTGAATTTGCCCTTTATTTCAGGACAGCCCATGAAAAGTGAATTTGCTCTTTATTTCAGGACAGCCCATGAAAAGTGAATTTGCCCTTTATTTCAGGACAGCCCATCAGCTTGTCTGTGATAAAGGCCTGAGGGATGCAGGCTGTGCCTGCTGGGGCGAGCTGGGCTGTCAGTGAGGAGAGACAGACTCAGTGTGCTGCTCACTGAATCCCAATTTATTCTGGAGTACAATTCTTATACACTATTTCGGGAGCCTGCTAATGTTCTACTACAATTATTGGGTTAATAATCACATAAGCCAGTTTATACATTTTAAACATGTCTACTTGCAGAAGTCTGATGTCATTTTCTTTTTCCAGTCAATCTGTCTGATTTGAACTTCTTGCAATCTTGATTTAATTCTCAAAGATCTGTTTGCTCTTGCCAAGGCATCCTGTTCTCAGATCCCCTGTGCCAACCAAAGTCCATCCACAGAGCTGCCTTGTGTCCCCCAAGAGCCTCCTGGAGGTGTTTCTGCAGCCAGAGCCTGGAACCAAATTTTCCTGGCAGCACTGCCTGGGGATCTGTCCTGCAAGGCTGCAGGAAACTGAGGATGCTGTGCAGGATGTGGATCCTGGAATACTGAAAGGGCAGTTACATGATTCATCATCATGTCAGTTTATATATGATAATCATTCATAATATATAATTAATATAATATAATATAATATAATATAATATAATATAATATAATATAATGTAGTAATGTAATACAATATAACATAATATATAATTTATAAAATTATATATAATAATTGTATATAAATATATAATTATAATAATATATAATACATTAGATATAATACAATGATATAATGATATATAATTATGTATATGATATATACTATAAAATTTTCATTATAATAGTATAAATAGATAGTTATTATAATTATATATAATAGATAATTATATATAATTATTACAAGTATAATATTATTATATTATATATTATATAATTATATATTGTATTACATATAATACAACATACAATATTGTATTATGTAATGTTTATATAATAGAAAAAATATTATAATTTACAGAAGTCGTTTTAGCCTGCTGCCTTTGATAAAAGCAAGTCAGAATTGTTCGAAGGATACTTTGTTTTCACGCCACGAGGTGGAGACATCTACCTGAAATTCTGGGTGAAGAAAAAACTGGGAAATTGTGGCTGAGGTTTAAATAAAATGATGCCTTCCCACTACCCTCCTTCCACTTAAAAATAAATTTAAAAAATTAAACAGATAAAAATAGGGTAAAAGTATGAAGATGCTTTACCAAGGATCTCCATTATTCTTTAGTTTTATATACAAAATAATTTAAAAAATAACTGAATTGCAGCACCTGTCCACTGCCTGGTGAATGTGGGAATTTCCGTGGATTTTCCATAGTCTGTTCCACACCCCACGGGCAGGATTTGCTTGCCAAGGCTCAGGGTGCAGCTGGGAGCAGGGGATGCTTCCAGCTGAGGGCAAGAAAAACCAGTCAGGAACCCCTTGGTGGGAATGAAGCCCACACCTGAGCACAGGGATAAAGAAATAAATTAATAAATAATCAATATATTAATGAATACATTCCCAGCTGGAGCAATTCTTGTAGGAAAGGCCAATGCTGAAGTATAGAGCAAATAAAAGCACACGAGGTCAGACACCCCACGCTGCAGCTAATGGCAAAGGAGGAGGGAAATCATGGCTTCACACATTTAAACCTGGGATTTAAAAAAGAATTTGTAAGAATTTATAGAATTAATAAAATAGAAAATTTAAATGTGATAAATGTATAAATTTATAAAAATTTACATATTTAAAATTTATAAATTTATCAATTAGGATTTTTTTAATAAATCCTAAGTTTTATTCAAACTAAGAATTTATAAAATGAGAATTTTGGAAACTTTTTTTGCAATAGGACAAGGGCAGGCTCGAGAATGGGAGCACATTCAGGCTCCCTGAGCCTTGTGGGGCTTTTGGCTGCAGGGACAAGGCTGTTGCCAGATTTGCTGAATTTATGCTGCCCCTCTCCCTTGTTCCCTTGTTGTAGTCCTTGTCCTGTGGCTTTTTCCTTATTTGATTTTATTTTATGCTTATAACTTATTTTATATATATATATGTGTGTGTGTGTGTGTATGTATATATATATATAAGTATATGTATGTATATATATAAGTATATATATACCACATATATATACACTATATAACTATATATATAGCTATATATAATTTTATATATATATAACTTATTTTGTATATATATATATATACACACACTATATAACTATAACTATAACTATAACTATAACTATAAACTATAACTATACCTATAACTATATATATATATACATACATATATGTTTAGCTCCCTGCAGCAAATTGTGTGTTTTTCTACATTGTTGTCTGAGGGTAAGGGGAGACATTAATTTTTCTGTGGCCATTGGGCTGTTGCTGTTAGGGGAGAAATGTGTGTGAGGAACAAAATTCTGTTCTCGAAGGTGACTGGGACCTTATCTACTGTTCTTTATTGCTCAAAGACTGTGAGGCAAACTTGACTCAGGATGCAAAAAATTGATTTTCACATTTTTGTGTCTTATTCTTTTTTAGTTCCATGCATGATTATTTAAAAAAAGCATTTTTTTTCTATTGGATGCTTTATTTTTTAAAGTGCCAAGCAGCTGGCTACCCCAAAAAGCAGCAGTTTCCTCAGCTGGAATGGTCTCTGTGGTTGCCATGACAGTGACTGGCAGGATCATAACACAAAGGTGAGGAGCCTGTAAGTTGAAGGAGGCCTCATGTAGGGTTTGATTGATAGAAAAAGTGATTTTTAACTTGGTAAGAAAGAGTTTGAGCAGCTCCTCCACTTGCCCCTTGCTGGGTTCCCAGGGCCTTAAGCCCTCTAGCAAATAAGGAAGTATTTGCCCAGAAGCTATGAGAACAGAAGCTGATCTAAAAAAACCCCAAGGAATTCTATTTATTTCTGAAGGACTCAAAATTGAGGGGAAAAAACAAAAAGAAGGGAAAAAAAAAAAAAGCTAAAGATAAAGGGTAAATAAAAATAAAAGGGGTAAAGAGGAGCTTCTGATTCCAAAGTCTGTGTTACAGTGACCAGCTGTGGCTAGGAGGATGTGGGGTGCTGACAGATTGGATGGAGCAGCCTGAATTTGGGGTTTGGGGGGGATATTTGTCTCTTGGCAGTCAGGCTGACTGGCTAACATTACTCTGACTCATTAGACAGCCCTGCAAGACCAGCTTGGTGCCACAATATTTCTCTTCTGATTCCCATAGATGCTTCTTAGCCAAGTTTTTTAGGGACTCTTCAAGATACAAAGCTGCTCTAATTAACAAATCTTCAGCTCCCCATTAGTGATAAAGATCAGTAGATTGGTAAGGTTTGCTGGAAATGAAAAATCTTTGAAATTTTATTACTGTAATGTTCTTATTCTCAAATCTTCTGATCACATGTATCAACCACCAGTTAGAATGTTGAACAGTGTGTCCCCAGCCTAAACCAACAGAAAAATGCCAACACTACAGTGAAACGTGGAGGGCATGAAGAAGGAGAAAAAGGACAAGATACACCTAATTTTCTCTATTTTATCCCTTTTGAACCCCTAATTTAGAAATCTAAATTTTTACTTGTGCACCTGTGCTACATTTAATTATTACTCATATTATACATTTAGAGCTTGTAATTCATCCTGTAGGATTGAAAACTCTTTTCCATGGACAGAGATCACAGCCAGTGTCTCTGGGGGCTGTCCAGGGGGGTTCCTGACCCCTGCCAGGGTCCCAGGGCAGCCAGGGCAGCCAGAGGGAAGCCCTGGATTCCCACACCTGTGCAGCTCAAGGCTGCTCCTGTTCTCCTGTCCCTGGTGCTGGGAGGAGAGGCTGCCCCTGCTTGGCTCTCTCCTTCCAGGCAGAATGTGATTTATGCTTGGGATTAAACACATATTTGATAAATAGCTGGAGCCAAGTGTGGGAAATGAATTTGTAGAGAATTTTTAAAGTTTGATAGAAGGAGAAGTAGAACTGTGAAAGATGCATTGGAGTAGGACCCATGAGGGGTAATTTTAGATTATTTGCTTTAAGGCATTTACAACATGGGGTGGCAAAAGCTGATAGAACAAGAAACACTTATAGTGTATTGTAATTAGGAAATAGTTGGCTTCTGATTGTGATGGTGTGAATTATAACATCTATATTGTCTCACCCTTCACATAAGGCTGAAAATGGAATAAAAGCTTTTAAAACACCTCTCAGTTGCCCCATCTCTGGGTCAAAGATTGGGCTTAATCTTACAACCAAGCTATCAGTATGTTGTAATAATATTTCTCTTTTTATTTGGCAGCAATCAGAAACTCTGGTTTCTAGCCATAAATGACTCAAATCTTAACATAAGATGTTTTTAAGCTCTGAAAGAGTGTGGCTTCATCAGCACAGGTGAGGAACAAGGACCTGAAAGCTGAAAGGATTTTTCCACTCTTTCCACCATACAGGTGTTTATGTTTACACCTCCAGCTGGGATTAGATATTCAGGAGCTCAGCACTCAGCAGTGATAAATTGCATTATTATATTGTGTGTTCTGCCACTAGAAGCCAACAGCAGAAGACTCAAAGGCCTCTGCCCTGTTCAGTTCTGTGCTGGACTTCCAGTCCACTGCAAGTAGGAAATGGCCAAAATTAAACACAAACTGACATTAAATCCACACTTTTAGAATACTGTAGGCTAGGTCCAATTAGTAATTACCACTTATTTATTATGAACAAGTAGAATTCTAATTAGGCTGATTCGAGCCTCAGCTACTCCCTCAGTTTGGATTGGCAATTAAGGTACTTCTTGTACTAGTAATTATGGTTTACCATGAAATTACTCTCCCTTCTACCCCCAAAAAAGCATCGAATTAGCCATGAGTGGAATTATATTTATCACAGGGCCCTGTGCAGTAGATAGTTTGCAAATAAATACAAACAATTAGAAAAACCACTCCGAGTGCTGTGCCAGCGCAGTAATTAGGGTTTGAAGACAGGAATTTTTGCTGAAGCCAAACTGGCTGGGTTGTCATTCAAGAGAACATTCAAGGGTGTGTCCCCAGCCTCTGGCTCTGCTGGTCCCCTCCCAGGAGAAACCAGCGGGAGGAACATGCAGAGAATGGAGTGTTCTACCAGCGTGGTCCTGGAGCAAGGAGCCAGCTTTGTGCATTCACCAGTCTGGTGTGTTCTGAGATGTCACAGTGACCCTGGCCGGTGACCAAGCCAGACCAATGCAAGGCTGCTGCAGGGTATTTCAGCAAACAGAAGCGTCAACAAAAGGATAGCAAGCATAAGCTAAACCTGAATTCTTCCCTTGCCCAGAGAATTAGAAAGCGAATTTCTTTTCCTAATATTTGAATTCTAGTCCCTATATCTGCAGTGGTTTTTTGAGTGACAATTTCAAAGTGTTATGCTCTTGAACAGGGTCATGAATAAATCAGCTTCTGACTCCTTTTCTCTCCCCTTCCCTTGTAAAAATGCTTTTGTGTCTGGCCTTGTAGCCAAAGTGGGGAATGTTTCAGAAAGAATCCTCCAACAAACTGCCTCTCCTGCAATACCCACTGGCACAAAAAACCCCTTTTTTTCCTTCTGTGTCATCTGCCACAGACTTTTGCCTGGAAGCTTCCTTCCATGGGCTGATATCAGCAGGGTGTTTTTATTTGAGAATCATTTAGTTCCATGGTTTGTGGAATAAAAATCCATTGCCAAATAGAAAGGGTAGAAGAAACTAAACTAATATAATCTTACAATAGAAATATTAATGTGTTTGTACCTGTAAAAACCACTTATGCTCCCATCTGTGCATACCTTAGATTTAATCAAAAAGGAATAATTTCCACTTTTCTAGAAAGTACAGACAAACAGAAAATTAACTTTTGATACATCTGTCATGTGTAACCTCCATTCAGGGATGAGTTATTAAATATATTGTTAGCTACTGTCTGCAGAACAAAGAAAAGGAGCTGGAAAATTAATTATATTACATATATTCTCCTCTGCTCATTGTCATGATTTTATAATTAAATTAATCATTAGAAATAGTTAGAAATTAATCATTATGGACTGATATTGCAGTAACAGGATTATTTCTCACTGTAATCTGTGGGGTCTTTGTGTCTTGAGCACATATTCATGAATGTATTGAATAGTCTAAAAACTCTGCACACAAATTGGGCTTCCTGTGCCTTAAAGCATTTAGTTTTCAGAATAAATAATAGTTTTGGAGAAAATACCCAAATCCTCCATTTGCTATCTCTAAAAGAAAGATAGAATACAGGCAAAAGAAAGGTTTGCCTGTCCTCCTTATGTCTGCAGTAGAGTCACTATGTGTGTGTCAGGGAAAAAAGGGAGAGTTGGAATGATTCTGTTCTTTCTGCTGCTGAAACGTTCAGAGGACAGCAAAATTTACTGACATATTTTGGAAAAAGAAATGTATTTCTTTGTAATGGAGGGTGGATTGTTCTCTATAAAATAATGTGAAGTAATGTTTTTCTGGATTTTTTTTCTTTTTTAAATAGTATACCTAAGTTTCAATCATGAGTCTAAGGCAACTCTTTTTTTCCATTTCACTTAGATGTGATTTTTGATCTTAAAAGGTCTTAATAATATAGTGAGGAATGCAATTTAGAGCTAGACTGTAGAAGTGAGTGGATTCTGAATGGCATAATAAATAATTAAGTTACAATTATTAATAAAAATATTTGCTATTAAAGGAAAATAGACAGAGGATGTCCATTAGTTCCCTTCACCAGAATAATGTAATGTATAACTCAAGATATATTGACAAAAGAAGGCTCACAATCATTTGTCCAGAGGTCTGTCAACTATGACATGATAATTCTTCCTATTTCAGTGAGGACAATCTGCCATGCAGACAGCACAGAATAGAACATTTGTATCATAGTAACTCAAACCACCAATTTAACTTAGACAAATGAAAAAAAATAGGCTCCAGCCCACACACTGTGGCCTGGCACAGAGCACCATCCAAAGATGAATGCAGATGAGGAGATTAATTTGTTGGGCCCTTACTTATCACCTAGAGGCTGAGGCTTCGTATATTCTGAGGTAATTTCCTGATGCATGCCCAACGTGCTATTTCAGCTTGGCTCCAGCCAAACAGGGCAATTTTCTGCAGCCAGAAGGGGCCAGAATTACCACATCTCATTATTAAAATGCACTCCCAGTTCAGCTCTTTGACACCTGAGGTCTGCCATGGCTGCAGCTCAGGCTGGCATGTGAAAACTCTGCCCTTTGCTCCATCTCCTGCCTGCTGCTTTTTGTCCCTGTAACATTTTAGACAAGAGGATCTCACAAGTCCTGGTGCAGGGTTTTCTTGTTTGCACTTACCCCTGCACTGGCTGGTGTTTGTGTCTTCTCTTCATGAAATGTTGGTGTAGAGTTTGAAAGGGACATTCTGTAGTGATGCAGGAGCTCTGCTGCACGTGGGGTCAGAGCTGGGACACCTGAGAGGGTCACACTGCCTTGTGGATTCCTGTGCTTCTTTCCTTTTGCTTCTTTTGCTTCTTTTCTCTGCCAAAGTCAAGATTAAATGTGTGAGATGGTATTTCTTGTTTGGACTCAGATGTTTGTTAGTTCTCATCTCTGTTACAGTCTCACAAAGTGTGAGTTCTACAGCACTTCATGTTAAACTAAAAAATTGAGTCATCTCTCTCTGCAAGGCCTTTTAAGGATAAACTGTCTAATTAAGAAATGACACCTCAATTATTTTCACTTTTAACTCAATAACCAACCACCCATGGCTGCAATATGGACTTTTTTATCCAATTACACAAAACCACCAAACCCATGGAGAAGAAGGTGTAGAAGAAAGTGGAGAAGAAGGTGAAGAAGAAGGGCCAGCCTCCACCTTAAAACCTCCATCTTTCTCTATATATATTACTATATTCTAAACCCTTAAACTCTAAGTTTTCCACCCTGTGATATTACACACTTCTATCCAAACTCCACACCCACAATCCCAGTTCTATAATTCAATTTTGGAAGCTTCTGCACAGCTTCAGGTCAATGCAGTGGTCTCCTGGGGGTCAGTGCCTGTCAGCACAGAAAATCTGAAATTCCCAGCATCCAGGGTTCCAACACTGCCATATGCCACAATTTTCTCAGCTGTTTTCCTGATGAAAACATGGCCTGAATCATCCTGGTGGCTTTAATAAATACCTTAGAGAGCTGCAGCTTAATGTGATTCTTTGAAGGCAGCCAGCACCTTCTTCTGCCTGGAGGTTCTGTGGTCCCTGCAGGTCCAGCACGTCCTGCTGCCCTTCAGGAGCCGTGGATGGGGCAGCCAGGGATGCTGCAGAGTGAAACAGAGATGCTCCACCTTTGTCCTGGACAGATACAGAGAGCTCTGTGTGCAATCACAAATTAACATGGAAATTTCTCACAATTCAGTGTATTGCAAATGGATTTCAGTTTATTTTATTATTTATTTTATTAAATAATAATATCTGTAGGGCTCGTGTTTCCCTGTGTGCTGTCCCTGGCATGCTGAGTCCCTGATGATAGAGGACATCTAGGAAACTTTTTATTTTTATTTACCAAAAATGCATTGTGTTTGAGAGTGTGTCTATCACACTGCCCCTCTCATTTCAGCTGCAACTGGTTTTTCCTACAAATTGCTATTAATCAAAGCATTCACAGAGAGAAAGTTTTTTAGGCCTGACTGTTGGGAACAAAATCTCCTACAGTACCCAGAGTGTTCCTATGTGCTGCATGTGATTCCAAAGAAAGATGAGCAATTTACTTACATGAACTAGTTAGTATTTAGCTTTGTGATATAAAAATAATATAGTGCCCTGATGACATTTAAAGTCAGTGAAAAAGCTAAGTTTGACACCATTATCTGACTGCGGTGTTTCTGGATTTCTTTGCTCATGAAAGAGTCTCCCTTGTAGCACATTTAAAATCTAGAAGACATTAAAATGTACTTCCTTGTAGTACATTTAAAATAAACGTTTTCTGGTGAACTCAATAATCTAATAATTGAATGGTTTAACATTTAAAATCTAGTGCTCAATGTTTTCTGGTGAACTGAATAATTTAATTCTCCCCAGCAATACTGCTGTTGATTATCCATCAGGCTTGCATGTATTTTTGTTTTACAGGACAGAAATAGCTGCCCAGTCCTGGGAGCAAGATAAGATGCAATTCTTTGAACTGCAGGAAGGACAACACGAGTGAGTGACAGCAGCAAGGCCGTGAGACTGGGGGGAGATAATTTAATTTATTTGTACAGCATGCACATGGAAGGGTCCTTGCCTCCTGTTTGGGTGATGATAAATGACAAGATGTCGACAGTTATTAATTAAACTGCCTGGCATAGCAATGTACATGATGATAAGACCTAAGAAATGTGCAGCATTCCTCCTACCCCATCATGAGAATGAGGCCCCTGCACTGTTCTCTGGCGCAGCAGAGATTAGAATAAAGCATCAATATTCCACTACAAGCTGGCTACCTAGTAACTGCCTGAACACAGGGCCCTAAACATTGAAATTCTCCCTCGTGTGATGTGGAGTAATTAAACTTCAGCATTCTTTCTGCAGGAAATGTTTCTCCTCTGTTGTTCCCACAGATCGTGCTACAACAACAATTTTAGCCCCATGAATTATTAACCAATTATGAAGGGATTTTCTCAGTCTGCTTTAACTGAGGATCAAAGACAACCCCAATTTTTTTCTTGCCAGATATTGTAATTTAGGACACAAAACACCAAACATGCACAGGGCTAAAGGCTTTGGTCAGTCAGACAAAATGAACTCAGTAACTCAGATCCATTTAAACTTTTCTGATTTGCCTTACCAATATTCCAACTGCTTTCCTTCCTCAACGAATACATTGCCACACATTTGCAATATATTTATCCTGTTCTACTTCCATTTATTTCTTTCACATCTATATCCTTTATGTATGTGCTTCTTGGAGCTAAGTATGTCTATATACTGCTCATTAACTCAGAGGGAAATTTTTGAAAATTAACTAATTTTAAATTGCCATTGGCTGCAGATGTGAAGAATCCTTCTATTACTGCTAAATATGTTTTCTTTTTCTGGCTGATCAGTATGGCTTTTTTTGGCCTTTCATACATAGAAGATCTTCTTTTAAACTTTTAAGCTTCTTTTAAAACTTATATCCTTATCAATGCAATCTGGGTGATTGTCTTAGGAGCTAGATATCAAAAATCAGTAGAGCTCCATAGAAACCCATATCAGTTGCAGTTATTTCTTGGGCATTACTTTCTTCTTACTTCTGGTTTTTGGGTTTTGCTTTTTTTATTTTTTTCCCCATGATTTCTGAACCAGCCTTTCACCAGACTTGTGTGTGAGATCTCCCTGAAGAGGCAGGTCCAAAGAAGTTTTACCATAACTGTCATTTCCCCAAAGACCACCCATAAAAAAACATTTGCATGAATACCCCTTGGCCTGTGTCATTTTATCTGCACTCTAAATATATATTAGAATTTATATTTCCACTGTTTGTAGAGAAATACAAGTGAATTCAAGATCCCTTGGCATGTCTATATGTAACACATACTTCAAGATAATAGTGATGTTTTTCAGGAAAAACAGGGTGATGGCACTGCTGACCAAAGCAGAATTGCAGATTTGAGTAGCTTCAAAGGAAATTGGATGTGGGCTGGGTTTAGTGCTCACATGCAAACTGCCAGCTCAGACTTGGTCCCTTTGGGGTTCCAGCCCCCCAAAATAATGAAGGACTGGTTAAAATCCTTACAGGTTATGCAGACAGCACCCCAAACAGAAGAAAGGGATCTGTCTGAGGGTGTGATGCTTGGATTCTGAAATTATGCCCATTTTCCCACTAAGGATGTCCTATTCCCTTACTCCTACCAGTGGACAATGCTCCACTGAATATTCGCATTTATTAACACTTTTATTTCCACAAAGTCCAAGTTTAATCCTTGAACTCACTGTGAGTTCTCAATGCCATGTTAGAGATTATAACTGAAAAAAAAAACCCACTCTTAGAGAAAAGTATCTTTTCCAATGGGCCCATTTTTGACTCCAAGGAGGACTCTGGACACCTCTGATTTAAAGATTAATTTATTTGGAAGCCCATCACTAATTGGTGATCAGCTTAAATACATATTTTCATTGTAAGTCTATGTCATTGTCTTCCTCCCCTCAATAATTTCCTGATAGCACCACTTTTGTTTCTAGACATGCAGAAATTCAACATGAGTGAGAAGTTTCTGGTTTTGAGCTCTACCCTTAATCCAAAGAACAATTTTAGGAGAAAACTATCACTTTTAAAACTAACTTCTCCTGCTAATTTGACTAGGGGAAAAAAATAAGGCCCTGCAAATAGCAGAACTCTCCAAATGGGGAAGTAATTACCTTAAATTAAAGCTTATTTCTGTTTTTTTTATAACCAACAAAACAACAAACCAACAACCACCCAATTCTAAAAGCATGTTGGGCAGACTGGAAGCATTAGAGTTAAATACTGGCCAGTTTATAGTGAAAGGGAAGGAAATAGACAGGAGGAAGGAAGGAAGAAGAGATTAGAGAAATTGAGAGATGTAAATAGTCTCAGAGGAGCCACCGTGTCCCAAAACCTCTCCTTAGGGAAATTTTTACACCAAAGAATCTGGAGGTCTGAATGAAGAATGACATCACTTATTTATTTAGCCAGAGCTGAGCTGTTTTCTTAATTGAAATAACCTCATGCTGCAAGCATTAAATTGTTGGGGGAGTGATAATGATTGTTTAATTTAGGAGCTTGATAACCATGAAATAAATACTCTGTTATTGCTTGGTTTGAGAGTATATTTAATTTGCCTGGAAAGCCATGAACTAGAAAGCTTGAGCCTTAGGGTTAATGCTCCAAATATCCTGGGGTGGGAGTTTCAGTGGGGCGATGCATGGCTTTGGGTTTGTAACTCATGGATTTGGGACTCAGGACTCAGTCAAGGACTTGGGGCTACTCCCCTTTGAGATGAAAATGATATTACCCTTCTAGACACCAAGAACAGAGCCATATGTTCTTTCTTCATCAGAAAATTCACCATTTCCACCTGAAGTGTGAGTTCCCAAGTGTCACCACAGGCCCACTGGAATCAGCTGTAATCTAAGTGGCCAATATGAGAAAAAAAAAAAAAAAATTCACATCACACACTCACCTGGGAGGGCTAAAATGGATTTTTATGGCTCCAGAAGAACTTAGAGCAGACTTCCAACACCTAAATAGGGTCTAGAAGATACATGGACAGGCCTCTGCATCAGAGAGCCAGGGGCAATGGTTTTAAAGTGGGAGAGGCTCAGATTTTAGGAAGGAATTCTTTACTGTGAGGGTGGTGAGGCACTGGGACAGGTTGCCCAGAGAAGCTGTGGCTGCCCCATCCTGGAAGCGTTCAATTGATCTGTAAATACACATTACCACTGTAATGTGGTAAAGATGAGGTGTTTTAAAGGTGCTCTTTGTGTTTATTACATTTCAGAATTAGCAGGGCATGTGCTGATGATCTTTACCTCTATTCAGGTTTTACTGATTCATTTTATTATCCTCTTTTTACAGTAAGAACTTGCTCTCATGGAAGAACAGTGAAAGCTTTTAGGATTAAAAGAAACAACCAGTTCAGGGTGCAGCATCAGAAATGCTTAACAGAGACAGAAAAATCAGTATTACTTCCTCTCTTTGGTCTTGAGACTGTTTGTAATACTCCACCCAGAGTAAAATTCATTTTGGTGAATAATAGAAAAAATACAGCAAAGCCCCATATTCCCAATGCAATGAAATGGCAACAAGGCATCATGAGCCTTGTCATGGGGCTCTGCTGCTTGACTCTCTAGCATGCAGTGTTAAAATCTGTTTCCACAAGGAAGAAAAATGTCAATGCCTTGAAAAAAATTGGAGTTGAATTTTCCTTTGGTGGCTCTAGGACTGCAGGGAGCAGCTGCAGTGTTCTGTGGAACTAAATGACATTTGGCTGCATGTGCTGCAAGTTCTGCAATTTGGGCTGGCTTTATTTTAAATGCTGAGTTATTTTAGAAGTGGACTTCCATTACTGGCCCATCAAGGGGAGTTCCAGATCAAATTTCAGGTTCCAGCTGCACAGCATGTTCAATCCAAACTCCAGCTACATATAAATATGTTGTATGATAGTTTAAGTCTTTTCAGGCTGTTTATTATAGAAAAGTTGTTCTGTGTGCCCATATGCTGCACTAATTTGAGTGAAACAAGCTAATTATAAGTTGATGTCATATGGCTAAAAAAATACATGTTTATGCCTTCTGTATTTCACAATGCTGATTTTCTCAACCACACTTGCAGAACACACATGTGCTGGGTTTTCTGGGCCTAGGAGCTCACTGGATAAAGTTATGCTCTTTATTGTGCAATTTCTAATTAAAAATATGAACCATGTGCAAATCTTTGGGGCCTTGTGGATACCAGCAGGATCCTTCTTATGCTGGTAGATTTATTTTTCACTGAATTACAGCATAATTCTATTTTTGCCAGGAAAAGGAATGAAGTGAGCACAGTGACTATTTTAAGCCACTGAGTGTATTGTAGAGAATCTGCCACAGTCTACACAAATTGTTGGAAATGAAAATGGGGTGGAAAAGCAGATTTGGAGAAATCATGGATTCTGTCTGAAAAAAAGTGACTTGATTGCTTTTCTGAGGACTGCCCATCGTGGCATTGCCCAGTTCTGGGCAGCTGCCACCAGCCAAGGGAGGGTAAAAGCAGTGACCTGTTACTACTGATACCTCAGCAGCACCTAAACAATGCAAAATTGTGCTATTTTATTGCAAAAATGACAATGAGGATGTTCACTCTCTTTTGAAGAATTTACAATTCCAAAGACAAACGATCAAATTTAATAATCCAATCTAGTCTGCCTTTGTAGAAGGAGCACCCAGCAGATCACTGTCCATTCTTTGAAAAGAACTGGAAGTATATAATTTTGTGTAAAAGAGAAACTCAAATTTCCTACAGATACTTTCTCAAACCCACCCTTAGGGATGCTTTCTCCTCTCAGGTTATGCACACCTATATTAGAGGTTAAAAAATAGAGGGTGATTGCAAAATTAAATAAATAAACAATCCCAAATTCTCCGTCTGAAAGAACCCACATGGATGTGGTGGTGGAGGAGAATGTAGCAGTCTATCTCTGAAACATCCTATATTTTGATTTTTCTAGCTGTCAACAAAACACTATTTCCTGTTCCTCTCCTGATAATATAAATTGCAAAAGTGGTGGTGACTGGGGGCGACTATTTCAGGAGAACGATTGCAGAAGGCCAGTCATGCCTGCAGCCTGCTCATCTCATCCACCTTTAACCTGTGCTCAAAGCAGTGAGAAGTCACTGCAAACAGGACGGATGTTGAGAGGAAATACAGCATAAAAGGACTCTTCACCCACTGGGATCCTTGTAAAATCTTTTATGACTTGTAAAGAATGAATCCTGACATTGTGAGTCAGGAAAATGCAAGATTCTGAGTTTAACAGCAGGAAACACTGACACTTTTGCAGACAAGAACTGTATGGGACATGATTTTTGGGGTAAGAGGACCTCTTCTAGGTGAAATATTTGGGGGAAAGGCATTCCTGGTTCACCTGAAGCAGGCCTGATGCTTCTGAATTACCTGAAACCCAGGCTGGGGTCTGAGATGAAGTGGAGCAAGTCTCTTTCACTGGCTGATCAGAATCAATATTTAAAACCCAATATTTCATTGACTTTAGATGCTTGAGAGACTGTGGAGCCGCTTTCCAGGGAGCTGAGCTGCTTTTCTCACTTCAGCACTGCTTGCTGTGCTCATACTGAATTCTGAAAATTGAGCCTCAAGTGTCAAATTCATGAAGGCAAAGATAAGTTTGGAAAATGTTGCTGCAGTTGTGACAATGATTTATTTTGGGTTTTTATGTGATGTATCAAGTCATAGTAAGGAAAAGACAACTTATATACTGGTTGTCTTGAAAAAGCTGCTCATCTTCACATCTGCATTGAAAGACCTGCATGTGCAGCCCAAGCTCAGTTTTCTCTGACTTCACTGGAAAATGTTTCTTAAAGATTAAATGAAAATGAGTATAGGTCTACAATATCAAACTGTAAAAACTTTTAACTGTTGCTTGACAGTCCTTGTAAGAGGATTCCACACCGTTTTTCTTTTTTGTTTTCCATGCAAGAAATCTGAAGCAATCAGATTTCAACCAAGAATTCTTGACTGGCAGTTCACATATTTATTGTTTTCTTTGGTGGCTTTATCCACTTGTGAACACATGAATCAGGAAATGTCTGGGGGAAGCAGAAACGAGAATATGGAAATAATTCTGAGCTACTCATCTGCCCAGGAAGAACTTTTCCATGAGAAACTTCCTGTACCAGAGCAAGGAGGTCCAGGATGGAGGTTCTTTAGGGATGTGTAGGTTGGTAGAATTAAGGATCTCAACACTTTTGATCACAGAAACTGGACTTGACACCCTCACTGTTCTGTAAATCCCTGGCTTTGCAGGAAATCAGCTTTATACTGTAACTGAAAAACAATGAGTCTTTCTATAATTAATTATTGTTTCTACTTTATTAACAATGTATTTAAAATTAAAAATAACAGACAAATATTTTTAAAGCAGTATTACTTCTTGTTCTCTACAAGTTAAAACATTGCATAAATAATTTTCTGGAAAAAAAATAAATACGTAATTCACTCTCTGAAATGATACCTTTTCTCTCTAGGTTCTGGTCCCACATAAAATAACTGAAAAATCTATCAACATTTCAAATTTCCACAGTTTATATTATTTCAGCATAAATTCTACAGGACGTATACAGTATGTGACAATTAACTTTCTAACAATATCCTTTAATGTAAAAACACAAACATTAGTCTGAGTGTTGAGAAGCTAAGTAAAGGAAAGTTGCTGCCAAACTAAAGACTTATCAAAGCTGCAAATCCTAAAGATTTTTCTAGAGGAATTCATGACTTAGCAGAGGCTCACTTTTAATGCAGAACCACCACCTTACTGACAGAGCTTGGCTTGCACAGTTTTAGTGCTACAGAGTGTGGCCAGATACTCCAAACTCTACAGAACAGAAAATGTAAATTGATGTATCTAAGCTGATATTAAAGTCAAACATGTTCTAGGAAATAAGGAATAATCAGTATATTCTATGTTAAACTATGTATAATGTTAGCTGTTTACAGGACAAACATCAGTGAGGTTATCTGGTTTGAGAGAAGCATCTTTTTTCATAAATCTGCTAGACTTAGGAGGATTTGTTGAATTGTCCCGAAAACAAATCATTGTTCTTAAATCAATATGGTTTTAGTAGCCAAATATCAGTTTTGAATTTGTCGACCCCATAATCTTTTTATTAAAAGTATGAAATAGATTTGTAGAAAGTATGAAATGGATTAGTATGAAATACTTCTCTTTTGAGAACACCAGTGTAATATTTTGATTTCTGTGTTTGAGAGGAAACACCTGGTGCATGAGGACATCTGATAGTGTGTTAATTTCCCAACAATTTGACTTCATTCGCCACAACTTGAAATCCCTGCTACCCCAAACTTTTTGGGCTCCTTCAGAGAGTGCTGACCCTGCCGGTGCTTCCCTAATTGCATCCTTGTCCAGGAAAGGGATCTCAATATTCTTTTCACATCAAGAGAGCGGAACGATTCCTAGCAAAGCGTGATTGTCCCCACAACAGCGTCACTCTCCTCTGCCTTCCTCCTGGTGCAGGACACACAAACAAACTGCCACGGACCTCAAGGGGTGCCTCCAGCTGCCTTTGTCTCATTCTCTTATCAGACCAGAAGTGCTACAATCCGATCGATTTTTGCCTATGTGAGCCTTTGACCCAGCTTAGCAGAAGGAATTGGAACCTACTGCAGTCAGAACATCGCGCTGTGGCCTCTGAGAGCCTTTGGATGGTTCCGAAACCATCCGGAGCCGCAGTCCGTGTCCGAGCCAGCCGCTAATAAGCGTTTTCCAGCTCGGGCTGGTTGGATTTGCCGCTCCTGGCTCGGCCGAGATGCGGCTTCTTGTTCTTCTGGGGCCGGGCGCTCTCCTTGCCGAAGTCCTTGAGCTCGGACTGGTTGTGGTAGCGGGTGTAGCGCTTGCACTTGCAGGACGTGGCCGCTCGGAATTTGTAAGTCCGCGTCTCCTGCTGCGGACAGGCCATGGGGACGCGCTGGGTGCGGCTGTGCGCGGGGATGCAGCGGAAATCCAGCGCGCCCTGCCGCCACCACTTGCCGCGGCCGATGGAGTTGGGCAGGAGGTGCGAGGGCTCGCACTGGCCCGAGCACAGCAGCTCCTTCACCGGCTTCAGGCTGCGGCACGGCCCGTCCGTCAGGAACCGCGTGGTGCGCACCTCCCGGCAGCTGAAGGCGGCATCTGCGAACAGGGAGAACAGGGAGCGTTAGTTCTGCCCTGCCATCCTCCTGCTCCTGCCTAAAATCCTGCTTCTGCCTAAAATCCTGCCCTGCCTTCCTCCTGCTGCTGCCCTAAATCCTGCCCTGCCTTCCTCCTGCTCCTGCCCTAAATCCTGCCCTGCCTTCCTCCTGCTCCTGCCTAAAATCCTGCTCCTGCCTTCCTCTTCCTCCTGCCCTAAATGCTGCTCTGCCTGCCTTCCTGCTCCTGCCTTCCTGCTGCTCCTGCCTAAAATCCTGCTCTTTCCTTAAATCCTGCTCCTGCCTTAAATCCTGCCCTGCCTTCCTGCTGCTCCTGCCTTAAATCCTGCTCTTTCCCCAAATCCTGCCCTGCCTTCCTCCCGCTCCTGCCCTAAATGCTGCTCTTTCCTTAAATCGTGCTCCTGCCTTCCTCCTGCTCCTGCCTTCCTCCTGCTCCTGCCCTAAATCCTGCTCTTTCCCTAAATCCTGCTCCTTCCTTAAATCCTGCCCTGCCTTCCTCCTGCTCCTGCCCTAAATGCTGCTCTTTCCCTAAATCCTCCTCTTTCCTTAAACCCTGTTCTTGACTTAAATCCTGCTCCTGCCTTAAATGCTGCTCTGCCTTCCTTCCTGCTCCTGCTGCTTTACATGCTGCTCTTTCCCTATATCCTGCTCTTTCCTTAAATCCTGTTCCTTCCCTAAATCCTGTTCTTGCCTTAAATCCTGCTCTTGCCTTAATTCCTGTTCTTTCCTTAATTTCCCACTCTTGAATCCTGCTCTTTCCTCCTTTCCTGCTCCTGCCTTAAATCTTGTTCTTTCCTTAAATCATGTTCTTGCCTTCTTTCCTGTTCTTTCCCTAAATCCTGCTTTTTCCTTCTTTCCTGCTCCTCCCTTTCTTCCTGTTCCTGCCTTAAATCCTGCTATTTCCCTAAATCCTGTTCTTTCTCTAAATCCTGTTCTTGCCTTAAATCCTGCTCTTTCCTAAATTCCTGTTCTTTCCTGTTCTTTCCTTCTTTACTGTTCTTGCCTTAAATCCTGCTCTTGCCTTAAATCCTGTTCTTGCCTTCTTTCTTGCTCTTTTCTTCTTTCCTGTTCTTTCCTTAATTCCTGCTCTTTCCTTAAATCCTGTTCTTTTCTTCTTTCCTGCCTTTTCCTTAAATCCTGTTATTTTATTCCTGTAATCCTTCATTCCCGTTCTTTCCTTCATTCCTGTTCTTTCCTTTGTTCCTGTTTTTTCCTTCTTTCCAGGCTCTTTCCCTGCCAGCTCTGAGAAAGCACCCACCAACCCCTCTGCACTGCACTGTGGGTGGGAAGGAGCACTTTGAAGGAATGAAGGTGTTTTTAAGGGCTTATTTTACTTCTCATTATCCCCCTCTGATTTTGGTAGTAATAAAGTCACTCTGTACCTCTAAGCCAAGCCTGTTTTTCACCCACCAACCCCCCACGCCCTGTCTGCCTGTGCTATTGGTAGAAGGAGGAACAGTTTGGGGCAATGAAGGTGTTTCTAAGGGCTTATTTTACTTCTCATTACCCTCCTCTGATCCTGTTAGTAATAAAGTCATTTTGTACCTCTAAGCCAAGCCTGTTTTGCCTTTGGAGTGTTTTTCTCCTGGTCCATATCTCAAACCTCCAAACCTCCAGCTACCTCTAGTTCAGTTTCTCTCACTCTCTTACCAGACTATAAGTGCTATAATCTAACAGATTTTTTAAAAAGTTTTCTCTCCTCTGCCCAGCTGTGCAGGGGAGGGTTAGTGAGTGGCTTTTGTGGGTGCCTGGTGTTGGGTCAGTGTCAAACCACAACAGTTCCTGTAGCAGGTCTCTCTCTGAGCTGAATGACTTGAACAGCAGATTTTCAGAAGAAATATCTCAACAGGCTCATTCATACAGCTCCTGACTATTCAGCTACTCCAGTTATAAGATCTTTGAGTAACAATGTGCAAATTAGTGAATAAAACCCACCAGGTACATTTCAGGTCACTGCTGTGCAGGGGGGGAAATAGAGCAGCTGGGAATTTTTGGCAATATTCTCTTGGCTCCATTTACCTGTGGGCAACACCTTCCCCCAGTGCTTTAGTTTAACTCTATTGACTTCAGATGTTGACTCCAGATTTAAATTCTTTTGCAACAACAAAAAAAAGTGTTCCTAAAGTGGTTTTTAGCTTGCATGATGTGTTCCAGGTTACAGAAATCACAGGTTAACAACAGCACTAAGGAATTCCCACTATTCAGGCAGCAGCTTTTCCAAGTTTCCTGTTCTCTGTGGAAATTCCACATAGTTCCCCTGAGAGAGATAGAGGAATCTTCTGGCTACTAGGAACCTTACAGATTTTTTCTTCTCCTTTTTCTCAATGGATAACTCTAGGAAAATGAAGCATTAGAAAAGACAAGATTTCTTAGCATTAAGTGTTTAGAAACTTTCCAGTTGTAGGAGCATAACTTTTCCCAAAAGTGGCTCTTCCCAAATGACATCCTTGGTTAATTGACTTGCTGGGAAGACACAAAATTTGATTTTTAAGTGCTTATCAAATAACTTCATCTGGAAGTTATTAATCTATGTTAGTAATTCATCTACATGAATGTTTCTAGTCAAAAGGACAGATTTAACCCAGGAACACTGTTTGTGGTGGAAACCTTCAAAGGTCAGCTCACAGAGAAGGCTGTGTCTGTTAGGCCCATTCTCCTCACGGTGCACAAGATTTAGTTCAGCAAAAAGGAATTCTCACCCTGAATCCTTAGTGACAGAACAGTATTTGTACAGACATTTTAATATTTGGTTTTCCTGTGAAGTGCAGAAACAGGACTTTCAGTGCTCAGATTTATATTTCTTAAAGTATATTTATATTTGTCAAAGTACAGCTAGCAAGATTTCATTTCTTAAAAGTTTGAAGGACTGCATTAATGAAATTAAGCAACCTTTGCCAGCTGTAACAAAAATACTGGCAACTGAACTCCACGTGCACTTCAGTCTAACACTGCCAAGTTCCCTAAGCATCTAAGAAAATTCTGTTTGTCTGTCACTAAAAAATATGTTGAATAAGGCTTATTGTACCTCCATAATGCACAGGCAGTTAAATATCCAGGCACTTGCCTCAGCTATGTAGGTGATATTTGCATTTATGTCCTGTCCTGTGAGTGTGCAGGTGCAAAGTCGCTCGTGGTCTGGTCATGTGTTCCAGAAAGGTCTGGCCACTTTGGATCAGAATTTTGATTCCTTATGTTAAAGATGCCAACATAAGTATACAAAACCATTGTGTATCTTAAACAACTGCCCAGTCTCCTTCAGTCTTTGATTTCTTAAGATAATGTGCTTTTCACTTTGAAAAATATGCACCTGTTTTATTTGAAATATTTATACATTTGAAAAACAAACCTGGGCAGGTTCCCAGCTATGTCAGAGTAGTAATAGGCTAAAAAATGAAGGTATTGAGATGTGACAAGAAAACCAACCTGCTCTGACCTGGTGGTTGGTGGGGCTGCCTGGGAGCAAGAATGCTCCCCCTCTTAGGAATATGAGAAACTTTGAAGGTCACACTCTCAAAAGAATTACTTTTTCTTTTTTAAATTTCTTTTAAAATACTGATAACCCTATGCTTTTAAATGCCTTAATGACAGCTGCAGCAGAAATCCACAATTGCCTTCCAGCTGTCCCCAGAAAAAGGAGGCTGGCTAAGATCTGCCATGCACAAGAGAGGAAATTCTCAGTTTGATTTGTGCCTGTGTTGCTCTGTGCTTTGAGCTGTGTGTCTGGAGGACCAAGCTTGCCCTATTTTCCAGTGGAGAAGTTTTTTAAAGCTACCTTTCTCTGTTTGGTGTTAGCTTTCAATCTTCTGTCTCTCCTCAAAAGACTGGTGCCTTGCATCACTGCTAAAGTTAGACTCTTGGTCAAGTGACAGTGTATCTTGAAGCATTTTTGGCTGCTGGAACCTGGCTGAAGATCTGTCTGTTAGCAAAGGACAATGAGCAGCACACTTCCCTCATTTAGCTGAACACAACCTCAATGTGCCACTTTTGGTGTGTGATTCTAGTCACAATTGGTGTGGATGTTCCTAAATACTAGAAATTTATATTATTGTCTCCACTGTCAACCTATTCCCCGATCCTAATATTAAAGAGGGAGAGATAACTTGTGATATTTCCTCACAAAACACAGAGAAGTGTTAAGTAATATCTACTACAGGTTTTATGCATTGGAGTTGTCTGGGCAGAGTAGCAATGTTCATCATTTGGATGTTGGCATCAATAAACTCCAATATATTTTTTCTAATGTTTATATTCATACTTCTTCAACAGTAGATGTAAATATCTATCACTTAAAGCAGCTGGGCCACACCTAAAGTTAATAAACAAACATAGATGATACCAAATATTCTTTTACAAATTGTCTGTTAAGATCCAAAACAGTAATAATGATAATTTTTCTTACCATTAAGGTCTGGAGCTTGTTGTATGTGTCTTCCTCCGTGTTTTGCCTGGTTCATGGTGTTGTTGTTGCTGAAAGTCGGCTCCACTGGTGTTTCTGTATTTTCAGTGATCTCAGGAATGATTTCTGTAGCATCATTTTTAAACATCTGCCACCCTTGCACAGAGTGAGATGTGATTTGTGTCAGGACACAGACAGCACACACAGCCCAAGGGATCTGCATGGTCACAGATCAGCTTTTCAGCACCCTGACAGCCTCAGATCCTGGGCAAAGGCACATTATTCCCCTTTTTAAAATCCCTTTTAGAACCAAGCCAGCCAATGACTATACACAGTGGGAAGGGCCAGACAACTCATTCATCTCAGCTTTTGTCAGTGTGAAATAAAATGGGTGTGTGGGGGTGGCTTAGTGACAATATTTTACAACTGTTATGCAAAAACTTCACTTATCTACCTCATTTTGGAGCCTGGCAACAAAAGGTGATAGACAAGGCTACAATGAAGTGCAACCTGACAAGCCTTTCTGCAGTTTTCCTAACAATGGCGTAATTAAAACCTGCTTCTGCCTGCATCCATCTCTGAAACTCTGGTTATTGTCTTTTCCAAAGGTTTTTCAGACTTTTTACATTTTGCTGTTGTTGTTCCTCTTCCCTTTGCTTGTTGTATAAAGTGAGTAAATCTAGAAACTGTAGCTCAGTAATTCTGCTTTTCAGTCTCTGCTGGGAAATGATTAGGGTTAGGGTAGCTTTTTTTCTCTCCTTTCCAAAACAAGGAGCTCTACATTTTGTTTCACAAATACATTGGAAGAACCAGGGAAGAGCTTCATTTCATTATGAGAAGTTATTGTGTTTACTTTTCCTTAAAAATAGTTTGCTTGGAATGTGTTTTTAAATTAAACAGCCAGAATGTTGCACATCATAATTTTTGATGTGCTCGTTCTCACATTTTTAACTCTTGGGAAAATCAACCTAACACATGTTTGCATTTGCTTTAAATTCATTGCATACTACTACTTGTGTGAAATGTTGAATACAGGATATTTGCTTGTTTTAAACACAAGACCTTGGCCAGACTGATTTCTAGCCATGGAACAACAACAAAACCAACCAACAAAAAGAAAAATAATGACTTTAGGTCTAGGGCATTTATGCCTAAGATGTATTCACGTATCATGAATACATGATAAAATAAAAAATCTCAACTATGGTATTCTTCCTTGCCAAAACAAGATGATAGTGATGAAAATATCATTATTTCAGTGTCTCAAGACCACATACACCTTCAAGTGATTTGCAAATGGTGTTAGGCTAAATACATGAATCAGAAAGCATCTCAGTCTTTAGGAAGGTTAAGATTCCGCACTGAGCTTGTCACAGCTATGAAAACAAAATGTTTGCTTGAAGCAGTACAGGGACACGTGTGTGTTCCTGCCATGCCAGTCCCAGACTTCCTCAGGAAAATATTTCCTGTAGAAGAGATTCCAAACCATTCAGTCTGACTTTCCTGTGACTGCAAGGCTCAGAATGGTTTGCATTCCATTCTGGCCATTCCCCTGGTGGGTACAGAAAATTGGTGCCACCAGATGTGATGTGGGGTGGTGTGCTGCCCCTTGGTGTGCCCTGGATGATGAGGAGCAGCAGTGACTGGGACATTTCACCCCTTCATCCGCACACAAACACCCCCAGCAGCTGCACCATGGCACTGAGGCTGAGCTCAGCACAGCTGCTCCTGCCACGGTCCTGCCCTGAAACTCTAGCATCTGACATACCCTGGAAGGTGCTTTCCTTCCTTGTGTTTTGCTCAGCCAAAAATGAGAAATCAGCATTCTCAGAAGCACCCTCCTTTCTGAATACTCTGAAAACTAGAAATCAGCATTCTCAGAAGTGCTCTCTTTTCCAAATACTCCAAAAATTAGAAATCAGCATTCTCAAAAGTGCTCTCCTTTCCAAATACTCCAAGGAATGTCTAAACTAAATAATGCATTGTGTTTCACACTACAGTGTGTGTGTCAGTTCCCCTTCCTCCTTTCCTCCAGGCCACACCTCAGGCATCCAGCCATCTAATATAAAACCAGCACACCATCTCAGAAATTACTCTGTTTTTATGGAGGAAAACAAAACACTATTTTCTTTCTCCAAGATTTTTTCTCCTCAGCCAGTCAGGAAATATTCCAAGTACATTTTTTAGTACAGACTGTTGTCAAATAATTTGCCTCCAATATGCTCAGTATTTTTTCTCTATCATCATCATCATCATCATCACCAGTAGCACTGATTATCTTTAATTAACTTCTTCTTTTTGTCAAAGCAGTTAATGATGGTCTCACAAATACAGGAAACCAAACTCCCAACTATTGCAATTATTCTAAGCATAATTTTGCTTACTTACATGTAGTAAATCTATTTTTGGCTTAGACCTAAATTGAACAAGCAGTGAAGGACTCAAAGTCCTGAAGGAGCAGGAACTAAACAACGATTTTGGTATTATTTTTGTCAGACAGGAATACCACCCTGAGAGCCTTGTCCAGAGTGAGATCACAGCTGGTGGCAGCAGGGAGTACAGCTGGCAAGCAGAACAGGAGAGCAGAACCAAGCTGAGTGCTGGTAACCCCTGAGTCCTTGCTACCTCTTTACTCCCTGCTTTAAATGTCTTTAGAATTGTGTGTATCCACCAAAGCTCAGTTTCTGTTCATTTTTTTTCATGTAATATTTCCAAATGCTGTTGTTGTCAGTGCAGGCCTATGGAAAGAATCTCATTTAGAGTAATCAGCTGTCACATAAAACATAAAAATCCTGATGTAGCTTCTCCCAAGTACTTAAACAATCAATCCTCTGTACTAACTGTTACATATTAACTGCTACTATTATATTTCTGTACTGTTAATGAAGCACAGGAAAAAACAAAAAGAGTTGCCAAGGATAGAGTGTTCTCAGAATGAGCTCTCACTACCAGGGTAGGACTGATGCTGGACCTGTTCAATTCAGATCTCCGCTGCTCTCTCTGAGCTGAACAATTCCATCCTCAGCCCACAGCCACAGCCAAACCCACACAGGGAAATGGATTTGTAGAAAATTCTCAAAACCTAACAAAAACCTCACACAGTATACATGTCTGCAAACTTTAAAATAAGAAATACTAACTTAGAAATACCATAGAATAAGGCAGATATTGTTGAGAGAGAAATTGAACTAGAAAAAGTTTCAAAAGATAGCCTCACAAAAAAGACTAAATGTTTAAAAATAGAACTATAAAAAATACATTGTAGTAAGACCCACAAAAAGTAATTTTAGATGATTAAAGCATTTACAGCATAGTGTAGCTAAAGCTGATTAGCCAAGAAATGCCTACTGTGATTAATAAATAGTTAACTTCTGATCGTGATGGCATGAATTATAACATCTGTATTGTCTCACCCTTTTCATGAAACTAAATATAAAACAAAAGTTTTAAAAACATCTCTCAGTTGCCCCATCTCTAAGTCAAAAAAAAAAGCTTTGTCAACACTTGCTCACTGCCCACCAAGCAGGACTGGGACAGAAACCCAAGGCTCATGCTCATGGCATGAGACAAAGACATTCGAACAGGAACAGCAAAAGCCATGTGTGAAAAGCAAAGAGAAGCAGGAACTCCTCCAGCGGGCAGTGGGTGTGCTCAGGCAGCTCTGGCAGAGCAGGACCAGGACCAGCACCAGCCCTGCAGGCTGTGCATGCTGAGCATGCTGCCAAATGGCCCAGGCCACCCATTTGGCCCCTTGGGCTCAGCTGTCTCATCCCATTTTCTCACCCCCCCAAGCAAAAAGGCCTCAGCTCTGTGTCAGCCCTGCTCAGCAGTAACAAAAACAGCTCTGTAAGATCATCACTGTGCTCAGCACAAACCCAAAACACAGCCCCTGGCAGACACTGGGAATAAAGGGAACCCCACCTCAGCCCCAAGCAGCGCCCTGTTCTAAGGAGGAATCAGAGACATCAGGAGCAGGACCAGGAGTGAACCAGCACCTGCACTCAGCCTGAACCCACGGCTGCTCCTTTCTGAGCTCAAGCACTTACCAAACACTGGCACTGCAACACTGCAATGCAGGCAGACCCAGCCAAACCAGCTCCTGAAACTGGTTCAGCCCTTCCAGCTTCAGGTGCTCACCCTGCCCACGCCTGGCCAGAGGTTCTGCTCAGCATCCCAGCCCAAAGCTGGGCAGCTGCACCTCAGCCTCTCTGTGCACAATGGCTCAGACTTCACACACTGCCCAGAATTCTGGGTTTGACACGATCAAGAACTTTGCTTCTCAAACAGTTGTTTGTTTGGGTTTTTTTTTTCCATGATGCAGCTTTTCCAATCAAGTTTCAGCTGCCTCAGAAGAATTCTGCAATGCTACAGAGTGAATACAACAGTCTGAATGTTGTGATCTCCTGCAAGAAGCCAAAATAAATGGATTCTTATTATTCTCTACCAGAGACTGCCAAGTCATTCTGGTGGCTTGTCTTTTTCAGGGGTAAGAATGCACTGGATTCACACAGCGGCACAGTTCAGGGATTCAGGGAGGACTCTCCAGGGAAGAATAACAATCCTACAGCTCCATCTGGTGAGTCAGCCAGCCAGCAACATCAGCATGCAATTAAAACACACAACCAACATTTCATTATTTCCAGGATTTATTTGCAGAAGAGATTAACAGGACATTAATTCTCACCAGCAAATCCTTAAAGGACACCTCTCAGGCTTGTTCTGTTTCTAGTTTGAGTCATTGGTGAAGCCCAGAAAGTAATTTTAGAAGAAACTTCTGTGCTAAACTAAAACAGAATCCACTAGATAGTCTCTGTAATAAAAACATCATAGCAAATAGCAGAACTAATATAAAATTTAATAGAAGGTAAAAAGTTCTGCTTCTGGCATCAGAGATTTAATTAGCTCTGGATAACAGAAGGCAGCTGAATGAAAGTATCTAAATGATGAAAGTAAACACTGCTAATATTCTGGTGCTGTTCTTTGCTGAGGAGGATGTATTTGACACAAATTTGTTTTTCAAGTCAGAAACATGCATTATTATTATTATACACAATGCCTTTCATCTCCAAGGCCTTTTATGAAGATGAGTTCTTACTGTACAAGAAAAGGGTGTCCAATTTCAATACAGGCTTAGCATCCAGAAATGGAATTACAATACAATGTTTTGTGGCTGTTAGCTCTGCATTCAGATACCATTAATTCTAAGTTTGAAATAACTGCATGGGATGTTCACTTTTCAGCAGTGCACCATTCTCTCATGAAGCGTTCCTGGCAGTGCTGCTGCAGCCCCATTGCAGGACCAAAGGATGAAGAAAGAAATCCAAGATGTTATTTTTGCTTTCAATCTTAATTTTCAGTTACAGACTTCTTTCTTGTACTTATTCATCAGTGAAGAAAGATTCAGTTCAGTGTAAGTAGGTGAAATTAGTTTTACATGCACCATCATTCTGTCCATCTGGACTTTCATCTTTGTTCCTTGCTGTAAAATGTGAGTAGCTTCTCACCTTCCCTCTTTGCCCCGTCTCTAATTTCACTAACTCTTAAGTACAAAAAATGCATGCATGTCCTTTGTGATTTCTGATTGGTGCACTGAATAGACAAAACTACACCTGGGACCACGTGTATCAGTATTTCTGTTTAAAGCAGTGTTGAGATTTTTCGCTGTAGAACAGCATTAAAGCACAGGTAAGAATGGAACAGCCACTCTGGTTTGTGATGGTTTAACCAACAATTCCAGTTTGCAGTGGGAGATCATTTGCATGAATACAGTGCTGTAACTCACAGTCCACATTTACACACCAAGTCAGGCACAGTCCAAACACAGCTCCCTCTCCCAACACTGCAATGACTCATTTCATCTGTAGTAAATGGAATCAAGTCATTATTTATTTAAATAGAATGTAAATATTTCCTATACAGTGTGGTACATAACAATGCTCATTTTTATTTAATGATACCATGCAAGCAATCCAAGAAGTCAAGAGTGTTCTTCTGCAAACTGCTTTGTAAGCACACCTGTGCTGGAAATAATCTGCACATGTGGTCATTCCATTCTGTCACTGAACAGTGATATAAAGAAGAGATAAAGACACTGTAATTCCATACAAGCTTTGAAAGGCATTATATTAGGATACTTAGGACTTAATTATACATCCACCACAAACACTTCTAAATACTAATATTATTTCTTCCTTGTTCAAGTTCTTCCCTCAGCATTTGCTCTTGACAATTTTTTTCTATTATGATTTCAAAATAAAAATAAAAGAGCATTCAGTAACAGACTATTTCATGTCTATTGTAACAGAAGAGATAAAAAACTAATCTTGGAAAGACAGGGTGCATCAAGCATGAGCTCTGCATGGCTTTACTCTCACACTGTGAATTGCATAAATCCACACAAAACACTGCATGCACTTTATTTTCCAAGTGAATGCATCTGTGCATTTGTATGTATGCTTCCCATTCCTTGAAGCTCCTACATTCAAACTTTAGGCACCTGTGTGCACGAAAAATAAGCTTTACAAATTACAGTGCTCTTATTAAGAGTGAGCGAAGAGATGTGTTGGGACTTTTGGGAACTGGTGAGACTAAAGACAAAGCTTAAATGAATCACATTCAGTGTCAATGCAAACCACATATGCTATGGAGTCTGCAGGGGCTCTGCAATGTGAAGACAGCTCTTATCACTGAAGCAATCCCTCTAAAAACATCTCTTTATGGCAACAGCTCCAAACAGCGACACAATTTTGTCCCATCTCGAAAGAATCCCAGAGTTCCAGAAGGTTCTTCCACTAGACAAGCAGGAATTCCATCTCGCTTTAGCGCGGTGGTTGAAACTCGCGTCTCTGAAGCGCCTCAGCCATCCTCTAAGCTCTGGAAACTCCAGAAAGAAGCGCTGGGGTGCTGTGCTCTAGGGCCTGACCTTGCCCTCGCCGAGCAGGCGCTGGTTGAGCTGGCAGAGCTGCCGCAGGAAGCCGTCGTTGGGGCCGATCTCGCGCTGCTGGCGCACGGCGCAGAGCGCGCTGCGCACGTCCATGCCCCGCCGCAGCATCAGGTAGGCGATGACCAGCGTGGGCGAGCGGCTGTAGCCCTCCCGGCAGTGCACCAGCACCTGGCCTGCAGGGAGACAGCCACAGCAATGACAGATTTGTGCTGCTTGCTCATGGATATGGCTGCCAAGACTTCCAAGGGATGTGCTGCCTCAACCTTTCCTCACACTCGGAATCTATCCACACAAGCAGCCAGAAGCTGAGGGAACGAGTAAAGCACTCATTTGACTCATTAAATGAGGGAACAAGTAAAGGACTTAAAGGTGGAGAACCCAGATTGGATCAATGAAATTTCCAGACAATATGGGTTTCATCTTTTATTGAATAATTTTTTTTTATTGTAATCATTGTTTTTATTGTTTTACTCATGTTTCCCTGTTTTGTTAAGTGTCTGCAGAAGTTCTTCATAATAAGAAAAAACAGGGGAGATGTGGAATCCTCTGAATCCTTCCCCCTTAACTTATTTTTTGAAGAATATTTTTAATGTGATTTAACATTTCTAAAGGAAAAATGAAAACATCTCTTCCCAGAAAGAAACTATAATAAGATGCAGCAGCTGTTTCCCATTTCAAAGTCACCCCTAAAGTGACAGACTTCCCTTTGCCACGTATTGGAGACCTACACAAGATAAAACTGTCTAATTGTGCATTCTTGTGCCTTTGATTCAGGGCCTTTATCTGAACTTTTCACTTGGTTGTTCTGTGGATAATAAGAGCAAAGAAGCATTTTAAACAGCAAATCTCTAAGAAACATAAGCAGTGCACAGAAAACATGGTAGAAATGTATTTCAGTTTGCCTTACCATCCTTCTGGGAAAGGGCTTTGTCAATAAAATCAGCTGCCTCCTCAAAATAGCGGCTGAGGTTGAATTCCTGTGTATCATTAGCTTTAATGCCATGGTATCTGATGCCTGTGCCTTCATAGAACTCTGCATTAGTGTTCACATGCATGAATGATTTCCCCTCTGCTGCATTCAGAACATGGGTTATCCCCAGGTGCTGCAGCCTCGTAATGTTCTTGGCTATGAACCTGCACGACAAAAAGCGTCAAGAAAATTATTAGAATTTGGTGAATCATCTCAGTATTTAAGTATTGATAACCAAACCCTTTGATTTTTCTGTTAATAGATGCCAATATGCTGTGCCCAAAAGTGAATTTGCTACAGGTTATAAATTCACAAAAACATTCAGAGCCATGGTCACTACTTGTGCATGAGAGAATGCTGCTTCCTTGGCTGACAACTGAGGAATGCACACATGAAAGTGAATCTGCATCTGTTAGATCCTACAATGGCATAAAATTCTAACTTTCTGAACATAAAATTCTGACCAAAGTAGGATAACATTGGAGATGATAACACATGAACTTCTAAGATTAATTATTATCCACATAAAATAATTTAAAAACCAGTTATAAAAAGCCTCCACTGTCAGGTACCAGTGTTGCAGAACTTGATAAGCAGTACTTGCTACTTTAGCAGGCAGCCCAGATAAACTAACATTTTAGGGGGCAATTTTAAACACTGTGAAACAGCACTGACTTCTTATCAGGCCACAGGAAGAAAGTAACTGAGTAAATGTTACTGAAATCTTCAAAAGACTCATCTAAGGGCTACTAGGAGGTGTAGTCCTATGCCCTGTGCTATTCAACACCTCTGAAGTCTTGGAAAGATCTGTCAAGGCTATGCAGAGGCCAGCAACACAGAGATATCATTCAGTCTTTGAGACTCAGTGTTCCCATCACAAGTGTTACAATTTTCAGCTGAAATCAGTATCTGAATGTGAAAGACTCCAGATGAGTGATGTTTAAGATGCTGAAGTACTTAAGAAAGCATTCAGAACTTTTAGGTCAGCTAAGTCCTTTCCAATTCCTCAGTTTTCCCAATTGTAGCAAAACCACCAGCTTCCATCTTTAGGTGGCTAAAAGTCACCTACCCTATTAGTGAATAATTGAGCTGGATGATAATATTCATGCCTTTCAGGCTTGATGATGGCAATTAATTAGATCCAGTAATAATGCCATAAGCTTTGATAAAAGCTCCAGGATGCACAAAGGCAAAGAACCCATCTGCTCAGTAACACAGCTGACCATGCACCAGTGTCTGCTTGTGCCCTGGCACGCAATCTACAGTAAGAGGAGCTAACCATTAAGTGATATCAGAGAGCTTTAACTCCTTTTTGCCATAATCCCACTACTTTTCATTCTGAGTCTAATTATTTCCATATGTCAGTTGCAATATTTGCCTCACTCTCCTGGGAAGAAAAAAACCCCACATATTTTATCACACCACTGGTCTCCCAGTAAAACCTGAGCCCCACTGGTCAACATTAGCAGGATGTGACAGAAAGCTTGAGCTGAAGGATAAGTCAGTTCCTGCACACTGTGTGAAAAGACAGATTGTTTTTAAAACCAGCTTTCAGTATGTGCTTAAATGGATATGGAAACAGAAATATCTTTTAAAAACTCCCTACAGCTCAACTCATAAACTGCAAATACAAGAGGTCTTAATATTAAGCTGAACTCCAGATAAGCATTTGTGCAGTATCATTTTGGACAAGTTTCTGTGAGATGGCAATACATCCAGGGCATTTTGCTGGACACTTAGGTAATCTAAAAACTTAAACACCCAAATCAGTCAGTTTACATCTATATGAATCTCTGAATGCATTCACTCACAATTTTGATGTAATTCAAGGCCATGAACATCTTGAGCATTCCTTTCTTCCTGATGACTGCACACCCCTTAAATTCTAGTGAAAGCAGATGAAGATTTATGCATGACTGAAGCTTCTACATTTTCTGCTGTCTGTGCCAAGCAACTATGGCAATGAACCAAATATTTGTAAGACTTCATTACCCAAACAAATGCTGACAGATTTTCCATCTGGCAGGACATCATCTGTGCCAGGGGAGAAGTTTCAGTGCCTGGAGAATTCTGCTTTCAACACAAAAATCCTACAGAGCAAGGCCAAACCAAAAAGTGTTAATTCAGCAGTGAGTTCCTACGCCTGGTAGGGTGAGAATATGGTTTAATTAACATTATATAGACCAGCATGTATATGACTGTTCAGCATCAACAGGACTCCCATCCTGAAATCATGAGTGAATGTGGCAACAGCAGCTTCATCTGGTTCCTGAAAAAAAACCACAGAATCTCGTCCATTCTCAATATGGGAGATTTAGAGTTCCTTATCCTGTGAGTAACACCAGTAAGAAGTGTTTCTTTTGAACAGAGATGAATTATTTTACCAGCCACAGACAAAACATAGGTTTTGGAGAACCATTCATCAGCAACTTAGGCTACACGAGGCTATGAACTAATAAACAAATAAACCAAGTTTTTAATGGCAAAACATGCCAGCCTATTAACACATTTTAATTGGCACTGTCCCGTCCATGCAAAATTGTTTTCCTACCAACACTTCCCTTAGTCACTGAATTTAATATTAATTTTGGGAGAATGCCCTCCATACTCCTTACAACACACCTGCACTTCTAGCACATTAAGAACAAAGAATTGCTTTATGTGTTATCCCCATACATCAAAGCAGACAGAAAAAGTAAGCTTGGGCATTCAAAACCAGAACATTTTTACCAAATACAGTTCTGGAAACAAGGCCAGAATCATTACAGGTTTCCAGGCATCTGGGAAAAACCCCACAAACAAATTCCCTTAATCAGCAGTTCAGAAATCCAAGCCTGTCCATTTTCAGGTAAAACACTGCTTTTCACAAGAATGGGCGCTCTGGATAAAAAGCCTCCAGTGTGCTGAGTGCTCCCTCTCGTCCCCATTTTTGTGTCACCTGCAGCCCTGATAAAAATGAATTCTGTCCAACCTTTCTGGTCAGATTAAGATGCTACACTGAAACACATCTCCACTTACACAGAAACACAAAATGATGTGCACTTGCAGTGCATCCCAAATTGTTATTTTGTTACTGTTTGAAAAAGATATAATTGTGCTAGTCTATCACCTACACAATTCTTGTTTTAGGGGTATAACATTTTTACTCTTATCTTCACAAATTTTGTCTGATCTTGAGAGATCAGAATTGCCTATGGCAATATGGACACCCGTAATTTAAAAAATATTTTATCATTTTATCTCTGTATTTTCATTAATTTTGACTTTTGTGTATTGCCTGGAAGATCCATTGCTTTGGCTCTGTCTGCAACTTGAATTCTCTTGACAGATAAACTGTTATTCTACACTGTGACCCAATTTAACCTCATCAGCCTCAATGTCTCTTTGCTGTCATTTTTATCTAAAGATGAGCTACTCTAAAGGAGAGATAGCAGTTAGAGAATATCAAAATTCACCATGCAGTGACCAAATCTTAATGGAAATCCACCTATTCAACTAGACCTCAGCATTACCTTAACTCTCTGTGGATGCTGCAAAGATATTGCCTCTTCAGTCTTGACAAATTAAGTAGAATATCTGTTCCAATTGTGAAATAGTTTTTTTTCAGCCACAAAGTTATTTCTTAGTTTTAGCTGCTCTCCACAATTTTTCAGCATTCTTTTAGAAACACTGACAATACAACTGCATGTTTTCTGTTTATCCAACTACCAGCTGAACTGTTCCTGTGCTACAAACTGCACTGATGCTTCAGATATTTCTGTTTGTCACTTATTACATAAAAAGTCTTTCTCAACGGTCAAGATTTGTACTAGACAGAGATTTCCCACTGTGCAACTTATACATGCATTATCTGTTCTGAGACACGCTTGCAGGTGAACATATTAAAATCCATACTCTATAAATAAAATAAATTACTGAACAATGCAAAAACTACTCTGTAGTAGCTAACTATCTTCGAAATTATTTTTAAATTATTTAATGCATAGATCAGCTTGCAAGTTATGACTTCCTTTTCTCCAGGAAAGTGCTACAAGTATGAAGGAGGTGGTGGCTGTCTATTGAGTGATTTCAGTCCCATTTCTACATGTACATGTCCTGCACCTGCAGTAACAAATATAATTTGGTTTGCCTTAGGAGTAAGTTAGTGACAACCTACGATCTTGACCTGTAGGGGGTACAAACCTAAAGTAAGAACAGGGACCCGGTAAACTATACATGAATTAAAAAAAAAAAAAAAAAAAAAATCCGATTTTCACAGGGAGATGAACCAAAAAAGGGAAGGAGAATCAGCAGGATAGGACAGGACTAGAACAGATAACTGAAATCATGATGTGGTGTAAAAAATAAAAATAAACCCCGCAGGGCCCGCTGAGATCCGGCCGATCCCGTCCTGCAGCCTGACTGCCCCCGGCCCGAAGCACCGGGAGCTGCTCGGTGACTGCGGGGCGCCTCAGGGCCCGGCGCGGCCCTGCCCTCTGCCCGCCGGTACCGCTCCGGCCCGGCCCGGCCCTCTGCCCGCCGGTACCGCACCGGCCCGGCCCGGCCCGGCCCTGCCCTCTGCCCGCCGGTACCGCACCGGCCCGGCCCCTCCGGGCACCGCACCCGGCCCAGCCCAGCCCGGCCCGGCCCGGCCCGGCCCCTCCGGGCACCGCACCCGCCCGGCCCCGCTCGGGCGCACTCACGCGTTCCCCACGTGGATGCGCGGCACCACCTCGTTGCTGTGCGCGCTGGGCAGGCTGTAGCAGCCGCTCTCGTTAGACAGGAGCTCGTTCAGCTCCTCCACCGAGATCTGGAAGTCGCCCATGGCCGCGCCTCCGCCCGCCAGGCGCCCTTGGCGCTGCGGCTGCAGCGCGGCCGCTCCCGCCCCGCCCGGCCCGGCCTGGCCGCCGCCTCAGAGGCGGGGCCGCGGCGCCGCCGGGCCGGGAGGAGCGGGCGGCTGCCGGCCCGGAACGCTGCGGGATGGAGCCCGCAGGCCTCACCCCGAGCTCGGGGCTCACCCTGAAGCTGCTGCTGGTCGGGGACAGCGGCGTGGGCAAGTCCAGGTGCTGCCGCGGCCCGCGCGGGGACGCGAGCGCAGCCCCGGGCTGAGTTCGCCCTTTCTCTCCCCGCAGCCTCCTGCGGAGGTTCATGGACGGCGCCTTCGATCCGCGCCTGACACCCACCGTCGGTGAGCCCGGAGTCCGCCCGCGCTGAGCTCCTTCCTGCTGGGCTTCTTCTTTCTGCGCTTGTTCTGTTTGGGGCCCGGAGCCGGGATCGTGCGGACGCGGGGGTGCCAGGGCGGGCATTCGCAGGTGCCTTCTGACGAGCCTCCCCTTCTGACTCTTAGGTGTTGATTTTAAAACGAAGAAGATGGTCCTGGAGGGCCGTGCAGTACAGCTGGCCATATGGGTAGGTCTTTATCCGGACAGATGGGGTATGTTGGGTTTTGAGAGATGTACATGCTTCAAGAGCTGTTTTTTGTGGTTTCTTCACCTTCGCTTCCTTCCTGCTCCTTCTCTCTCTTTGCTAAAGTATTCTGCATATTGAGATTTTGTCCTTAAGCCACAGTGTGTGCAGAATGAGTGTTCTGATCGTACAGCAGTAGCTGCAGACAAACAAAAACACTTCTAAAGGCTTCCTTAGTCAAGGCGTGGGACTTCCTTCCGTTCCAGTGGAGGCTTTGAGTGCCCTTTGCTGCAGTTTCTCCAAGGCTCTGGGGAGTGTAAAGCTTCTGAAGCTGTAGCATGTGAGAGGCGGCCCCTGCACGCTCCAGCAATCGAGCTGGTCCTGCACAGTCTGACCCCCTGCAGCAGTGGATGGAGATAAAGTCCCCGTGGTACACATGAAAGGCATTTCAGGAAAGGTTGTTTGGGTTAATCCCACCTCAGGCAAAGACAAACCCATCCCTGGCAGAGACGTGCCTGCATGAGCCAGGAGCGCAGAAATGGAGTCAAGCAGAGAGAGGTGATGCTCTGGGTAAGGAGCTGCGTGATCGCCTGTAGGGGCTGTTTAGCAACTCTATGTGATGCTTTATTTTGGTTAAAATCACACCAAAAAACCCCACAAAAACCACTAATCTTGTTATTGAACTACTTAAAGGTTGATTCAGATTAACTAGGAAACCTCGAGCATTTGTCCTGAACTTCTGCATATACTGTACAGGCATGAATTTTATATTCACTTGAAACTAGTAGGAGTTTTTAATTTAGAGCCCAGAAGACTGAAATTTTCCTCCTTACTGATATCTGCAAGGACTGTGGCTGATCTTTCATTTCCAGGTTTCTGTTGCAGCTACATAAAAGACAATATTCTTAGAGCAACAGTAAAATGTACACTGTGAAGATATAAAGGTGGGGAACAAACTGAGTTTCTAAAGAAAAAGCTTCTTGAAAAGATTTCTAGGAAAAATTGAAATACATAGGGGACAACATGCAATTTCCGCTGTATTTGTTTCTCAGCTTTATTATGGAATAATCATCTTCTAGATTTGCTGTCACAACCTGAGAACAATTTATTTTTCTCCATTATGGAGAAAATGGGGAACTGTGGATTTCTTTTTGGTGGAAAAATGTGATACTTCAGTCTGGGATTTATTTCTGTTTATCCTATTCAACTTAAGTGTACCTTTAAGAGAGAATGGAGAGGGGGTTCACTCATTAAAAAACTCCCATCTTCTCTCTGGTCCCAAAATAAATTTTTCCTAAGTGGAATATGCTCCCTGCAAATAAGATAAAATATTTCCCCCCCCCCTTCCTTCAGAGACCAGTGCCAAGACAGAGGATGGAGTGCAACATGCCTTTGAGGAACTGGTCATAAAGATCCTGCAGACTCCGGATCTCTGGGATAAGGAAACAGCAAAGAAGGGAGTCCAGCTCATGGAATCATCAGCACAGAAGGATAAAGGGTTTTGTGGTGCCTCCTGTGCACTTACTTAAATGTACAGGGGGCTGTTCTGCCTGCCTGGAGGGGACTTGGGGGAAAAAAAAAGTCGGGATGGGATTCCAAGCACCAATCTGTGCCATGATTGATGTGCCATCAGCTTTGCAGATCCAAAACACAAACTCATTAGCAAAATACATTTTTATTCATTAACAAAATACAGTTTCTCCTCCTCTTTTGCACAACTGCTGTCTGCAGGTTTTTTTGGGTTTTTTTTGCTAACTCAAATTTTTCACTTTAAATCATAGTGTGGCTTAGAGTATATGACATTCAACATGGACTTTTGCTGGAATTCCTGCCTCAGCATAAATAAGGTGGTATTCAATTCTGGAATATTATTGAGAAGCTTCTCTCCCCTGGGATGGCATGGGAGGCTTTTAGGCAACCACGTTACCTTCGTGTAGTTACTCAGCAGGAGTTTGATCAGGGGACAGTTTCCTGATTTTGGATGGTTTTAAAAAGTCAAAATTGCTACATGTCCCCAGCCAGTAAGCTGAGTTACTGGTTAATTTTAGGGCTGTGATGAGAGGATGTGTATTTTAACTCGGGACACTGAAGGTGACCCTGTGCTGTTCTCTTGGCACTGAGGATCAGGGATGAGATGGACTCATCATTTTGGGCTGTCTCACACCGTGGCTGTGGTTTTGCAGTCACTGAGGTTCTCTGCAAACCCTTGTCCTCTTCCAGTAACCACAGATAAAACTGGAAGTTTTATCAGAACTGATAAAAATTTTGTCAGAAATTGGTAAAACTCAATTTCACAGAAGATTGCTGCCTATGGGAGGCTTTGCACTAGGGTGAGTCTGTCACCCATCCCACTATGAAGTTACCTTTTTATCTTTTACACTTTTAATGGCAATATTGTATTTTGCTAGCTTACATTAAAGTAACTGAAAATTTCAGGTGTATCTTGTAACTTGTGCCTTGCTTCTGTTAATGCATGTTTCTACTATTAGACTATGTTAGATCATGTAACATACAGCTTTATTTACTGCTAGTCATTCAAAATATTTTAAGATGTTATGATAGCAACCTTGGTTTAAATAAATTCTGACCCTTAGCTTTTAAACTTAAATCTGAATCTTCTAAATATGTTTATATAAAAATCTGTTTGTAACCTGAAATATAGACCTAGAGTGAGATCAATCTGGCCATTTATTATTTTCATAAAATGACTTAATTAGAAATGCTATTACTGAAATAGTTTTTTTAATATTTCCCTCAGTTTTTCATAGGAACAAGGTACATCTGTCATGAATTGCCTCTAAGAAGCCAAATCCTTTTTGGTGGCTGTGCTGGCACATGGTTGCAGGGCTGACAGCCCACTGCACGTGCAGGAGTGCTCAGCATTTTTTGAGGCCACCAGGCTGCAGCACTGACAAGTGCAGGGACCTGCCTAGGAAAGGTTTTTGTAGCAGTGGGAACAGAACCTCAATGCTCATGGGCAGGACCATACATGAAAGCTGCCATTTGGAGAGGATGGATGGGGGTGATTCTTTTACACAACTTTTTGGGCTTGATGTAACGTAGATTCAGTGACACTGGTATGTAAGAAATGTACTTTTAATATGCAACTTTTCGTTCTGCTAAATGTAATGGAACAAGAATAACATCATCTGTTAAGATATAAGGAACAAGACTGGTACACCAAAAGGTCTTGTTTAAAGGGCACAATACACAGGAAATATTAGACCTCAGCAGGCAAGTGAAAACAGGAACTAGTTGCAGCTAACATGCACCTGTACAATGCTCTCCCCTCCAATCCCCAAGTATAAAGCACAGCTACAGAATCATCTCTGCATCTTCCTAAGACCCACTCAAAAATACTGGATATTCAAGTCTCCTCAAATATATACGAGGTCCTCTACCAGTTTTCTTCTTCAGGCCAATCAGATGCTTTGGAAACCAGATTTGGAACAGAAGTAGTCATAAATGCTGGAAGGATGATGATTTTGACCTGTAGCTCCTCCTTTCAGTGCCCTTTTTGGAGCTGTTCCGTTGGTGTCAAGGCTGTCCCACCAGGCAGCACAAGCAAAGATGTTTTGCAGGAACAAAGCTTCTTAACTGTCCTGTTTTAGAACCATATGCAGTTGTTTTCATGTACACTATAAAAATCTATGTTCTATGAGCTGGCCAGTCATACAGGTACACTCAGGGTGTTCAGCATTTGTGACTGGGAAAGTGGGCATAAGCTGTGGCTGAGCAGACTAACACCTGGGACCTGTGCAAGACAACTTGGAGTACTGGGAAATGTGATGGACATTAAAAAAACCCTTCTGTAGCTGGCCTAGGTTTTAGTGCCTAACTAAAGGATTTGCAATGAATGCTTCTGTGTGAAGGGAAGCATGTTTTGCTGGCCAGTTGGACTTCTGAGTAACTGGCAGCGTGTAACCTCTCTCCAAAGAACACTTCCCATCCAGCTGAAGGAGCTTTTTCCCAAGGGTACTTTATTCTGAGGTTTTAAATCTAGCCATAAAATTTGTGGCTAGACTTGTGGCCAAAGGACAAAGCTTCCATCTTGTCGGTGTTTCAGCACAAAATGCTTTGGAAGTGTGGGACCCTTTGTGAAACTCCACTGTAACAAAATGCACAATTTCCAGTCTAAAGATCAGTAAAAGACTGGACTGGCTTACTTGGTCTGAGTGTCAACTTCCAAATGACAGCTGCTATTCAAAAATTTGACTCAGAAAGGCAGTGTCAGCTTGTGAGTTTACTGTTTCGTCATACAGTCTTTATTTATTGCCTTCTAGGTAAGGCCAGCAGTTTTGAAGCAAATTCAATGTACTTGCCTTTTCTAATTCATGTATTTACAAAACATTTTTATACAGTCTTTCTCTTAAACATGGTAAGAAGCTATGACCTAACCCAGCTGACTGGCACCCAAAATGAATCCTTGTTTAGTTTATCTAACACAGTTTTCAGCTCATTACATGCACTCTGGAGATCTTCTTTCACCAGTACAGTGTCAATTAAATGGCCATACTGCTCTTCAATGAATGCTGCTGAATTAATAATTTCCTGCTGTTCTTCATCCTGCTGATCAACACAAGATGTTGGTGTGAAGTTTACAGCACGTCTTTCTGGTTACTAGCATTTTAAAGTATATTAGCACAATGAGTCATTACTCTGAGAACATGTAACAAAAGCTGCTACCATTAGGAAAAGGTACTGAAGATATTAAAACAGATCAAGGAGTAGAATGCCACAGGCAGCTGTTCCAAAAAATGCAAGGGGCCTCAGGGAAGGAGGAAAATATGTTACAGGAGTGACATAAAATGGTGATACTTCATTTTATGTAGTTATAGTTGCTGCCTAACCCAAGATAAGGGAACTACACTCCTCAAAAACTGAAAATAAATGCTCATACACTGTCCCAAGTTCAGTATTTTTGAGGGCTTACACAAAAACTTACAAAGTGAACTAAGTTCTGTAAGATATAAATTTAAGTTCAGGTTACCCAAAATAATGACATTATGCACTCTGTTCAGGTTTACAATTCACCAAGCTGCAGCTGATCTATGTTTGATCTTCACAACATCCACATACTGTGTTTTGTGAGTACACCATAGAACACTGGCTGTGAGGGTGTCACTTTGGGGCTATAACAAAGAGCTGGCTACCATCACCTTTGGATGGGCTGCTCATCAGAAATGTAAAATGATTGTTGGTTTGTCTGAGTTCAGCAGCAGCTTCCCCTGCTGCAGCTTTGATGAACCCAGATCCATATGGAAGACTGGCACTTGGCTTCATGTTACTTTAAAACCTGAGTAGTTAAAGAATCAAAAATTCCATTGTGAAGTTCCATCTGAAAGGCTAGAGGACCTACTTAGTGCCCCACTTTAACTCTTGTTATGGAAGAGGAGCTCTTTCATGTAACAGAAGTGCTAGCCCAAATACTTCCTATGTGTCTAAAAAGAAGAGATTAGAAGTTGGAATACTTACAAGGGGAGATGAGATTTCTTCTGACATGTGAGATTTTAAGGCATGTTTTTTCTTTTCTGAAATGAGAGGCTTCACAAAGATAACATAAGGCTTAAACTCAGGAGTCCTCAAGTGCTTTACTGCCTGTGAACAGATGATTTTTTTGTTATCAGACTTCTTTGTGCTACATGTCCATGATAGACTCAGAGTGGTTTCAGTGGTTTCACTGGTACAGGCTGACACACTGGTGTGAAGTCCTGTCTCCTACACATCTGACCACAGCAATCTTGCTCTTCAAACAAAGACTCGTGCCAGTGTCCTGGCTTGCACACTGAATTTCCTGGCTAGCATACAAGAGTGCATGGAGCATGGCCTGAATAGCACTGTGATTCCAAGAACATGGAAAAAAAATACTGAGGAAAGTATAAAACACCCTGACTTCATGGGCAAGTAATGCTTTGCTTTCCTAAGCAGTCAAACACTGCCAATTTTAAACTGGAATTTATCTGAGGTAGTACCACAAGCCTTTTCCTAGCCCAGTTAGAAAATCTGGATCAAACTTTCAAGTATGAACTCACAGCATGGGGGTATTAAGAGCAGTGCTTACACTGCTCCTGTCCTGGGGTGATTCATGATGTTACTGTTGTGTATCTGCACCCAAAAATGGGTCCTGTATCTTTGAAATCCTACAAATGAGAGCCTTGGGGGAGTGTGGGTGTGCTATGGCCAGCGTTTTTAAAATCAGAACTAGAATGGAAACAACAACTTTGTTCTAAGGATTGTCTCTGGGACCTGAGCAGGCTGGGACAGGGATGCACATTAGTCCTACAGCAAGGGAAAAGTCCCACAGTGAGGATTACTAAAGAGATATCCAGGCTGTGTTGGATTCCAGGCTCCTTTTCTGACCCACAGATGGGGCAACTGAGAGGTGTTTTAAAAACTTTTATTCCATTTTCAGCCTTATGTGAAGGGTGAGACAATACAGATGTTATAATTCACACCATCACAATCAGAAGCCAACTATTTCCAAATTACAATACACTATAAGTGTTTCTTGTTCTATCAGCTTTTTCCACCCCATGCTGTAAATGCCTTAAAGCCAATCATCTAAAATTACCCCCTGTAGGTCCTACTACAATGCATCTTTCATAGTTTATTTTTCTGAATAAACCTTTATTCAGAGAATAAAAGTTGATTTATAGTCTCATTGGCAAGGCTTGTCCCAGCTGGACATGTAGGAACTGTAACCACTGCACTGCATTCCCAAGAGTCCCATTCTGCTCAGGCAGCAGTAAATCATATTTGCATTCTTTAAAATAAGCTGCAGAACTTACTTCAGGGACCACATCCACCAAACAAACCTTCTTTTTGGCCATCACGGACCGGATTGCCTCCAGACTTGTGCCATACAAATTTTCTTTGTACTCTCCATGTTCCACGAATCTAAAAAGTCAATACACTTTTAAATACCATCTACACAAAATATTAAGAATATTTAACTTAGAACATTTGATAGCTGTTTTATGAAGTCAAAGCAGTCAAAGAGGGAGGAGAAAAGCAGAAAACCAGGAGTGGGTAGGGAGAGATTTTATTTTTTCCACTCTTTTTTTTTCCTTCCTTGCTTAGTAGCAATTCTTCATAAATCACTAACAGTTAATCAGCACTACTGACAAAAAGGGGAAGAAGAATGGATATTTTTTCACAGAAAACAGAGCAAATGTGCCAAGGAAATGGACTGCAGCTCTCCCATCTTTTGGGAGCCTATAGATCTGAACTTGGAGGAAACGTGCTCAGGCTCACAATGTCAGTGTAAGCACAGGTCCACTTTAGCACACACTTTCAAAGGAGACTTGTGAATAAAACTTTTTACCCATCACATTAAGCAGAGAGTGAGCAGGCCTAACTATCTGTTACTCTCACTAGATTAAATTCTGACCAATCAGAAGATTTATGCAGGTTTAAATTCTAAATCAGGATCCTCCTACTGATGATATTCCTAAATTGCTTCCAGATAAATGTTTGAGTTTGCTCTGACACTCCAGACTCAGTAAAGAGCTCTTTACTTAGAAAGCTGAATCCTTCTAATGCAGCTTGTGCAACTTGTCACCTGATTTTGGTATTCATGTAATGTAAAACTGAACAAGCAATATTTTTAAATAGTCAATTATATCAGTATCTTACAATTAACTCACTTGTTTTGCTGCACATCTGTCTCAAATGATTGCTTAGAAACAAAATTGTATTCTACTCCTTCTCTCTCATGACTTTTCCTTGACCTTGTTGTATCTAGAAAAGAAAGGAAGCAAGACATGGGAGACATACCAGCCTTTGCAAATGTTTTCTCTACTCAGTTCCAGTCACATTTTCACAACTTCAAACAAGAAAGTTACACAGTGGCAAATTCAAATGAACAAAACAGAAATCAGACCATAAAATTTTGTTTTAAACTCAAGCTCATATATGGTATGACCAAAAATGAAGTTGTTTGCTCCCAGGAGTGCTGTAACTAACAAAAAAAATTAGGAAGCATCCTTCCTACACCTGGTAGATTTAGCAGAGTATATCCTACAGAAAACAGTGTAATTTAATTGTTTGGAATTCTGGACTCTCATTTTCTTGGAAAGCTCAAAAATAAAACCAGGAAATATATGAAGTCTTATTATGCTGCCTTTGAATTTACAGTAAGAATATTGATGGCTGTTTCCCAAGGTATTGTGTGCATGTGAGTCCCTTACTTTTGGTGCAATTTCTTTGTAATCATTATTACTGTAGGAGAGGCTTTGATGATCATTCTACAAATCTGTGCCAGACCATAAAAGTGATGTCTTCTATTTTTTTTTTTCTGTATGTTTAAATTCAAGTAGGAATTACTCACTTTGGTTCTTTTGCTAATTTACTGAAGTCTGCCTGAAAAGCTGTATTTTTAAAGGTCTTAAATAACATATAAACAGTTCCCTCAATGTTAACTTTTTGGATTCAAAAAGTAGCTTGTTGGGGAATCAAAATAAGAATTGATTTTTTGTGTGTGTGTGTGTCTGATAATTCTTTTTTGTTTTTTTTTTTAGAAAAGGATCCAGTTAAAGAAATTCAGTGTAACTCAAGCCACAAAGCCATGCAAAAATCACTGATTTCTCTACTCTGACTTGCTTGTTTGAACAGCCTAGATATACTAATCAACAACTTAAAATCTTGCCCAAATTTAGACTTGATTTATTGCTGTCTGTTTTTTTTTTTTTAACTGCAGCTGTAATGCTGTTCCCATGAAAATTCACCCTCTATTAAACACACAATGTTTTGGCTGACTTTTAAGATACTAGTTTATCACACCAGCTTTTTTTACTAGTCACATTCCATTTTTTCTTTCTGTATTCAGTTTTTCTTTTAACAGACACTGAGAAAATGCAATATGCCCACTCAAGAAAACACAATTAAAAAACCCCACTGAGCTGACAGAATTCCAAAATGCAGATATGCCAAGTTATATAATGATTTATTCACTTCCTAAGGGCAAACATAGCATATTATAATGAGGAAAAAAAGGTGAAGTATTTCCGAAATATGCATATAATCAATAGTCAGAGCACAAATTATCATTAGTGCAGATGGCATAACATTCATTAGACAGCATTTATGGAATGAAGATGCACCAAACACAAATCAGTAAATTTTACTCACGTGGAACTGCAACACCATACTCCTGGGGGTTCTCTGACACAACTTTTTGCTTGAGCTCACTTAACTTGGCCCCCAAACAACCTAATAAAATAAAATAAAACTGTCTGATAGGTTTCTGTGTGAAATGAAATACTGCAGAAAATAAATCTATCCGTTTCACACAAAGAATATGATTCAGGAGTGCGCTTGAAGAAACCTCTTTATAAGAGAACTCATGACCTGCTCTGCCATATTCTGCTTTGAAGATCAGCAGGAACAAATTTAATTCTTTAAACAACTGCTGGACAGTCACTTGGCAGACATTAAATCGAGAAATCTGTGATTTTAGCAGTCAGTTCTATGAGATACCCTTGAATTTTAGGGCATCCTGAGAAACTGGCTTAGCACAAGGCTGATAAGCTGAAATGAAATTGCATGCCGAATCTTGTTAGATAATTCTAACATCTGCTTCTTCATCAATAGTTCTGACAGCCTGTGTAAAGTATAAACCAAGGGAAAGTGAGGCAGAAAAAATGAGAAATAATCCTGCATCATTATTTTTAGAAGGATTTGGTGAGTTTGATTCCTTAGTTTTTTTCCTTGTTTTTTAATGTAAAGAGTGAGTTCTGACAAAAAACAGAAAAACATTTTAAAAACCCACCAGAACCACAAAAATCCCTAAACCAAACATCTAAAGAAAGCCTCTGGAAGTGCAGGATAAGGGAAGAGGGAGAAATGGGAAATATTTTGAACCAACTGTGTACCTTACCAATCAAAACCACCAGCCTCTGCTGTTCACCAGGCTGTTGCTGATATTTTGTGACTTCTTCATAGGTGAGGAACTCTGCTCCATCTGCCTGCTCTGCTTGCTTGCCCTCATTGCCATTGTTTTCCTTCTCTTTACGACTTAACCTAAAGCTCCTGCGTAAACCAGCTGTGAAGAAAACAAAGGATACATGTTTCCACCTACCCAGATTTTCAAGCTTGTTCAGCTTCAAGTTATTACCTTAAATTTGAGTTATTCCCATAAATTTTGTTTGTAATCAAATCAGTGCATATATGCTCAGATTATAGGAGAAATCTGTAACAAAAGCTGCTACCATTAGGAAAAGGTGTTGAAGATTTTAAAACTGAGATCAAGGAGTAGAATGCTACTGGAAGCTGTTCTAAAAAATGCAAGGGGCTCCACGGAAGGGGGAAAATATGCAGATGGGACAGAAAACCTAACACTCCATTGAGTATGAGATAGAAAACCTCACATATGGGATAGAAAACCTAATATCCCATTGAGTATGGGATAGAAAACCTCACCTATGGGATAGAAAACCTCACCTATGGGATAGAAAACCTCACATTGCATATGGAATAGAAAACCTAACACCCAACCTGTAATAAAATCCCCCTCATATAACTTTAGCTGCCAAGTATTAGTTATGCCAAAGTCAGATTATGCCTCTTCACAGAGATAATCTAGTTTATGAATGTATGGGAAATTAATTTCAATAGTCCAGTTTTAATTCTTTAGTGTGGATGTGGGGATTTTTGGGGGGGGTTTATTTGGTGGGGGTGTTTTGTTTTCATTTTGGTTCTGGGTGTCTTTGGGGTGGGTGTGCTAGGGAAGAAGTAAAGGGTTTTGGTTACTCACCTATATAGTGTCCATTGAAATATCCTTCACAGTCACAGTCTTCTGTAAATTAAAAAGCAAGGAAGAGGGCGTAGGGCACAGGGGAAAGGAGAGTGAGAGGGAGGAAGGAAATATCTTAGACAATGTGTGTGATACAAGTCAGGCTCATTGGCATGGAAAGAAATTTTATACCCTGCATTGTTTGCACATTCTTTTAAAATATAATCATTGCTAATACTAAAAAAAATACTTGCCTTGACTAGTGGTTTATATTTGAAAAAATCCTCAACTTTGATATTGAACTAGAGAATTTTATATCTTGGTATTTACAGTTCCCAGAGTTTATGCTTTTCAGCGTTCATGACATTTGATTAATGCTGCTGGTAGAAGTATGAGACTCAGGCTTAAGTAAAAAAGAAGACTCCACAAACACAGAGCTCTTTTTTAAATTAATAACTATAGGGGAGTATGATTATGTAAGAAAATTTCCTCTTCTGAGATTTCACTATCATTTGGGCTAGAAAAAAAGGGCATCAGAAATGACAAAGATGAACTCTAACCTCCTTAATTTTGATCAAGTTAAATTATCATTGCTTATTAATTCTTTACTTAAAAAAATAAAGATTTGATGCTTTGGTCATATGCCTCTATGTAAAACACCATGTTAAAAACCCCTAACCTGTACTTCCTCTAATTACAACCACCCCAAGGCCCCTAAAGTGTGCATAATAAAACCATTATACTTAGCTGCAAAAAAATACTCTGCAATCCTAAGACAAATACTGAGTTCTCATACTTCCTGGAAGAGGGATGCCTAGTTAACATTTAGGCACCTGAGCCCTTGCAATATTTACAGAACATTTTGGGATGGTGATGTATGGGAAAAACCCAACCATAAGCAAAAATCTACAGCAATTAAACCTTTAACCAAAGAGACTGCTTTGTTTTTAATGAATAGTTGTAATCAAGCAATGCCAACGTGTACTCCCAGAACATTCTGCCTAAATTAAGAAGAAATGTAAATAGCAATAAGATCAAATCATAGCTAAGATCAGAGCTGCTTTGTTTTTTTATTTTCAGCTGTTCAAGGCAGGCTCTTTCAGACTGTGCTTTGACAGCTGGCCATGACTGCTATACTCTAATTACAGAATATGATTAGTACTTTCATCAAAGCTGATGGAATACTTAATACTTGGAATATGAATATCAACAAGAGACTCTAATGTGAAAAAAAATCACAGCATACAGAATTCAACAGGAAATACTTGGTTTTTGGAAAGGCAGCTGGTACATGACATATAAACTGCATAAGCCCAACAGAGTTGCTCATAATGAAAACAACACAGAAAACAATGAAGACAAATCACTTGGCATTGACATGGGTGCCCTAAAATGCTAAACCCCAATACTTCTTCATTTTTTAAACATACCAAAAACTGCATTTAACTTGCAAGTCTTTGAACCTCACTCAGACACCTACAGAACATGTAAATATATCTCAGAAGACAAATCTTTTCTCCTGAATCGGAAGCAAACTTGGAAGTTACCACTACTTAAATCATAAATCTGAATTAGTTTAAATAGTAATTCACAAAGAAAATATCCTAGGAACAATATGTCTACTGCTCCCTTTGGAATTGTAGCAAGTATTTCAGAAAATACTTTGGTTGTTTATATTCAGACAGAAAATGAGCTAGGAGAGCACCTACCTTTGTCAGAAGACTGATCATCTATAAGTTAGCATGAAAGGCAGAGTTGGGATGATATTAAAAGATGGACAAATAATTGAGCAAAATTAGAGAAAATTAAAAGGAAGGTTCTTCTGGTTTAATTTGCTTAACAGGCTTTTCTATCTTAAAAAAGTACTGCAATACAATACCCTTATCAACTGATTAAAGAATTTTGGGCTGAAATGTAATTATTATAACCAGTTATCAGCTTAATTGTCTTGAAAAAATCTGAGATAAAGCTTAAGCAGCGCTCCTCATTACATGCCTCCTAATTTGAGTGCAATGGAAACTAATTTGGAAAAGCTTCATTTTAATCAGTAATGCTATTTTATAACTTAACTGAGCATCTTCCCTCCTTGTAGCACGAGAATATCTGTATCTCATCATGCACCAAAGGCAGAAATTCACTTCTATTACTCAACAGGGACCATTTCCAGAACCCTTGTCTACACGAGGGTGGCAGCCCTAGCACAATCCTGGCTGCACACAGTCACAGGTTTCCCCCAACATCAACAGTGCTAAAATACCCAAGAGCAACAGAAACACATTTTGGGATAATTGTACCAGCTTCTGCATTCCATAACTTCTCAGGAATTTCCTCACAAGTAGAGGTTTTGTGAATAATTCAGTGTCAGAGACTGCAGAGCTGTAAACAAAAATCACTCTGAAGTCTACTTAAGATTAAGCCTGAAATACAGATTATATTTCCAGCTCCAGTGATTTTTATCCTCCTTAAAGCTACACTTTATTTTCATATGAGTTTGGAGTAGTTTCATGCACTCATAAAAGCATTTTGAGAAGTATGCATTAGGTGATTTTTGCAGCTTTCAAGTTTCAAACCACAGAAAAAGTGTCAACACTAGCAAATTTTAAGACATCTAAATATGTAAAGCCTCATGTTCTTGAGAGCAGGAAGAGAGGGACAGCTAAGATTTTTGAAAACAACGGGCACTAGCAACTTGGATAAAGCTCAAACCCAAATCCTCCCCCATGGCAGCTTGTGTCCATGCATATCAACCAATGGCAGATGGTATTTAAAATATCAATCAGTGGCACAATACACTCAAATACATCATTACTGAAATAACAGAAAAATGCTGAGAACTTAGGATCAATTAAAATATCACTGAAAGAACAGAACAGACTTACATAACGGTTTCTTCAGAGTTCTGGTATTCTGCAGAGTGCCAGTTGCTCTCCTGTAATTCAGTCGTCTGAATAGAAAAAAATTACACTTTAGAAATGTAAACTCAGAATTATGAGAATTTATACCATGTTATACACATAGCATGGAAAAGAAAGAATTAAATACTGCTTTTTCTAAAAAAATTTTAAATGTCTCTGATTAAACTATTTAAAAGGCTTTGTTTAAAACTATGACAGTCTCAGATTGTTACTTGCAAGGGAATGAAAAGAAAATTCTAAAACATTTTATGCTTTCATATATCAGAGCATAGAGATCAACAGTTTATCAGTTTGGTTTTTTTTTTCCCTATTTCCCTTCTGCCCACATGATCTTTTTTTACAACATTAAGAAAACTAGATAATCTTTATCCAAAGCAGTCATTGAGCTGTGCATAAGTAGAAAGTATCCACCTTTTTCCAGATCAGTTTGAAGTTTTCTATTATTTACTAGCAAACAAACCAAGTTACCCAGCTTGTGTGAAAAGGTAAGAACAAAGTATCGAGTAAAATTTTTCTAAGTGCTAAAATCACAAACCAGATCACAATTCCTATTTGCTCAACACCTCCTGCCAAAAACCCAACACCAAAAACACCCCAACAATCCGGCACAAAAATCCAGCCCTCAATAAACCCCTCACTGCTGGCAATTGAAACCACAGTTTCTTCCCAAGTGTTTTTTTCCAATATTCATAACAAATGATGCTGACATACAAAAGATGGTGCTCAGGCATTTATACAGTCACTCAGGGGAAACAGACACTGAAGCAATTTCTATATTATTTTTACTTGTTTATAACATAAAAAAAATACTAAAAGACTGCAGTGCAGCAGTGCAGCAGCATTTTATGACACATATGCATGCCCAGGAAGAAGGAAACAGCTTTAGAGGCAGAATCTGCCTCATGTTTCAAAGGAGTTTCCATGTAGTGGAGCCAAGACCTCAATTAGAAACCTTGTGGAAATCATGCAGGCCAGCAACAGCATCAGACCTGTTCAACTGTTTGATACCCCACTCTGTAACACCTACAATCCAATTTATGGTGAATTGCAGCAAGAATCAAAGTGAGACCAGTGCCTTAAATCAGATTCCTTCTCAAATATAGGATTTCTGTGCTGCAAAGCCAAGAACTGAGGGATATTTTGCTATAGAAGGCACACATATCTTGCTGTGAAAACAGAGAAATTTCAATCTCTAGTCCAAGCTAAATACTCTTATGAGCCAGAAGAAAGATCAGATATTATGTGCAGAAATTCAAAATAAATACAATAAACCTGTGGAAGTACAAGGCTGTGAAATACAGTCCCATAACCATAAGCCAAGATGGTTAAAAGACTGATATTCCACATTTCATTTCATACACGTTTGTTTAGCAAGTGCACCTGTCCTCATGCTACAAAGCATTAAGACAATGGTAAAATACTCAAATCAAGCCAGGAATTTTATTATATAATTGGAAATGATGGAGCTTTTTAGCATTTTCCCCTTAGCAGCTGTATCTACCCTGGTATGACCATGCCCTTCATTTTCTGTGGAAAAAAAAAGGCATAAAATCAATATAGTGACACTGTATAAATGTGGAAGAAAAATAAATCCTGTAATTGCTGACAAACCTTTCTTGGAACTGTTTTGAGGGGATCAAGCCTGCTCTGAGGTTGGTATCCCCAACACGCTTGGCTTGCCACCACGTGGGATCATCCTGGCTCACAACTTCCAGCACGTGGCGGCGTTTGAACGGCAGCCCGGCCTCCTGGCAAGGAATGGCTCTGTCTTCTTTGGGGTTATAGCAGAAAAGTGCCCTCATAAACACCTTCAAAAGAAAGTTACCATGTCATTTCTTATTGTCCTCTCTGGAATTTCAAATATCTGCTTTTAAAAGGCTTTCCCCAGTGCTATATGATATACATACTTTATCCCTCCTGCAAGCACTCAAGAATACAGACAGCTAGCAGCTTATGCAGAAAAATAAATTCCAGCTCATACCCAGTTATTATATATCAGAATTGTGGAACATGAGACTCAAAAGACCAAAGTGCCAAGAAACATGATCACAATCTACATTAAGTACAAAATGCAATAAAGGAATGGTTGGCAAAAAAATAAGGGGAGGGAGAAAACAATAAAATGGATTTTTGGCAAAGTTGCCCAGTTGTAAAGACTGTCGTTAAAATGTTCCTTTAATGCATCAAAATTACTATTCAACTTTGGATTTGTATCTTAACACACTTTAACATAAGAGCAGAGCCATTTCCGAAAATGATTTGTGGGCCTCAAGGAAAAGTTCAGCAACCAAAAGCAGGGAAGCAGAGAGACTGACAGAGGAATCTTATGGGGACCAGTCAAGCAATTCCTTATTGCTGATCAGGTAGGGCAGATGAAATGGGCTGATGGGGTCACATGGTGAATGCAGCTCTGCTTGCAGAGAGGTCCATTTCCCCTCAAGTGAGTGGCAAAATGCCCAGAGATAATGGACAGATTGCAGCTGCCACGGTGAGAGGAGACAGCACAACACTAAATTTAATTACACGTACCAAAAAGAAGAGGCAGGATTTCAGGATTTCAGAAATGCTATAAAAGAACATGTACCAAGATGGAGAGGAGTCATGCAAGTAATTGCATTGAACAGAAGGGTACTGCACAAGAAAGCACTCTGCTATCTTTTCTCCTCAATTATGTGTCAGTGGCAGTTCCCACTGGAGCAGCAGGAGCGCTGCATTCACAGGGCTGTGAAGATGTGCTTCAGCCTTTCAGCTGCATACCTTGCTGTCTTTTAGACGATCTTCCTCTTTGATGGCTGGAATTATCTTCAATGTTATTGACCCTTGAGACTGAGCCTGAGAAAAAAGAAATGGATTTTTACTTTGAAAACAGGACAAAGATATAATGCAGACTATTCAAGCTCCAGCTCAGGAGCTAGCAGCTGACTCCTCAGAACTCTAACAGACCAAGCTAATACACTATTTAACTGCATTACAGAGAATATCAGGATGTTCCATGACTCCACAACAGTGTCTTGCCCAAGGAGACATCCACAGTAACTACTTAGCTAAAACATATTAAGACCTGCATTAAAATTCCTTTGTTTGCTTTTAGCAATTGCATTAATTTCTGGGCCACAGTTCAAAGGATGTTACATACTTCTGTGGCTTTTAATACAACACAGACTTAAATTTTTGCAGACTAATAATTTTAGAGTGCTGCTTTCAAAAATACTGCTGTGTTTTCTCCATATACTGGCTAACTTATTAGAGTGACATGTAAGCATTTACAAAATAAACACCTACTTTCACTCTAGAAATCTTTGCTAGGAAATTACAATTACTAGTTATAGTAAACTAAATAGCACTTCTAGGTTCTTCAGAAATCTAGAATGGGTTTATCTTATCTGTTTTAGATGCCTTATTTTGCATGAGATGAACTGTGTTGTAGAGAAGCCTGCAATTCTGCACAGATTAAAAAGCAAACACAGACAAACATTCGTAGCTTTTCTTCAAAAAATAAACCATGAAGAAGAAAGTGTTACACTTCAGGCATTAACTCACATGGGACATATGTAATTAGAAATTACACAGGACAGATAAAGAGCATCTCAGGATCCCCATAAATGAAACTTTACACACTATTTAAGTGGTTTTGACACCTCCCACCCCCAAAGTTAAAAACAGTCATTGGTATTATTTGGGATTATTTGATCTAAATTGAAATTAGGTAATGGAGCTGACACCAACCTCCTTACTGTGTCCCTAACTCCACACCAAGACAAGGAGAACCACACCACAACAGGGAAATCAGAGATAAAGAAGCATAAGAGCTACAACACTTTCTACCAAGATTTGTGGGTTTTCATGTTAGAGAAGCTTGAAGCAAGAAATTGCTCATGTCACCAGGAATCTGGCAAAGAACAGACTGACCGCTCTACTCCGAACACACGGACAAGACTCTCTTCAGCTTCCTAACACATTATAAAGCATCTTCTAGGGATGTATTTATAATTTGCAGTTTGCTTGCCATATACAAAGCATTAAAGGAAGTTCTTAATAGAGCAACATGTTAACTTTGTATTTGTATCTTACTTGGTACCAATCCAGTTCGCAGAAGTTTCTGAAGTCAAAAGGAGAAGACTAATCCACTGGGAGAAGAAAAACTCTTAATGCAAAGACAAGCAGGGATTGCATCTTTTAGCTCTATATTTTAAACTCATGGTTAAATTTCATCATCTACTGTAATTACTAGATCACCAAACAGAAAAGATCTTGAAATGAAAATCAGTGCAGACCAAAATCTGACTTATTTCTTCTGGTCGTTTGTGAAGCACAGTAATACCATTGACTTCTCTTAGTTCATCTCCAACATGGACAAGACCTGAAAAGATGGTAAGTAAATTAAAATAGGTCTAGAGACTGGAAAGCACTACTCACTCCTCTGATGTCCAGCCTAAGTCATTAGCATGTACTTCCTCTCCTCCCTCATCCAGACTAATGGATTTAGTCCCAAAGCCAAGTGGCTTTGTTGGAAATGCGCCTCAGAGTCTCCTGCCTTTATTCTTAATGGCCACTTTTTTTTCCATGCAGCACAGCCTCAAAGGAGAGCAGCATACAGACAGGCAACTTGTGGCAAGGTACTCTGGAAAATCACTATTTGGATCAGTATGAAGTATGAAAAACTGGAATAGTTTCATGAGCGTGCCCAAATCTTATGAAGTCAGAAGACATGCTGCTGACTATAAAGACAGGAATGACATGTTTGTCAACTGACAGATCAATACTTCACACTCACAGAAAGAATGCTAGACTAGCTTTTTTTAATAAGCCATGAAGAGACTCTACAAGATTTAGATTTGTTTATCCAGTTCAATAAGAAATCTTGTATTTGTCATATATATAGCTACTGTTAACTGACATAGAAGAATTTTTCAGTAAAGCAAACAGAAAACAACACATGATACACTGAATAAACCAAGCTACTAGAAACATTTTCTGTGTTTTTCTAAAGCTCAAACAGACTTCTTCCATCTCTGTTTTCATTTTTTCCTAGTGGCCATTTTAATTAAAAGCATATGTAATTAGATTAACAGATTACTGATGAAATACAGAAGTGCTAAGAGCATGCTTAGGAAACTTGAGAGGTTTCCAAATGCAAATGTACTACTGCAATCATACCACTGCGATCAGCTGCACCACCTCTCATGATCCTTGCTACAATCACAGCTCCTGTGTGTTCATCTCTTCTGATGGTAGCTCCCTGAAATAAAACATACCCCCCACCCAAAAAAAATGTAAGAAATTTGCCCTGAATTTAGCAATCACTGAAATAAAATGTATGCTATTATGTCTTTTAAACTGGAATTAATTTATTCTATGGATTTCCTCTTTCTCCTTGATGATTTCCACCATTACTCAGGTTTTGCCCATGCCAAGTGATTATGGGAAGATGAACCCACCTTCCTTTCTGCTGACTTTGATAAGTGCTTACACTCCTTGCATTACTGTGGTCATCAAAGTCACTCAAATGTGTAAAACAGATTATTGTAACAAATTCTTTCTCCTCTTCTTCTGAATCTTTATACAATACAGTCAGCACTTTTACATGTAAAAACAACAAAAGCCAAGTAATTGGATTTTTTTCCCCCTCCTACCTCTGCTGGCAATACAAAGCTTTAATCAGAAATTCAGTCACTGCTCCCTTCTACTACTGTGATACACAAAAATCAGATTTCTTTCCCAATATAACCGCTTTTCCTTGGGGAATCAATTCTTCCATTTCCATTTGTATAAAATCAGGACCTTGACAATATAATGCTTATACACAGGTATTAAACATACTCTCACTGACTTTCATGCAAGTGAATACATTAAGTCATTGAATGTTAGCTACACTGTCAAAAGAATTAATACATATAATCAGCATAATTGCTCCAAAATACACAGTTTCTTCACCGTGCTTCCTGTGTTAACTGGCATTATAAACTATGCCCATGAAGCATCTAAATGCAAAATTGTGAAGGTGCATTTACCATTTACCAAATTATTTTTATGTCACTTTATAAGCTTCAGAACACTCCAAGTTTCTGAAGGCTATTTGATGACATCTTCAAGTGTCTCCTCCATATTCCAAATAACACGCTTGCACTATAAAGTTTTATGACTAGAGATGGGTGATCTAATATGTACCAAGGGTTCTTTATTTTTCACTAGCCGAACAATTTTCACTGATTCCTCATCAAAATCATCATCAAAATTATCAGGCAGAGGTGGAAGAGCTGGGTCAAAGTTCTTCTGTGCTACAGTGTCATGTACTACAAGCATTGCCTGCATAAAGGAAATAAAAAACAGTAATGTAATGGAGTAAGACTACAATTCCCATTCTCATGTTTCCAGTATTACAGCAAAATTAAACCTCCCCCTTTCTCCCCTCACCACAAATCCTCCAAAAAAGATTTAGCAATTACCTTATCTATTATGTAAACTGTATACTGGTATATGTCAATATTTAAAATAAATCCAGGCAAAACAAAAAACAAAGTGGACAATGAAAAGGAAGAAGGTATCCTTTTCTTCTCCTTTTCTTTCCTAGTCCCTCAGAAAACAGTGAAGGAAGGGAAGAATGGAAAACAGAATGGTACATTATGCTGGAAAGCTGTCTCTTTTCAATTTCCTTCACATCCTAACGTCTGTGCAAGAAATCCCAGTGGAGTAGAAGTTTGGAGGAGGTTTTTCCCTTCTCCTAGGGAAAATGAACTTCTAATTAACTTTTCTATTACAAAATGTTCTATTACAATTCTGCAAAGGCATTTTTTTAAGATCCTCATAGTGGTTTTTACCCTGAGATGTGGAGTTGACAACAGCTGAAGCAGCTCTTTTTCTTCATTATTCACTGGTGCTGTCTGCAACTCTTCTATTACCTTTAAAATAAAAATTTAGAACCTCAAAATTAAAGGAGTCCACTGGACCAGATCATGTATTTACATTTCTGTTGAGTGTTTGCTAACATCTATCATTCATCAAAGTAGTGTGCACAGATCAAAACTGATCCCAGTCCATAGTTCATGAAACCTGAAAGAAACCAAAGCTTCTTTAGCTGTTTTTTATTAGATAGTACAGAAGACAGCATTAGGAATCAGAATCATAATCCCTAAACATACATTTTAAGAGTTATGTCATCAACAGAATTTCAGGAACGAGTTCTGAAATTTTAAATTCTATGTGGAATACATAAATGATACATAAATGAAACAACACTCTTGTATTATTTGATAAAAGACTTTAAACCTTTCTGCAATCATCTAGTATTACCTGTGTGGAACATGCAACAGAACTTCCCTTGTTCCCCTGCAAAACCTGCACACCAAAAATATGCCCTGGACTCTCAGGCATTTTAAATGAAAGATGAGAGAAATAATGGAGGCACTTTTGCACTGGGCTGAGTGGGTGGGAGGAGAGAGAAAGCAGAGGATGGAGGAGGAAGGGAAAATGGGTTGAGGCAAAAGAGATTTCCTTACTCTGTTAAGGGTTCTAAGCAGGGAAGTCATATAGTTCCATAGAAAACTTCTCTGCTATTCTGAAGATGGAAATTTTGTATGACTTGACAGGTAGCAATGCTGAAACTTTTGTGGAGGTGGTACACTGTGTGTGGGAACAGGGAGAGGGGGTGTGCAGAGCATGTTAACGGGGGCACTGGGGTCTCCTGACTTTGAAAGGGAAATATTCCAGCTCCCAAACCTTCCCTGCCCCTTCCTATGCTATGGTAGAAAACAGGTCCATGTAAAGAGCCGGCAAATGCAGAATAAATTTCACTTCACAGGCACAAGGCATCGTGTCACACACAAATCTAGCTCACAGCTCTGCTCTGTGAACAGACTGAGGCATGAACTGATTGAGAGCAGCCCTTAGGAGAGTGACCTGATGATCCTGGCAGATGAAACATCAGATACATAATGGTAATGTATCCCAGTCTGCATGGAGAGAAGCAGCCAAGAGAAGTTTGGGATGCCCCAGCACCGGAAATGTTCAAAATCAGGATAAACAGGGCTGTGAGCAACCTGATCTAGGGAAAGGTGAGCCTGCCTGTGGTGGTTAGATGAGATCACCTTCAAGGTCCCCCCAACCCAAACCAACAGCAGTGCTGCCTGGGTTGTAGTGGTTTTAAGGCTGAATAGAAGACTGAATGCTCAGCTGGGATAGCCTATTCAATACAGGGCTGAATGCTTTTTGCAGCCTCTCCCTTCGGAAGGCATTCATGATATCCTTTCCTTCTACCTGAATGTATCCATCTGCACTAGACATTTAATGACTTGGTATTTCTGAGCTCTCATTTCCTTGATTAACCATGGCCAACAGATTACAAAGACAGCTGGGGAAGACGAGAAATATGTTCACATATAGTACAATTACAAAGCTTTGATTTGTTAGAAAAGCAAGCGTAAATATAGGAAAATTATGAGACAAGAATTTTTACTCACATCTTCAACTAATCCTGCTGCACTATGTAAAACAGGAGTTGGGCTCTGTCTTTCATAATGACGGAGCTTTTCATGAATCTGAAAAAAAGATTATTCAGGGATATTTCTACAGAGAGATACAAGACTTTCTAAATATACCTACACTGGAATATTTTTTATATTTAAGGAGCATAATTTATCTGAGATGTGTCAGAAAAATAATCTCTCTTCGGGTTATTTTTGTTTTGGACTCTTAGTTTTCTTTTTGCTTATGGTAGTTTCAGACAGAAAATCTGCAAAGACCTTAGGAGCATAAGGGGAAAAATGAAGGCATTTCACACTATTTTTTTGCTATAGGGTACTGTATCTTCATTTTAGCAAGAAGAGCAGAAAAATTTATTTCTGAACAAAATATGCTAAATGTCAAACACTATTAGTGTTTGTTCTTAAACACACATATGCTTTGGTTGGTACAGAATTCTTAAAAAAAAAATACGTTTGGCAAAGTAAATGGTTGATAAATCAAGGGAACAGAGAAAAAGTAAACTGTAAGGAGAATGTACATAAATAAATCCAAACTTTTACCTTCATCAGATAGCTGAGACTCCTTTCACTGAAGACATCCCTAAGGAATCCCATTTCCTCTTTATGATTTGAATCAGGTCTTAACTGAGATGTCAAAAGGGCCAAAGTTTCATGCAACCCTAAATTTAGATTCAGGACAGAACAAAAACATTCTAAACCAAAAGCACTTCTCACAGGACCTTCTACTGCAGACTTACAGTCACTACTACATTTATTTGGGTACCACATTGGTGATCATCAAATTTGCAGAGACTTGTGCTTATCCCGTTTATCCATAGTTCATTTTGCAACACTCCCCTCATAAGTGTCAAACAAACATTAATATTATGACACAGCAAGCAGCAGAGATATATGGGCTGATCTTTAATAAGCACATGTAGAAGGCACTGTTACACTGAGAGGTCCAATTCTGCCTACAGAAGCCTATCAGAATATCTTCAGGTCTATCAGAATATATTCAGGTGCTCTAGCGTTAGTAGGAAACTGATCCTGACAAACTTTATTAATTTGCACCTTTTACATTCCACCTTCCTTCTTGTAGGTAATTGCTCAAAAACGTCAGTTGAATTATCTTAATTCTATTACATTTTACTCCTATTTAAATTATTTTTATGTGTGAAACAGGTATGACAAGATTTCAGTCACTGCTCTGTTGAAAGCATGCAGCTGAGTTACCTGAGTCTTCTGAAAGCACTGGCATGGCTTTGCTCTTACTCTTAGAGACAAATGTTCAACTTCAACCAAGAAGATTTTTCTTCTTTCTGGACTGTGGTTCAGAAGCACTCCTGAAATGAGCAAACATAATACCTAAGCTCAAATATGCAAGAAAAATGTCAGGCATGTAAATATAGCATTTTTTTCTAGTTTTCAGTTTACCCTGGATTGAGCAGAGTTCTGCAGTTATTCTGCTGTGCAAGTAACAATGTAAAATACTAGGTTATGTAATGAAATGCAAGTAAAATGAAAAAATACTAGGTTATATAATAACCATATTGTATCTTGGATAAAGCTGAGGCTGAAGAGAGTAGCTCTCAAGATAGGTCTAAATAACTGCCTGAAAAAACAGAAGGGAAGGGATGTTTGAAAGCACTGGAAAACATCACGTGCAGAAACAGAGCATGCAGGAAGATGTCAAATCACCAGATGTTCTGGGGCTTCCTAAAAGCTCATCTCAAAGAAATGTCCACATCCCTGGGATTCTGAGGAAACCATGCTACACTTACATGCAGCTCCTTAAGGCTGGCAGGACTGGCACTCTACCAACCTTGGTCACAGGTACTAAGAATGTTATAAAAAATAAAGCTACTTCCACTGCTCAGAAATTGCTTTAGATATGTCTCTTGCAGATGTCTCTTGTTACTGAGAGCAAATTACTCCAGAGCAATATTTTTTCTTTTATTTTAAAAAAATCAAAACTGCATCCATGCATGTAATTGCCAGTCCAAGATTAAACATGTTTCAGGGCACTTACAATCTTTTTCATGCTTATAAAATTCATTGGAGTAGTTTATAAAAACAAACTTCCGTAACAGCACAACATACTCCAACTCTTTGCTGAGTACAAAAAAGGATGCTCCTTGTGTTTCTATTTGTAGATAAGTCTCTCAGAGTTTTTTTACATGAAACAAGTTTGATGGTCTTCCAATTCAAATTTTCTTGATTAGCTGCCTGAAAATACCATAGTACTGCATGGCAAATTAGCATTTACTTATTTAGAATTTTCTAGATTCTTGAGCTTCTCCACAACATAGTGACATACTAAGCTCAACAGTCACCTGTGTTTTACACCCTGTATTTTCTACCACTACAATTAATCCATCTGGGCATCAAAACATAGCGGGACTTCCCTAAGTAAAGGAACTGAGTGTTGAAATTTCACTCTAATCCATGGATTGTGCTCCAGTGCATTATACGTACTATACCTTTGTTTACACACTCTTATTACCTATTGCTTAGAAGAAATAAACACTTCACTCACACACTTCATGCCAAAGGAATTTATAGGCAATTCATTCAACTGCTTTGGTTCCTTGACTATGCATTTCATTTGACATATATTTAAATCTTCTCAAATTATTAAGAAAGAACTTCAATTGCATGCTTCATCTTTGCAACAGTGTGTGCTTCCTACAGTCAAACCTATTTAGCACCAAACCCCATGAAAAGCCAAGTTATTTTCTAGATTCTTACTGAAAAAAAAGCCCACACAGGAACCTGGAAAACACACATTTCAGCATCTTAAAAACCTGACAGCAAACTCAGGAGCATCAGAATTAGTCTAGGCACAGCAATCAAAATGGAGACTTCCCCTAGAGGCATCTTCCATGCTCTGTAAAAATCCCATTACACAGAACTGCCTGGAATGAACACTCCAAAGAATGAAAAGCATTCCAAACCCAGGGCTGGCTTCAGAGCTATGACAATCAGCCCCAGCATGTGGTATTTTGCAAGATGGGTCTCAAAACCATAAATCAGTGTAGCATCAATAGGCACAAATACAGTTTTCCTCTTTAAAAATATCTACCTAAAAGTTAATTCATTTTTCACACAAAATGTGAAAAATGCTGAGAGCTAAATAAAGAGCTAATAAAGACCTAAACAAACCCAACTGATGCTTGCCATAGGGTCAAAACAGAAGATAAAACAGAAGCATGACATGACCTGGCATATCCCTATTAACTTGTAGAATAAACCTATTGTGGTTCACAGCCTAACACTACATAAAGCTTCTGTAATCCAGATTGCACCATTCAAAGCAATAGCTACTTTCACAGAGCATCTGCAGTTTAACATTTTACACGGCCCCAGCAAATAGGTCAGATCCATCAGTATCCTGACCAGGCCATAGGTGATCACTGACGGCCACACAAATTTCTCCTCCCGTCAAACCTGAGTGATGCTCTTTGACGGGGTACCGTACGTACTCTAGCACGGAAAAACTCCACTCTGGTGCTGCCCGAAGCACAGACAGAGCCGCACATCCCTGCTGGGCACCACGGGCCGGACTCTCCCTCAGAGCCCCACGTCAGGGGGCGGCTCCGGGCTCAGCCGGGCAACCCTCGGCCGGCGTGGGGGCCCGCCTGACACCCCACGGGCTACCCCGGCAAGGGCTGTCCCGCCCCACGGAGAGCTTCATGTGAGCTCCGCCGAGCCGCTGGTTCTGCCGGAGGTGGCCCCTGAGGGCCCAGACCGCCTCACAGCTGCACCGCGTCCGGAGGGGGCTGCGCTCCGCACGGAGCGGAGAGCGACGGCCCTGCCTGAGCTGCTTGCCGAGCCGCGAGGCCGCGCTCAGCAGCGAGCACGCTCCCACATCCACCGGGCATCCCTAGCTCGGCCCGAGCCCCCAGGCACGGCCAGCACACCCGCGGGCTCCCTCCCGCCGGGCCGCGCCTCCAACGCAGCACCGGAGCCCGGCCCGCAAAATGGCGCCGCCCCCGCTGCCTCAGCAGCCACCGCGCCCCGCGCCCGGCGCTGCCCCGACCGCCGTTACCTGCGGGAGCGGCCCGGGCTGGGCTCCTGCGGCGCTGGAGGCTGCCCCGGCCGGCCGCGGAGCCTCCGCAGCCTCTGCGCACCTCGCTCATGCGCCCTCAGAGCCGTGCTAGGCGCACCTCCCTTCCCTCCCTCCCGCCACCCGCCCCCGAGCTGCCGCGGCCTGAGGGGCGGCTGGGGAGCGGCGGGATCGCCCCGGTGCGACCGGGCTGTCAGCACCCTCAGAATTATCAGCACCTCAGGGTTACCAGCACCGTCACTGTTAGCAGCACCGTCAGGGTTCTGCTGCCCGCTCCGCTCCGGGGTTCGCCCCACAGCCGCGGCTCCGGCCGTCCCGCGGGAGCTCCGGGCGGACCTGGGCGCTGCCTCGGCCCGGCCTGCAGAGTTCCCTTATTGAAGTCACTCTTGAGGACTGTCAGGACAGTCCAAAACCCCAGTGGTTTATGTCTAAAAATGAGACAGAGGAGTCCTTTAACTTGATTGGAATAAAGGGAGAAAGGCCAGCGGGGTTTTCTCTCTCGGGGTTTCAGAGGGAGCAGCCTCCCTTTTATCCCAGCGCCTGGCAGCTCGGTGCCCTGCTCCTTTCCCCATTGCTGAGGTACCTGGAGGCTGCAGCCTTCCCAAACTGCCTAGCCCATATCCCCCCTTGAACCTGGCATTTTACCCCAAAGTTCAGCCTCTTGCCTATCGCAGGAGCCAAGCTTTCCGGGCTGCTAACAAACCTGCTGCGCAGTCAGTAGAGACATTAACACCCATCTCTTCACCCATCAAATTATTTGTATAGACTTTAGCACACATCTTTCCTCTCAGGACCAAGTGTCGTTCACCATCTGGTCACTAGCTAGGTGTTGCTAGGTGTGCTGTGGCATTGCAAGACTCAGAGGACGTTGCAGAGAGTTCCTAAAATTTTTTCCAGGAGGATTCATCCCAAGAAGGTGCAGCATTGAAGCGTGCACAAAAATAACTTAGGGCAAATCGTGCTGGTGGATATTTGGTGCCCAGGAATCGAGGGAGCAGGCTGACAGCACAGGGCAGATGGCAGGGCACACTCAAGAAGCCATCCAGACCTTAAAGGTGGAGACAAAAATCTGTGGGAGAGGTTTTACAGCAACTGCTCAACTGCTCTGAGCCAGAGAGAAGTTGGATAAGAGGATCCATGTTTACCCAGAAACGAAGAAGGAAGGATAAATAAGAGAAACCTGCACCTGCCTATTCCAATCAGCACTTTGTTTGTCTCTGGTGACCAATGAATAAAGTGCAAACTGATGAGTTTTGTAAGAATGTATAAAAAGCATGCAGGCTATAATAAAAACTGTTTGAACCCTTCTGGAAATGGAGAGTGTTGCTTTGTATTGTCTCAATCTCAACTATGACAAAAATCTGCACTCAGTGAAGGGGGTAACAAATGGACAGACGGAAAGAGAGGGTCACTAAAATCCCAGCATGGCAGATCTGCTAAGCTCTACAGAGGTATTAGAGCCCCAGCCCCTCTCTCCCCGCCCTATCCCGGCTCTCCCCGCCCTATCCCGGCTCTCCCGGCCCCAGCCCATCCCCTCTCTCCCCGCCCCAGCCCAGCCCGCCTTTCCCCGCCGGCTGCGCGGTCCTGCCGCCGTCTCCCCTGCCAGGCCGTGGTTGCTCCGGCCCTTGCCGTGCCCCTCTGGCCATTGGGCAGCGCTGGCAGCTCCGCTCCCAGCGCCGCTCCGGCTCCGCGGGCATCCCGGTGCCGGTGCTCGCCCCGGGGCTGGCGGCTGCTGCGCAGGCAGCGCGGTGCCTCAGCCTCCCGGCCCGCCGCCTCCCCGGCGTGCCCGCCGAGCCCCGGCAGCCGGCGGCATGGCAGCCGTGCGCAGGAAGTTTGGGGACGAGTACCAGGCCGTGGGCCTCGCTCGCTGCAGCGCCCGCAGAGAGCGGCAGCGCTTCGTGGACAAGAACGGGCGCTGCAACGTGCAGCACGGCAACCTGGGCGGCGAGAGCAGCCGCTACCTCTCCGACTTCTTCACCACGCTGGTGGACCTCAAGTGGCGCTGGAACCTGCTCATCTTCCTGCTGACCTACACGGTGGCCTGGCTGGTGATGGCCTCGATGTGGTGGGGCATCGCCTACCTGCGCGGTGACCTGCACCAGGCGCACGGTGACACCTACAGCCCGTGTGTGGCCAACGTGTACAACTTCCCCTCCGCCTTCCTCTTCTTCGTAGAGACCGAGGCCACCATCGGCTACGGGCACCGCTACATCACGGAGCGCTGCCCCGAGGGCATCGTGCTCTTCCTCTTCCAGTCGCTGCTGGGCTCCGTTGTGGACGCGTTCCTCATCGGCTGCATGTTCATCAAGATGTCGCAGCCCAAGAAGCGAGCGGAGACCCTCATGTTCAGCCGTGCCGCCGTCATCTCGCAGCGCGATGCCAAGCTCTGCCTCATGTTTCGTGTGGGCAACCTCCGCAACAGCCACATGGTGTCCGCCCAGATCCGCTGCAAGCTGATCAAGGTGAGGCTTGTGCGACGCTGTGGGTGGCACAGGGCGCCTGGGTGGCGATGGCGACACGGGCAGGGTGCGGGGCAGGAGCGTGGGGCTGCTCCGTGCAGCCGCTGGTGCTGGTGCCCGCTGGCAGCCCTGCCCTGCCCTGCCGTGCCGTGCCCGGGGCAGCCGTGCTGTCCCTCGGCATGCGGGTGAGGATGTGGCTGCGGCGCTGGGAAGGACTGGGGGAGGTTTTGGTGTGGCTGTCGCAGCAGGAGCCATGAAAGAGCCAAGCAGGCGTAGGGGAAAACTCTCAGCAGAGACCTCCCAGGGCACTTCGGTGGGTTGTGAGGCTGGCAGAAACCCCGTGTGGTCAGGTTGGATGGATGTGTCAGGATGCAGGACAGCTCCAAGGACGGGTACTAAGGCATGCTGCTTAGAGATTATGGCTGGGAATAAAGAATCGATTTGTGGTGGTATTAAACTAGGATAAAGATCAACCTTGACCTCCCTCTCCTCTTGGGGAAACTCGGTGAGTTTTAACTTGCAGTCCCTTATCCCAGTGTTCCAGCTAGTGACCTCACAGCGTTTCAGAGGGATTGTATAGATGCTTTAGTGGAAACACCCTTTGATTGTCACCAATATCTGTTTATTAATCACTGACAATGGCTAGTGGAATTCAGAATGCAAGACAACTGGAATTCAAAGGAGATCATAACACAAAAAGTCCCAAAAACCAAACCAAAACCAAACCAAATAAACCACAAATAAACCAAAACAACAACAAAAAAAACCAAACAAACCCCAAAACAAACAAACAAACAAAAAAACCCCAGAAGAGTTTGGCAGTCACGAAGGTCCAGAAGATAAATTGGACTGGAGTAGAATGGAAGAAAAGCACTGAAAAATACTAAGCAATGTAGCATCTCACAGCAGCTGTGACTTGTCAGGGAAGTATGCCTGGTGAGGAGCTCTGTCTGAAGCTCCTCAGCTGTCAGAATGATGGCATTAATTTTCAGATATCATATTTTACTGTTGCAAGTGTTCTGTGCTCTGTCTGGTAATTCTCTCTGGCCTTTTTTAATAATCTGCATGAACAAGCATGAAGCAGTAGGTGATGGGGCAGTGGTGAATATGAAAGGCTGGTTTTTTTCTGTGCTGAATGCCAGACTGAGCTGATAATTTTTCTTGCTACATAATACCACTTAAAATGGAGAGTCTGCTAAGATTTAAAAAGAAGTTGTGTGTGTGTGTATATATGGGAACAAGCTGTGAGGAGTTACACTGGAGCAATTTTTGTAGGAATTGGAAAGCCAGCTGAACCATGGTTTTTGTTGCTTTATCCTCCAGAAATCTCCTCTGAAGTATTTAATTCTATCATTCAAAATTATATGCAGGTGAAAGTGGAATAAAAGTGGGGTCACATTGTCTTTTTACAGAGAGGGCAACTCATTTTCTTTTGAAATAAGACACTGAATATACAGCCTGAGGTCCTTTCTGCTGACAATTCTGTTGCTACACAGTGCTGGTATGCAGGTGACTGGGACAGAAAACTGAAGGACATTTGATGGACCTGCATGACCATTGTATCTTAGGACAGATGTTTTGTAGGCCAGACACTGAATCAGTGAGCAATTCTTGATTTCATTTTTTTTTGTATGATCCTTATGCCCATGTGTTGTCTTCAAGCTGCTTTGTGACCTCTGACAGACACCAACTATGAACAGCAGATTTAAAATGGAATGTGAAAAAGTCCTCATTGAAAGGCGTGATATTGGTTCCCATGTCCTCCTGTAAATCCTTGTCACTGAACTGGCCACACCAAGTGGAAAAAAATTAAGTTTTTTAATATTACAGAATTGTTCAGATTGGAAGGAACTTCAGGAGATTTATGGTCCAACCTTCTGCTGAAAGTATGGTGAGTAGGAGATCAGACCAGGTTACTCTGGGCTTTTTCCAGTATAGTTTTGGAAACCTCTAAAAAAAAAAAAAAAAAAAAAAGCTGCACAGTCTTGCTGGACACTTTTCCACTGCTTAACTGCTTAACTGTCCTCATGATGAAAATGTTTTTCTTCAATCCAATCCAAACTTCCCTTGGTTCAGCTTATACCTGTTGTCTCTCCTTCCTGCCAGGCACCTCTGTGAAAAGCCTGGCTCTGTCTCCTTCTGTCCAAGGTTCTGGAATGTTTGTTAGATCCCCCTCCACACCTTCTCTTCTCTGCTCTGAACAGGCCCATCTCACACAGGTCATATTTACAGCATGGGGCAAGTAGACTAAAATAAAAAGTAGCAGTGATCCCAGGAATTATCTACAGTGGAGCTCCAGGTGTAGTGTCACAACTGAAAAACTCCACACCAATCTTCAACAATGGTATCAAAGTAACAAGATCATATTATTCCAGTAATATAAAATATAATAACATTTCTTGCAAGCTGATAGTCTGAGTGTGGGGAAGGAGCAATGAACATATACCAGTTCAGCATTTTCTAATTTATGTTTCTCTACAATGTGCTACAATATTAAGCTTGTTGGTGCTGCATCTTTTAAGTCCCACTTTTTATGCTCCAGTACTTAATTAGTCCACTTGGATATCAAAACATAATTATGTGAGTTCTCTAATGAGTGAACTGACAGAGGGTTAATAATGATAATAAAACTGCATTATTTCCAGTTAAAGGGAGATATGCATATTTATGCATAAGCAGAGTTTAGAAAAGCAAAGAGAATGAATAAAGGATAGGAGTGAAGATTTGAAGAGCATGATGTATTTGTTCAGACATTAAAACAGTCTAAGTGGTGATACAGTGGAAGTCTGCCTTGTAATAAAAAGCAACACAAAGATTCAGTGGCAGAAAGTTAAATACACAGGAGTCTTTTTTTCTTCTAAATTTTTTTTCCTTAGCTGTGAAGCAATTAACCTTTAGAGGAATTCTTTGAGACCTTTAGATTATCCATCTTTGACCACATTTAAATTGCAAGCTAGGGCATTTATAATTAATTGTGCCCTTGTTCAACATATATTAATCTGCAAAATTTACTTTGTGTCATGTGGATGGTCGAAACGAAGAGTCATGAGTGTTCCTTCCGGGCTTATTCCTGACATTTTATAGCCCTCTGTCTTCTTGTTTTGTGATCCTTTGAGCAAACCTGTAGATGTAAAACAAAGGTCACTGGCTAGGAGGCTGAACCTATTGGGGCTATTAAGCTCTCTTCATTCACGTTAACCTATTTTTAGTCAACAAACAAGTTTCTTTTAGACATCCTCCATGCCCTGCATAAATCAATCCTGAATGTAAGATACTGAATACTTCAAACACAACCTTCTGCTTTCTCCCAGATCTGTTACCTGTAATCATCCTCACTGGATTTGTTTACTATTGAATGGGTTTGATCGAAGACTCTTCCACAAAAAGAAATGGTGTGTAGATCAAACAGTTCTTGAGTCAGTCAGGCAACTGTCAGAACTCAAAACGTCCCTCAGACATTTTTGGATGTTCTGGGTCCAGGTCAGAAGCATTTGAGACCCTGGCAGGCAGCTGGAAGCAGCTGTGATTTTGGGTTTGAACCATGGAATGATTTACCAACCTTGCAGGAAGAACAAGAAGTCACAAAAGTTTAGATATTACAGTAGAGGTAGTCACAAAGTAGAGGGAAGAATTTTTTTGTGCTGTACAGGGGGGGTTTGGTTTTGTACATGGGGGTCAGATAATAAACTTTATTGCATTGATTTTATTTTTTGTCTCACACAGTGATTACTAACTCATCTTTTTATCTTTAGTCCAGACAGACACCGGAGGGAGAATTTCTGCCACTGGACCAGTGTGAACTGGATGTTGGATTTGGAACTGGAGCTGACCAGCTGTTTTTAGTTTCCCCTTTAACCATCTGTCATGAAATTAACTCGGAGAGCCCCTTTTTCTCTCTCTCACAAAGATCACTGAGGAGTGAGCAATTTGAAATTGTTGTCATCCTCGAAGGGATTGTTGAGACCACTGGTAAGACTTAGGATAACCTGGATACTCTGGTTTTTAGTCTTGGTTTTCAGTGCTGATATTTTTAGCAAGGCAGCTGCTAGTGCTGGATGCTCCAGCATATCCTGCCATATGCTGCAGAGCTTTGTGGGAATCCAGAGCTTCCCTCTGGCTGCCCTGGCAGGTCTGGGACCCTGGCAGGGGTCAGGAACCCCCCTGGACAGAGCCCCCAGAGACACTGGCTGTGATCTCTGTCCATGGAAAAGAGTTTTCAATCTTACAGGATGGAATACAAGCTCTGAGTGTTTGATATGAGTAATAATTAAGTGTGGCACGGGTGCAAAAGTAAAATTTTAGGATTCTAGATTAGGGGTCCAAAGGGGACAAAATGGAGGAAATTGGGTGTGCCTTGTCCTTTTTCTCCTTCTTCCTGCCCTCCATGTTTCACTGTGGTGTTGGCATTTTTCTGTTGGTTCAGGCTGGGGACACACTGTTCAACGTAGGTGACCCTACAGTAATATTGGCATATTATGATAAGTGTTTCTTGGCTCTCAGCTTTTGCCACCCCATGCTGTAAATACCTTAAAGCCAACCATCTAAAATTACCCCTTGTGGGTCTTACTCCAATGCATCTTTCACAGTTCTATTTCTCCAAAGTATCTAGTCTTTTTTTATGAGGCCACCTTTGAAACTTACTTTGAGAATTTTCTATAAATTCATTTCCCACACTGTAAGCCTCTGGCAAGCAATAGTTCTTTCTCCCAAGAAACAGTATTACTTACTCTCTTGAGTCTGAATTGGGATTGTTCAGCCTGGAAAAGGGAAACTTTGGGATGACCTAATTGCTTCCAATACTAGACACAAGGAAGAAAATGAATTCTGTCCCAGCTGAAACCACCACACAAGCTAATACTGATTTAATTTTACATTTTGCTATGGCTTGGTTGCAAGTCTGCAATAATTGCATAACAATCTAGTCAGTCAATTAGAGGCACTCCATTGCCTGTCAAAAGATTGTCTAGGAACAACTGCTCCATTTTACAACCTATAAAATCGTTGGCTTACTGGCTGCAATTGATTTTTATCTGTCAGCCTTGTCCTGTACTTTTGGTCCCGTGTGCCAGTCTGCGTTCTCACGTTGGAATGCTCTTGTCCATTTGCACAGGAATGACGTGCCAAGCCAGGACCTCATACACAGAAGATGAAGTCCTGTGGGGTCACAGGTTCCTCCCAGTCATGTCTCTGGAAGATGGCTTTTTCCGTGTCGATTATTCTCAGTTTCACGCCACCTTTGAAGTCCCCACTCCCCCTTACAGTGTTAAAGAGCAAGAAGAAAACCTGTCCCAGTCATCTCTTTTGAATAGTCCTTTTGATAAGAAAACCAGAAGAGAACAGGTTTGTCCACTTGACTGTGCTGATGTTACAGGAGAGAAGAACAAGCTCCCTGCTAAACTTCAGAAGATCAGCTCAAGGAAGGAAGGCCTTCCACCAAAAACCCTGAGAATGAGTTCCAGTAACACAGAGAAGACTTTCAGTACTGGAGATCTCTTGAAAATTCAAGAAATAAGTCCCATCTCGGATGGTGAAGACAGTGATAGCAGGATGCAGCTGAAAGCCTTGAAAATAAATGCCAAGGCTCTGACTCAGTCTACCAGTGAGCTGGAGTTACAGAAGGATTTTCTAGGTATGGGCACTCTAGAGGAGAAATTGGAAGATAATTTTCCTGCCAAACTTTGAAAAATGAGCTCTGATTGCTTCTTTTAAGAGCTGGAGAAACAGAAGTTGTTGCTGTTAAATTGCATTTGAAACTGCTGCCCTGGAAGAGTTGATGCACAGTAAAGTCACTATTTGGCTTTGCTGCTTTCAGGAAGAATGATCTTTTTTCTATAATTTTTCTGTACAGATCATATTTGGGTAGAATAACAGGACTTTGAGGGGCAGTAAGGTAACCCTGTCATGCCAAAGAGATTCTTGCCCTGATGATGCTTATCAGCATGTTCATTGCAAATCTACCCTGTCTTCCATTTATGCAGATGCTTCCTCACAAAGCAAGGATCAGATCCTTAGTCACACAGATGGAAGCAAGAAGGGTGTAACAGCAGCTGAAACCTGGTTTTGTGCAGCTCAGGTCCTGGACTGCTTCTGATGGGCAGAACAGCAGAACACAAGAGGAATATGTGACACTGCTCAGTCCTAGTCCAGCTGTCTCTTTGGAAAGAGGCTTTCCTGGTCCATCCTTCTTTCCCAGTGGCTGTGGCACGCTCCCTCTGTGCTCCCAGCGTCTCATCCGTGGACATTCAGGCAGAGGAAGCAGTGTGCAATTATCATTTGGGTCATTTGACCCACATGAGCTCTTGTAAACATGAGGATCTTTGTCCTGTCCAAAATTAGACCTCAGCATTTGATTTGATGGATCACATGCTGAATTTTAATGGCCATATCACCACTCACTGTGAGGGAAACTTGAGATCAGTAGCTCAGCTTCTTGGCGTGTTTTATACTGCAACTAAATGACATTTTAGTTTGGAGACATTGTAAGTAAATAAATAAAAGCAAAGAGCTAAATACTGCTCAGTCATTACACATCTCAGAGTTTTACTAATTAATGGTAGTCTTTGATGTTGCTAATTTTCATTTTGTTACATTTGCCATCTCCATTTATATATGATTCTCAGTAATTTTGTAGATTTGATATTTATTGCTATTCAGCTCAATCCACCTCTGTCTGTGAGAGAGGCTTTTTCTTTCCTGGTTGGTAGTAATTATAAACACATCCTGCTCTTTTGTAAACAGTGTTCAGCAGCTCAGCATACAGGGTGCTCATCACCAGAGCACTCTCCAATAGAAGGATCAATTTCTGGTCTTGTTATGTGGACAAAATTCAGTCAGATTTAGAAGGACAGTGGCCATATTGTTTGGCAATGCATTTCTTGATGGTAAAGTGATGTATCCAAGCTAGGAATAGCTTGGCTTGCAGAACTCGCTATTTCTTGCTTTTGATCGTCTGCTGTGTGACACTGGAAAATGCTATTTTATGCAGGGATAAGATGTGCTGCTTATTGTTGTTTACCTGTTCTCAACATGAATTTCAACAATATATACGTGGTAAAATCTGTATTTTTCATTTATCAACTGTATTTGTATGGAGTACTTAGATGACAGCATGAAGTCTTAAAGGATGATGACTCTCCCTACTCTCCAGAACTGCCAAAATTAGTATAAAATAAAATTACGTTCACCTTGGGTCTCAAGCATTCTTTACTCAAATGTGCATGTGTGTGTTGGCAGATGAGCAGCTCCAGAAGATGAGGCCCCATCCTTGGGCACACTCCCCCTCTGCTGTGAGGCCGGAACTTGGGGGGCTTCACCTGCTTGAGGCCTTCCCTCCCTTTGTGGGGCTGGGGCATGTACATATGTAAATGGCATTATTAGATTGGATTATTAGATCCACAAGGTGCTACTCAGGGCAGTTTCACTCATTTTTGTGCGTTCATTTAGGGGTGAGTAAAAATGGGGGGTAGGGAAGCCTGGGAGAGGGATGGGAGCACCCCAGTGACACTGGGACAGTGATGCTGTGATGGGGAAGCAGGTGGGTTATACAGGGCCCCTCCAAAAAAGGGTGGTTACAACCCAAAGCAGCATAAAAAAGGTTCAAAAGCAAACTGCATTGTAAATAATAAAAAAGCCAGCTAGTCCTCTAAGACCCTTCAGACTAAAGCTGACACCTCCATGAGAATAGAAAATAAACTGGAGGGTACCTGTGTGTGAATATATCTTGATATAAGAAGCTGTGCATGATTAAAAGAATGTGACAGTACATTGAAAAGAAAGCTCACAGCTCTGTTGCATGGTGTTGTTGATATCCTTTGATGTGAATGTGAAACCAAACAACTTTTCTTCTCTTTTTTACAGATAAAAATTTATTTGTCTTGCCTGCCTTGCATACGGTTCCATTTTCTGTCTTTGCCTTAACCTCCCTTGCTTTGCAGACCCTTCTCTTGCCTTGCCTTGCATTTCCATCCCCCACTGTAACTTGCCTGCCCCTTTCTTTCCTGACTTTCTCTGCTCTGCTTTGGGGAGCTGCTTGGCTCTTGACCAGATGGTGGTGAGCAGTGCTTTTGGAATGGCACACGGACCTTCTCAGGGTGACAGAGATCTCAGCCTTGCAGGTACAGCCTCAGAAGCAGAATGAGGAGAAGACTCTGAAAACACTTCCGCACACTGAGGAGATTCTGATATGTGTTAACTTTACCTAGAAGATAACCTGGTGTTTGCTTTCCAGCCTTAGCACAGAGATGTGGCTTCCTCAGAGAGGGTGGTAAGGATGCTCAGTAGGGGAACATGAGACACCTTGCCAAAATATCCTTTTGTGTTTGACAGATATGGAGTCACTCTGAGTGCCAGCAGTGTCTGCAGGGGAGCTGTGGACAGTTCATGTATGACAACATGTGGTGGCACAAAGCTCTTCTGGTGCGCCCACTGCTCAGAAATCCTTACTTCTGGCTGTGGAACTCCTCCTCAGACTGTGTCTGGCCAATCTTCAGCCTTGAGTCTTTCTAGAACGGTGTCCCCTGAGTCATGAGAGTTGAGTTTCAAGTCCCACACCCAGGGATCCCACTGCTGGGCAGCATAAAACAGTGTTCCCAACTGCTGTTCTCAAGAGCTGTAGCCCCCTGTGACCTGTGTCCCTTCTCCCATCAGAGCTTTGTTTTGCTGGTGCCTGGCTTGGGACTCCTTGCCTTGCACAGGAGACTGGATTGGACTGCAAACACATGCCAACAGTGGTAATAGGCAACTTTATTTACACAACTAAATAAATTTCAGCATTTGTGTGCATGCAGAGGAGGAAGATTGGCAGGACAGAGGACGCCTTTGACCTGAGGCTGCCTTTGGATGAGCAGGCACTGCCCCAGTACGAAATGGTCATGGTCCACTGCAGCCTGCACTGGATCCTGTTCATCCTGCTGCCCAGGTCTTTTTTCTCATGAGGCCCAGCAGTATCTGGTGCACCCGAGTTAAGAATTTCACCACTATCTGGTACGGATGTGGAGCAGGCAAGAGAGGTTGCATTGACATTGGCTCCTCAGAGGGGTTTGAGGTCAATGCTGGCTCTGGTGTGGCTGTTGCAGTTGAGTGATCAGGAGTGGGAGTGCAGCAGCCTGACTCTGTTGGTGTTGGCTCTGGCTGCTCAAAAGGGGCTGAGCTGAAGGTTTGCTCTGGTGCTGGAATGGCTGTTTCAGCTGACTCTGGACATGGAGTGAGAGCAGAACAGCCTGACTCTGTTGGTGTTGGCTCTGGCTGCTCCAAGGGGGTTGAGCTGAAGGTTGGCTCTGGTGCTGGAGTGGCTGTTTCAGCTGACTCTGGACATGGAGTGAGAGTAGAACAGCCTGACTCTGTTGGTGTTGGCTCTGGCTGCTCAAAAGGGGTTGAGCTGAAGGTTGGCTCTGGCATTGGAGTGGCTGTTTCAGCTGACTCTGGACATGGAGTGAGAGTAGAACAGCCTGACTCTGTTGGTGTGGGCTCTGGCTGCTCCAAGGGGGCTGAGCTGAAGGTTGGCTCTGCTGCTGGAGTGGCTGTTTCAGCTGACTCTGGACATGGAGTGGTAGTAGAACAGCCTGACTCTGTTGGTGTTGGCTCTGGCTGCTCCAAGGAGGCTGAGCTGAAGGTTGGCTCTGGTGCTGGAGTGGCTGTTTCAGCTGACTCTGGACATGGAGTGAGAGTAGAGCAGCCTGACTCTGTTGGTGTTGGCTCTGGCTGCTCAAGAGGGGTTGAGATGCAGGTTGGCTCTGCTGCTGGAGTGGCTGTTCCAGGTGGGCACACACCCATCTGGATCAGGATCCAGTTGTAGAAGTACTGAGTGGAGGTGTAAACTCCCGGCCGTTTTGTTCTGGCACAGCCTTTTCCCCAGCTGGTCACTCCAACAAGCCAGAAGTAGCTGGCACGGTTATCTTTGCACACCAGAGGCCCTCCACTGTCACCCTGCAACAGAGGAAAGAGGATTAGGGTGCTGTTGGGTGGCTGCTGTCAGCACTAGAGGCCTGTTTCTCTCTTGCAGCCCCTGCCACAGATGTATTCATGGTACAAAAAGGCTTTGCTCAGGTGCTGGAGTCTCAAAAACCTTAGCTGGGAACAGGGTGGGTGTCTGTGAAGGCCCCCTTTTGTATCTGCACAGTGATCCTGGATGGGCAGAGCATGGATCATCCAGAATCTGGATCTGTGGGCTGCTGAGAACACTGGATGGGCTTTCTGGGGAGAGGGGCAGGCCTGGGGAACACGGGCACTTGGCAAGGAAACTCCAGCAGTGGAGGAAAAGTGGTTTGCCAGGCAAAGCCCATGGTGACGGGGTACCTTTGCTGCTGGCTCCCAGCACTCGTACCTGGCAGGTGTCCATGCCACCCCGTGGGTAGCCAGCACACAGGTTGTGGGTGTGGATGGCCCCGGCGTAGCGGCGGCTGCTGTTAACCAGCCGGATATCCAGGAGACGGACCTTGGCTTCCTGCAGGACATCACTCGGACCCTGAGCTGTGAGCACAGGAAGGAATGGGCACCCAGCAGCTCTTTGCCAGTTCCACTCCCCTGTTTGGGGGTGAACTCATTCCCTAGAGCTTGGCTTTACCTCTGGAGCAGCTGTTGAAGTGCTGTGTCCTTTCTGTCTGCCTTTGGGGAGCAGGCCAGGCCCAGCTCTCCAGAGGCACACATCCTACAGCCTGACTTTGGTCTCTGCTGTCTCCGGTGTGCCCAGCTCACCCTCAGGGCCCTTTTTGGGAACTCACCTTTTGCACTGGCAGAACCCCAGCCAGCAATGTAGCAAGTTTTCAGCTCTGACACTGTGAGCGAGGCGTTGGGCACGCAGGCAAGCTGGACATAGTCACTGCACTCCACGGGCTGGTCCAGCTCCAGCAGGGCAATGTCGTTCTGCTGGGAATCAGCCATGTACTCCTGGTGGGCCAGGAGCCGCTTGATGTGGCGCACCTGGGTCTCGGGGCCCAGATGGGTCAGCTTGGTGGCCCCGATCAGCACACGCCACATGGTGACATTCCTGCAAGGCAGAGAGGGGGCTGAGGGAGAGCAGAGCCGTGTGCTGTTGATACCTTAGGATTTTAGCTTTTGCATTTTTCATCTATTTGTAATCCTGCAGTTTTTTAGTGTATAACTCTAAATTCCGCACACAGTGTGAGCTGCTGCTTTCCCATTCTGGTCAGAAACAACAATTCCTCTCCAGGCCTGGCAGTCAAGGACACCTCACTGCCTTAGGCCCAGAGAGATGGAAACAAAAGTGAGTTGGGGGGAGCAAACTGGGGGTAAATGACTTCATTACCTGAAGATGTAATTAGAAGATTAACCCTCAATATACAAATGGACCAAATTTATAGGTGTGAAAACCTGTGACCCGTGGGGTCCATTTTGGGGTGTAGCACCTGGGGGGGGGGGGGGTGTTTTACCTGAAATGTACCTGAAGGCCCTTCAATAAATATAATCACTTTTTATTCCTTGTCTGTCCTGTTTTTAGGTAGTCCTGAAAAGGCATCACTGAGGCAGCTCAGCACTTCCCTGCCTTCTGCTTCTCAAGGCAGAGAGGAAAGCAGGGCAATGAGGGGTGTGACTGCCCTAGCATGCCTTAGGCTCCAGGAATGCCATGCTGGAGGCTGCTGGGCAGCAGTAGCACGAGCCCAGCCTTCTGAGCAGTCTCTCAGTTGGGCTCTGCAGTACCGAGGTGCTGCAGGCTGGGCAGCTGTTTGTGTGGTGAGGATACCCTCATTCCCTGCTCCTCCTTACCTGGCCTGGAGGAAGCAGTGGGCTGCTGTGAGGACCCACTGTGGGCTGATGAGGGACCCTCCACATGTATGGCCAGTGCCTATTTTCCTGGGGTCCTGGATGCTGACAATCCAGGGCCAGGCCCCTGGCAGGGCACCTGTGCCAGTCACAATTCTGTAGTCAGCAGCTACGGAGTTGTAGTCAGAAGCCATGGGCCGGAGCCCACAGGTCCCTCTGGAAGCACAAAGTCATTACTGCCCTTCTACTCCAGCATCTGGGTGCTGGCAAGGAGGCTCCCACATGGGGTTTGGGGTGTGGCAATGGGGGACAAGCACCCTCCTAGAGCCTGGGGCCATACCTGCAGTTGTCCCAGGTACCATGTGCATGTCTGTACACAGCCAGCAGGATGAAGAGGTACAGCAGATTCATCACTGTCAGCAGCATCTGTCAGCTGAAAGAAACAAAAGCTTGTCTCTTCCAGTGCAGTCTCTGACCTGAGTGCTGCAGCAGCTGCACTGCCCATGGCACCTGGGGCTGATGTCACAGAGCGGGTGGTTCCAGGTTCTGGGCACAGTGTCCTCAGAGGGCAGGGAAAGGCCACAGCCTCAGAGAACCACTAAATGGTTTGGGTTGGAAGGGACCTTGAAGGTTGTGAAAGGCAAAAGGGGTCCCGTGCCTGGCACCTGCAAAACGACACTGTGGGCAGACAAATCTGGCACAAAGGGAAAGTCACTCCAAAGGCAGTGTTTGGTCAGAGAGGGTGCTCAGAGCCATCACAGGATGGAGAAAACTGGCACATCAAAGCTAGGAATGCCAACTCCTGGAGCTGCTGCTGTGCAAGGAGGAGGTGGGGGAGGCTGTGTGGGGGTGGTTCAGCAGAGTTGCAGAACTGTGTCACAAGCACTGCTGGAGGCGTTTCTGGAGATGCCTTTGTCTACAGCTGCAAAATTCACTGGCAGTGGAGAATAGTGTGGTAAAGCTGACGTCTGTCTCCTTACTTATATTCACTTCTGCATCACAACCTGCCCTGGCCTCATATTTTGCCCACTACCCCAATCTAAAGACTGCTACCCTATTCTGGTACATCCGTTTCCACCCATTATTTACACATGTCCATAACAACTTTTTTAGAAGGCTGGATTTGCTGTGCCCTGGTCCTGTCAAACCTGACCCACAGCATGATCTCTATTTAGAGGCCATAACTTCCATGCTGAGCCAGTGATTTACCATGCTAGAGGCTGGGTCATCCCAGACTGATCCATCCTGATTCATCTCTGACTTCCTGGCCTGCTCCACCTTATCAGCTTGGCACTTGGCCCGTCCCACCCACAGCCAGTCCTCCTGCATTCACCAGCTGCTCTGGCTGCCAATGTCCCACTGCCCTGGGCAGGTTCAGCTTCGTGCCTTCTCCTCCTCCAGGTGCCCATAAAAATGCACAGCCCCCTGTTCCCTCAGCGGGAATACTCATTCTTGGGAATTCTTTTGGATACATCACACAGAATTTGCTGCAAACACTTGCATGGCAGAGTCTGCCAGGGAGTGAAGCTGACTTCTAAAGGCAACAAGCCATGATTCCTGTCTTGTGTTTCCTGATTACAAATCCACCTCTATTTCACATTCCTGCAAGTAAAAAGAAGTTTGTAATTGATTTATACAGATTTGTAAAGGCTCTAAGTAGAGTGTACAACCTTATGGATAAAACAGCATCAATTTAATGCACCAATTTTAAGATTTATTTTGCCATGAGGAGCAGTTTACATCTTCATTCTCCTTCCAGAAATTCTAAGGCTTCATAAGCTTTTGTCCTACAGGGCCAAAACTCTGTTAGTGCCAGTTGTTTAAAGACAAGGGTTTCTGAAGGTGGCATGTCTTTTAATAGGGTGAGAAACAAGCAGAAAGTAAATTATTCCCATGGAGAGCATGGACCATAACTTTTCCTTATGCCTTGCCTGAGTCCATTCAGTTTAACAAAATGACAAAGCTGGAAATCTGGATCCACAATTTTGCTTTGTGGAGTCTCTGCAAAAAGTTGAAAAAGAAGTTGCTAATAAAAGAAATTTCCGGGTTTAGTAGTCTCTAGCTAAGGAGACCCACTTTATGCAAGAAACTGTGTGCAGTCCTAGAAACAGAGGGAAACTTCCTTTGCTCCTTACCCTCAGTTTAGTGGGGCTGTGAAGAGGAAAGGCCACACATTCTTTGTTTCAGAAAGACACATTTTCTTCTATTTCACTTGCTCAAACCTTTGGCACACATTTTCTTCTCTTTCACTTGCTCAAACCTTTGACACTTACACATTTTCTTCTCTTTCACTTGCTCAAACCTTTGACACTTACACATTTCCTTCTGTCTAATGTCTGTGTGTTTTCATGTACAGACGCTGGCAGCAACATCCAGCAAATAGTGATATTTGCACATGAATCTCACCCCACAATTAGATATCCCTGAGGTACACATCGTGTTGTTCCATCTCTCTGCATTATCCACCATGTACAACCTGGTCCCTGAGCAAAGACAATCCCACGAATGGGTTTGTCTGTACTCGAGGCAGAATTGATCCACACCGATTTCCCTACCAAACCTCTGACATGTGCCACTGGGGCTTTCTCTCTGTCTGTATATTCAGGGACTCAGACTGGACAGGACCTGCTCGATTGATGGAACCTTGGGTGTTAATTAACCAGGTGGCCTTTGCTAAATGCTGCTCCCAATTTTTGAAAGATCACATTCTTTGTCTCTGGCTGTGCTGGTGCACAGGGCACATCCTCTTCACCTGGATGGTGCTGGAGCTGAGCCTGGGGTCCCAGTAGTACTCTGGGGACAGCAGGCGTGTGGGCCTGTGCTGCAGCAGGTACCTGTTGAGGTGGCTCTCGTGGTGCCAGGGAGCCTCAATGCCATTTTCTGTGTCCTCCCTCAGCCCTGCAGAGCAGGCTCGGGTCAGTTTGTAGACCTCGGGCACGCTGCCCCCGTAGAAGCTCGCTGTGTAGTAGAAGTCCCCTTGTCCCTCAGGGATGGCAGATTGTGCCTCAGGGTGTGCCTCAGAGCCTTTGTTCTCGTGCTGTGGGGTGACCTGCCAGGAGCTGATGGTGGCCACCAGGGCATCGATGATCTCCACGCCGATGTGTGCCAGGAGCTGGACATTGATGTCCAGGGAGTACAGATAGTCCACCTCGTGCTGGAACTGGCTCTGGATGTAGCAGCTGATGATGTCCATACGGCTCCTGGAGATGTCCTGCCACCTGGGGTCGTTCTGGACAGGGATGATGAACAGGTGGTTCTCAGGGGCCATCTGAATGTGAGAGATCTTCTCAGGATTGTCTGTGAACAAGTAGAAATTCACGGGGTGCCCAGCAAGGAAGTACGTGTTGGCAGAGCTCATGAATCCTTCTATGAACTGGACGTATCTAAAAGACATGGAAAGGAAAAGAATGGAGAGGCTTCTCCTGCTGAAGAAAAACATCTTTTCAAATTCCCTTTCATTGTACTTTTCTATCTGTTGCTCCTTCTCACAGTGTTAGTGTTCTTTATTTAACACAGCTGCTGCCCTTCAAGCCTTCCCCATGCTGCTGCATATTTGCATTTTAACTTTCAATAAATTCACATTTTAGCTTTTCATAGAACACGTGCCTTCCACCCAGTGCTGCTCTCTAATATCACTCCATCATGTAAATCCTCTCATCCCTCCCTTTCACCTGCTTCCTGGCACTCTTTCTGAAGTGGAATATTTTAATTTCATAGAGAGGATAATAGAATCAACAGAGAATCATGGAATGGTTTGTGCTGGGAGGGAACTTAAAGACCATTTCATTCCACCCCCTGCCATGGGCAGGGACATCTTCCACTGTCCCAGGCTGCTCCAAGCCCTGTCCAACCTGGCCTTTAACATTTCCAAGGATCCAGGGACAGCCACAGCTTCTCTGGGCTCCCTGTGCCAGGGCCTCTCACCCTCACAGTGAGGAATGTCTTCCTAATATCTGGTCTAAATCTACCCTCTTTCAGTGTAAAGTCATTCTCCCCCATTCTGTCTCTACCCAGCTTTGTAAAAAATCCCTCTTCCCTTTCCTGTAGGGCCCCTTTAGGTACAGGAGGGCTCTAAGCCCTTCCTGGAGCCTTGTCTTCTCCCGGCTCAACAATTCCAACTCTCTCAGACTGCTTTCATAGAGAGGCTGAAAATTATCAAATAGTTTTGATTGTCTTGAAGTACCTGAAGCTGCTGTGTAACTCTAAGATGCCAGTGGAGATAGAGGGTATAGAGACAGAGTTTAGCTCTTCACTCAGAAACTCAAAAAAGAACCTCCCCAAGAACATACAAGCTGTAACAGCATGATTAATATTTTACCTTTAAACTCTCACAGAAACCAAATAAACCTCAATTTCACCAAATTTTTCTATTTTTTAGTGCAGGATAGAGGGAAAGCTTGTTGTTAGAAATGTTAGCAGGAGCTAGAATTTTTATTTCAATGGGTCAAAATGCTAGTTATATTTCCAAGGATATTTTTTTGTCCTATTCAAAACAATGTCCCAGCCAGCTGTCTTACTTTGGAAGGTGACACTGACATGTCACATTTCTCCCAGTCTAGAGCTGCTCACATTCAGTCTTTGGAATGTTTCTCACTCATGCTCCATGAGGAGTATTGCAGAGAGGTGTAACTATTTGACAAGAAATAAAAGACAAACCAATACTTTTCAACAGCAAAAGTGACCACTCCAGTGACTGCCTTCTTCTGCAGGTATTGAGCATTCAGGATGTCTCTGTTGAACGTGCCTTCCCAGACAATTGGAGCCAGCCATGGTGTCAACACCAGCACATCCCTTCTCCTGCAAGGGGTTGAGAATGAGGGCAGGTTTAGATGGCCCAGAACCTCAGGAAGACAAACAGAGATGTCTACCACTGAGTTAATCATTCCAGTCTCCCTTTGAAATCACTAGGGGTCAAGAAAGTACTGTCAGCAAAATCTGAGATGGCAGAATAAATCCCACCAGACTCCATTTTCTTCATGGTGGAAAAAGACCATTTTTTATTCACACTACTCATTTTTATACAGTTTTACAGACCTTGTGTGTAACTCCAATTGGTCAGTAGCTTTCTTGCTACTTTATGTAGTAGCTTACTTGTTACTACTAAGCTACTTACAAGTAACAAGTAGTAGTTACTACTAAGCTACTTAAAAGTAGCTTACTTGTTAATTTATTAATTAATAAAAGGTATTTTACTTGTCTATCAAAACTCTATTCTTCATTTGTTTATATATTTTCTTCACTGATTCTCATGGGATAGATTTAATGTTTATGCAGGTGCTGGTTGTTTTTTACCCAGGAATAGATTGGTATGTCAACAGACTGCTCACACCAGGATTGCTTTTACATGGGAACTTGCAAAGTGTTATCTTGACAAGGGCAGCCACTGATTTACAGAGCAGGTCTGATTTTATGAGGCCTTCCTTTATAACTTTTCTGCCTTGCAGCAACATCGAGCCACCACCTGCAATAGGTGTCTATCCTTGATTTTCATCCCCCCCAGCTCCCAAGCTGTTGGTGGCTGTCACTCAGAGGCAGATTTTCACAATCCATCAATGCCTTAACACAGAGCACAGCACTTCTTCCCATTGTTCCCAGCCCGTGTCTCCTGGAAAGCTCTCAGCCCTCAGCTGCAGTGCCCCACATGTGCAGCTCTCCACCATGATGATAATTAATAATTATTAATAATTCTTAAGCATTCTCAAAGATACCCAACAAAGAATTTATGTTGTGTAAAAATCACCATTTAACAGACATGTAAATGCAGGAAAAGTTTTGTTCATGTGACCATTCAGGCTATTCCTCAAGAAACTTGAGTTCATCCACTGCTTCTATCACATTAGGCAGGCAGATTCCTATTTTTTTTTTCTCTCTGAGAAATATCACTCTTAAGGAAACTGGCTGAAGGACTTCATGGTTGCTTGCTTTCCGCCATCATAATTCACATCTTTACATTCAATCCATCAGAGATTTCTGATTGCAGCACAGATTTCTGCTCCTTACCTGTGTATTGATGGAAGCTCTTCAGCTGGGCTGTTGGTATCCTTCGGAAAGAGTAGGAGGAGGAGATCCCTAATTTGCTCCCTGATTCCTTTGGGATGATGGACAGGTATTTCCTTGATGCTTCCTAGGGTGTTGTTTACTGGTTTATCTCTGACACTCAGAAGAACATCCCCTTCCCACAAGGAATGGAGTTTAGAGCTCTGCTAATAAGGTCAGCTATTGCTGCTAGAAATGAAGGGATGGGACTGTTTTCAAGCTCAGAACAATTTCTTGCTCAGACAAACATCACTCTCAGGGGCTGTGAGGTTTTAGAGGAGCAAGCATTTGGCCACAGCTCCAGAGCAGTCACAAGTTTCTCTGTTACAAGGCAATACAGAACTTTCTAACCCAATGGACAGCTGCCACAGGGTTTATTTGGCTTTTCTAACCTGTCACCTTTCCTCACCTCTGCTGCACTGGGGGTACTTTTGTCCAATGGGCTTTGAACTCACGAGCACACATTGGCTTCTGTTTTAACTTCTGAACTCTCAGCTTATTCCATACAGCCACACCCTGACACTGTCACCCTTCACCATCTGCTCAGTACAGTTTGTCACTCACTGAAGGCACATTCTCACCTACACCTATAGAAACATAAGTTTACGATTTTTCTGCTTAATAGCTGTGTATTGTATTTTTACATCAATCCAAGCTTCTTCCAAGGCTGCAGATCAAATCCTTCAGTGTCTGTGGAGGTTTCTGTTTTTCTATTTCCGCAGTCAGCCAGGCTAATTTCCAGAGCAGATGGGAGGGATTGCTCTGCTCTGGGCTGAACAGTCCCAGCTCTCTCAGCCTTCCCTCACAGGAAACATGCTCCAGCCCTTTCATGATCCTTTGGTAAACTCTCTCCAGTATGTCCATACCTCTTTTATTACTTTTTTTATTCTGTTTTGCTTTTTTTCCTACTGCAAATGGCTCTGTAATAGGCAATTCCAGAAACTAATTCATCCCTAAGTAATTAATATTCACCACTAAATAATTAATTTAGTGACCTAAAATGTTAATTCCACAGGCATTTACACATCATGTATGATGCTGCCTGCTACCACTAGAAATAGTATCAGCCAAGGCCTCTTGTTTTTTAGCTTCTGAATGGTGACAGAGGATGCAAAAAAAAATTAATTTAGATAAAATTAAACCAAAATATTTTCAATATTCACCATCATTTCTTGGTTTCCTTTCTGAAAGTAACAAATGAAAGATTCTTCATTTATGCATTTCTGATGGTTTCTGGAAGAGCTGCTTTTCTAGTCAGGCATCCTTTCATATTCATTCTCAGCTCTCCTGAGCTGTCTGTGCCAGTCAGCTGTTCCTGAGAACAGTGGGATATCATGGTAATGGAGCCAGAGGAGATGCACTTACCATGGGAACATCAGAGATGTTTCATACAGGTCTGTTTTCCTGCAAATGAGGGAGAAATAAAAGGTACATAAATGCATCATGGCACAGAAGTTTCAGATTTTCTTTTTCTGAGAGATGAGCCCCACAGGAGATGTTTGTGTGGTTCAATGTCAGTGAGCATCCAGCCAGACTCCATCACTATTTTATTATTTATATGAGTTCATGTAGTGTGAACTACATTTAACAGACTACTCAGCTGGTGTAAGTAGCACTGAATGCAAATCAGTCAGCTTTAAAATTATTTTCAACATGTCTGTTTCTGTGATGCATCTTTAGCAAACTCAGTTTTACTTCTATCCAGTGAGAGCCTGGTTCAGTAAGGCCAAAGACCTTGCACAAAGTTTGTATTTTTCTGGCAGGTTTATGAACTTACAGGACTGAATCCTCTCCAGGGGAGGCTTTGTGTTCCTGGGCTCTGGCTGGGGAGAAAGGGTAGTAGTACCTTGGGCAGGATAAGAAAGCAATGAGTCAATGATGAAAACAAAAACCAACCTCTCCTCCACCTCATGCGTGACTGAAACTACAAAACAAAACTAAGGACATTTGTGGGGTCAGTATGGTGATGAGGATTTGCAAATCTCAGCTGCTTCAAGACAGGGGTTCAGCCTAAAGTTATCTGAAGACCAATTAGCTCTGAGGATCTGTGAATTATTTAATTTGCACCAAATGAAATGTGTGTGCTTTCCAGCAGAGCTTGGTCTCAGCTGATGCTAGACCTGCCTGTGCAGCTGCCTCTTGAAACCAACTGTTCACAGCATCACTCTGCTCTGGCCAGTCTGTGGGATCTCCTCTGATGTGAGCCTGACTGCCATTTTAAACAAAAATGGGAGCATTTGTGATGGATGCTCTGCTGCAGAGGAAGTGTGGGGCTGAAATCTTGTCCTAATTCCTCCAATTGGAGCAGATCTTCAGTATTGGTCCAGCCAACTCTGAATTAACCCCACCTGCTCTGATTTCAGGCTCCAGAGCACTGAATACACACCATGAAAGTCTGGCTGTGGCAGACATGAGCACCAAGGGAGACTCAAAGCAACTAAATAAAAAAAAGTGCAGCTAAATAAACACAGCTCAATCCACTCCACAGAGTTCCAGCTCTGTGCCAGGATCCTTGTGTTGGTCTGGAGCACAGAGGTGTGGGATGTAAACATGAAAACACACACTGGGCTCACAGGAATACACAGAGACAATTAATCATACTTTTAGGATTTCTTTTAGAAGAGGTTAAAAGTGTCCACGCCTTGCTTATTTTCACCTTTTGAATGTAAAATTGAATTTAGCTTTGTGTAAATGCTTACATTGTTATCTGCATTAGTTAGAAGAAACCTGTCTCACTCTGGGCAATAGAAAGAAATGCTAGTTGAGAATAATTATCAAAGGTTAAACACCCACCAGATTGCACCAGTGATTCCTGCTGTCACTAGAACAGCCAGTCCATGTAATTTTGTGATTCTCATCTCCTTAGTGCTGCAAAAAAGATTGTGAACTCTGGATTGACAGCAAAGTGGAAAAAAACCCCAAACCCACAAAACCAAAAAGGCAGAAAATACTGTTGTTATTAAATACTGAGTAAGTCTTTTGTTTTGCACTGCAAGTTTGGACATAATACAGAGAAAAATTTGTTTTCTAGATAGAAAGCTTTACATCTAGATATTTATAATACATACTACATCTTTACACACTATGCGACACACTGAGCTCTCATTTTACTATAGTATAGTAAACCATTTTTAATTGCTCAAACCGATAATTCTCATTTCAGATTTTGCCTGAATCAGGTTTTATTTTTTTCCCAGCCAGTGCCCTTTCTTTCTTTCATTCATTCTTTCTTTCTCTCTCTCTTTTTTCCCCCCTTAGCTCTCCTTTTTGACCTTGCTTCCTTGGGCTTCCTCCTCTGTCCCGCACTGCTGCAGTTCTCTTTCTTTCTAAGTTGAAGGTCACACTCCTTTTCTCTGGGTCATCTTCTCCATCCATTCTGGGGCTGCTCACAACTGTGGTTCAGCCACATTTTCCTTTGTGCCAGCCTTCTGGAAAGACTCTCTGGGGCATTCTGTTTGTCAGTATTGACCATCCCCTGCTTTCAGCTGCTCTTCAGCATCTCCTCTTGCTGGGTTCCTTTGTCAGCCCAACTCATTTCTTATTGTATTACAGCCTTACAAGCCACGAGTCCTACAGCATTTCACTAACAAGCTACAAAATGCCCCGTATCTCTCTCTACATGGTCCTTTAGGGAAAAAAACCCCCATCCAGTTAAGAAATAACACCTAAATTATTTTTACTTTTAACCCAAAAACCAACCACCCATGCCCTGCAATGTGGAATTTTCTGTCCAATTACACAAAACCACCTAAATCCGTGGAGAAGGTGAAGGAAGGGGAAGAAGAAGGGGAAGAAGAAGGGGAAGAAGAAGGGGAAGAAGAAGGGGAAGAAGAAGGGGAAGAAGAAGGGGAAGAAGAAGGGGAAGAAGAAGGGGAAGAAGAAGGGGAAGAAGAAGGGGAAGAAGAAGGGGAAGAAGAAGGGGAAGAAGAAGGGGAAGAAGAAGGGGAAGAAGAAGGGGGACCATCCACTGCCCTAAAACCTCCATCTTGCCCTATATCTATTACTATTTTCTAGAACCTTAAACTGAAGTTTTCCACCATGTGATATTGCACACTTCTATCCAAACTCCACACCCACAATCCCAGTTCTATAATTGAATTTTGGAAGCTTTCTGCACAGCCTCAGGTCAATGCAGTGTTCTCCTGAGGGTCAGTGCCTGCCAGCACAGAAAGTCTGAATTTCTCAGCACCCAGGGTTCTAGCAGCCAGCCACAACACTCACCCGTGGTTCTGTCACTGCTCACACCTCAGCAGCTGCTGTTTTCTGCTGCTCACAGCCCTGCTGAACCAGTACCAGCCCACAGATCCTTGTGTGTGTGTCACCCCTGGGCTTGGGCCAGGAGGAACCTCCACCCAAATCCTCACCTTTTGTGGGAGTGCTGTCCCCTGAGCAAGGGGGAAACAACAAGAAACCTGCAGCAGCCAGTTATTCCCTAACACTGCCAGTTATTCCCTAACACTGCCAGTTATTCCTTAACAAACACTGCCAGTTATTCCCTAACACTGCCAGTTATTCCCTAACAAACACTGCCAGTTATTCCCTAACACTGCCAGTTATTCCCTAACAAACACTGCCAGTTATTCCCTAACAGTGCCAGTTATTCCCTAACAAACACTGCCAGTTATTCCCTAACACTGCCAGTTATTCCTTAACAAACACTGCCAGTTATTCCCTAACACTGCCAGTTATTCCCTAACAAACACTGCCAGTTATTCCCTAACAGTGCCAGTTATTCCCTAACAAACACTGCCAGTTATTCCCTAACACTGCCAGTTATTCCCTAACACTGCCAGTTATTCCTTAACACTGCAACCTTTCTACCTTTGTGGGTAAAAGCAGAGGCCAGACAAAGCGCCGGCCCTTTAAGGGTCCTCCCCGCCGCTGGGGGGCGCTGTGCGCGGCGGGGGCGCACGCGCGGTGCGCGCTGCTTGGCGCATGCGCGGCGCGGCAATGAGGGTGGTGGTGGGTGAGTTCGGCCTGAGGGAGCGGGGGACGAAAGAGAGCGGGGCCCGTGAGGGAGCGGGTCCTGAGGGAACGGGAGTGGCGAGCGGAACGGAGTTTGGAGAAGGGGCAGGCGGGCCTGCATTGCGGGTGCTGCCCGCCGCCTCTCCCCCGAGTGTGGGGCTGGCCGTGTGCGCGGGCCGTGCTGCTGCAGCCCCAGGCAGGACCGCCTCTGCTGCCGGCGGTGATGGCTCAGAGATACAGCCGGGATACAGCCGTGACGGCTTCTCTGTCTCCCTCACCAGGTGGTGGGACAGGCTTCGTGGGCAGAGCCCTGACCCAGCTGCTGCGGAGCCGAGGGCACCAAGTAACCCATGTGTCACGACAAGGGGGCAAGGATCGGATCACCTGGGTATGAGATGACAGCAGTCGCAGCAGGGGGAATAGGACAGGGCTCTGGCTTTCCATGGCATAGAGGGACCCTGCCAAGGGAGGCCTGGCTCCTCTGGATGTTCTTTTGCTGGGTCCTCTGTGGGTCGCAGTCATTGGAATGGGTCCTGCTGTAGCTCTGAGAAGCAAAACCATATCCATTTGTGCTTGTCTCTGCAAATGTCAGGAAAAAACTGGCTGAAGTTCTTGGGAGCCTGCTGTGCTTATTTGCAGGGAAGGCTTGAGCAGAGGGGAGGCCTGATGTGTGATGTCTCTGTCACCCCTGCCTAGGAGGAACTGTCCCACTCTGGGCTGCCCCTGTGCGATGCTGTGGTCAACTTGGCTGGTGAAAATGTCCTCAACCCTTTCCGCAGGTAACTTGATGTTCCACAGTGCTGTTGGGACAAGGTGGAGGTAAGACAGGCCAGTGTTGTCAGAGAATGTGGAAAGGGAGGAAACAACATGATCAGGAAGCTCTTGAGTTAACCAACTGCTGACATTTCCATCCTCAAGTACCCAGAACATTTCTGTGGGTCTGGTAGGTTCTGAGAGATCTTTGGAAGAAAGATTCCCTCCTGGATCTACAGCTGGAGGTCAGAAATGAGAAAATTAGTTCCACATTTCCAAAAGGACATTGGGTGCCGTGCCTACATTTGTTAATGCAAAATCAGAACCAAAGTTTGACTTTTAACAGGATCACCAGCTTTGGTGTCTAGCTCATTTACTGACTTTGTCTGAAGGCAATCCAAACCCTACAATCTTGTAAGGGAAGTGAAGAGCCACCATCTTCCAAAGTTCCCCTGCCTTTGTGCTGAAAGATGTCACGTTCTCCCTTTGCTCTGGGTGAGGGGGGTTCCTGTGACCTCTCCTGTGCATGTGAGCTGGTGTTGGCTGGGGTCCCCCTTGGTGGCAGTGTTTCCTGAGGTGTCCTTGTGAGTTGTTTAATCCCTGGCTCCCTTTCCCAGGTGGGGTGATGCCTTCTGCAGGGAGGTCATCAGCAGCCGGGTGGAGACCACGAAGGCCTTGGCCGAAGCCATCGCTGCTGCTGAGCAGCCTCCCCGTGCCTGGGTCCTCGTCACTGGCGTAGGTATTGGTTGGGCCTGGCCAAGACAGCACTCCTGCTGACCTGGAGAGGCTCTACCTGCAGATAAACCACAATTCTTCAGAAGCACCTGTCTTGCCTTGAAATGTCAGCTTTACTGCCATCAGTGCCACTGCGTTTAGGCAAGCCTTGCTAAGCTTTTAGTGCTGCTGAAGAGGAATTTGGGTCCCTGTGCTTTGTCTTGGTGTTGTTAGGGCAGCAGCTTTCCTGTGTTTTCCTGTGAAAGCCTTTAGGAATCCTGTAGAATCAGTTTGTGTCAGTAAGGCCTCAGCTGAAGCCCTGTGCATTATCTCCTGCTTGCTGCAGTCTTTAAAGCTGAGGTTTATCTTTAGAGCTGCCATGGTTTATCCTCTGGGATGCTCAGTATTAAAGCAGGAACCTTCCAGTCAGCTCAGTGTGTTCCTTGCCTGAGTGTTAGTGCATCCTACTGAACCTGTAGAGCACATTGGTAGTTCAAAAACTTGTCAGCATTGCCATCAGAGACCCTGTGCTGTTCACGTGAGGATGTCCCTGAGCTCACAGAATCCCAGAATGGTCTGGGTTGGAAGGGGCCTTAAAGCCCATCCAGTGCCACCCCTGCCATTACAAGGACACCTTCCACTATCCCAGGTTGCTCCAAGCCCCATCCAGCCTGGCCTTGGACACTTCCAGTGATCCAGGGGCATCCACAACTTCTCTGGGCAGCCTGTGCCAGGGCCTCCCCACCCTCACAGGGGAGAATTTCTTCCTAAACCGACTTTCAGTTTGAAGCAATTTCCCCTTGTTGTGGCACTTCAGGCCCTTTTAGTCTTTCTCCAGCTTTCTTGTAGGCTCCCTTCAGGTACTGGAAGGTTGCAGTTAGGTCTCTTTTCCAGGTTGAACAATCCCATTTCTCTCAGCCTTTCCTCACAGGGGTTCTGGGCTCCTGGAGGACGAGAAGATGGTCAAATGAGGAAGGTGGGGGCTTGGTGTCATCATTCAACCCTGACCCCCTTTCTGCTGTCACCCTGCAGGTTTTTACCGCCCCAGCCCCACAGCTGAGTACACTGAAGACAGTCCAGGAGGGGATTTTGACTTCTTCTCACGCCTGGTGAGCTCGTGGGAGGCTGCAGCTCTTATCCCTGGGAGCCCAACTCGTGGCGTTGTGGTGAGATCAGGTGAGATGGGGCATCATGCTTAGTAATGGTGACTGCTTTACTGCTGGGGCAAGAGTGGGCACAGGTGGGTAAAGGCCATCAGTTCTCTCCTTGCTGGGTCCTGTTCCAGCCCTCTAAGGATTCTCCTGTTTGTAGGTCTGGGTGTGAAGGGGCTTTTGCCCTTTGGGCAGGGGCACCTGGTCTCACTCTGTTCTCCCCACAGGTGTAGTGCTGGGTCGAGATGGCGGTGCCATCTCTCAGATGCTCCTGCCTTTCCGTCTGGGACTTGGAGGCCCCATGGGCTCTGGACTCCAGCCCTTCCCGTGGATCCACATTCAGGACCTGTCTGGGATTGTGTGTCATGCCCTGGAGAAGGAGTCTGTGCAGGGCATCCTCAATGGCGTTGCCCCATCCTCCCCTGGCACCTCCAACGGCACGTTTGCCCAGGAGCTGGCGGCAGCCCTGGGGCGCCCGGCGCTGCTGCCGGTGCCCGCCTGGGCCGTGCGGGCTGTCTTTGGGGCAGAGCGGGCGGTCATGCTGCTGGAGGGACAGAGGGTGCTGCCCAAACGCACCCTGGAGAGTGGCTACTCCTTCATCTTCCCTGAGCTGCCTGCAGCCCTGAGGGACATTGTGGCTTAAGGCCTGCCCAGTTGGGCACTGCCCCTTGGCACTTCCCCATCCACGTACAGAAGGGGTGAGCAGTCCTTTCCCCCTCTATCTCCCTGCGTGCATCCCCAGTTTAGAAATCATCCCTCTTACTGCTACCTGAATCTTAACATTGCCTGCATTTGGGGAAGGGCATGAGCACCTCAAAGGACTGTCACGGGGGAATTGCCCATCTTCCCTTTTGCACGGTGTGTGAACAGCTGGCAAAGCAGCTGGGGGTGTAATGTCTTCTCCCCTGAGAGATGTGCAGCAGGAAACTCATCCTAATGCTGTTGTAACTCCTCCATGGTAGTGGAAATCACCCTTCCTGTTTTTCCCCATGATGACAGGCAAAGCAGAAGAGCATAAGTCTCTTTCATGGTCTTGGTGGTTGTGGGAGAAGATGCATCTTAGGTTGCTGAATACAGATTTCTTGGAAACTCTGCCCTCTCTTGTGGCTGGTACCAAGTTGATGTGTCAGTACCTTCAGCTGAGTCTAGCCTGAAGAGTTACACCCTTCCAGGGTTCCATACCCCTTGTGCTGTGGCAGGGATGAGGGACAACCCTGCTTTGCCAGCCTGTAGGACAAAGGGTGACAAACTGTGCCCCTGGACTGCTTTGCCTTGGCTGAGTGCCCACGAGATCTAAGTTTGAGCTCAGGAAAGCCGGGTGGTACATCACTGTGTGAGGCTCTGCAGGTCACAGCTTTAGTCTAAAGGAGCCTTTCAGCTATTGCCTTCACTGTGCTTACCTCAGACCAGGGTGGTTTTATTGATGCTGTGAGGTGGTGCTTGTTGTTAATACCTGATCTAATCACAGCCTGTAATTATGTGCCTCATGTTTGCTGTTTCACAGGTGGGGAGTTCCTTCTTCCCTTAGCCTTTCCTTTCTTATACATTTTCTTAAGTGGCATCTTTATGGTTTTATACCATATTACTACAAATGACATATTCCTATATTATAATATTATATATTACTATACTATGACTGTAAAAGTCATATTATTATAAATTACTACCAAAATGGCTACATACCCATTTTTCTGTGCAACCAAACTGTTCTACAATAAATCTGCATGTGTATATTTACAAACACCCATCCTTCAGAGTAATCTCGCTCTAACCCACTCCAAAGGCTCTACTAGCAAGAAACTGGGCTGCAGAAGGTGAGGGTAACAACCCTTCCAAGCCAAACCAGTCTGTGATTCCCTGATGGGAAAATGCCCTTCCCTCGTTGCACAGCCTGAGTGGGAGATGCACTGCCCACAGTGAGAGCATCCCTCGTTTGCAGAGATGGGAAGGCTGGAATGATTTAAACAGAATGAACACAGAGAAAAGTTCTCCTCTGGTTCATTGAAAAGTCACTCCCCGCTTCAGAAACCGAAAAGCAGCAGAGCTGGTTTGGTCTCAGCTGTTTTGCTCAATTCAGGCTCCATGAGGTTGACACCATGATTGCTTTTGAGGGAAAAAGAAATAAAAAAGGGAAAGCAGTGGTTTGCCCTTCCCCAGCCCCAAGCAGGGCGACGCAGGCCCATTCCCCACCACCTTCGTGGTAGATCCCAGACACTCCTTCGGCCACAAACCCCGGGATATTCCTTTGGCCAGGAACCCCTGGACATTCCTTCAGCCATAAACCCTGGGACATTCCTTCAGTCAGGAACCCCCGGGACATTCCTTCGGCCACGAACCCCTGGACATTCCTTCGGCCATAAACCCAGGGACGTTCCTTTGGCCAGGAGCCCCCTGGACACTTCTTGGGCCAGGAACCCCCTGGATATTCCTTTGGCCACAAAACCCCCGGGACACTCTTTTGGTCAGAACACCCTGGACACTCCTTCAGCCAGGAAACTGGACATTCCTTCGGCCAGAACCCCCCGAACACTCCTTCTCCACAAACCCCAGAACTCTCCCTCAGCCGAGCCGCCTCAGGCACGGCCCCGCCCTCAGCAGCGACGCCGGGCTCTGATTGGTCCTCGGAAGGAACCGCTCTCTAATCTGCCCAGCAACAGCCAGCTCTGCGCTCTTATTGGCTCTTGCCAAGCACCGGACTCCGCGGAGCATTCCGCGCATGCCGAGAGCGCGGTTTCCCCTATCGCTCCCCGCCACGTCGCGGCGCATGCGCGGTGCGGCGGGGCAGCATGGCGGGCTCGGTGCGGGCCGTGGCGCGGCGCTTCCTGTCCGAGTACGGCGGCGGCACCGCCGGGCGCCTCAAGGCGCTGGACGCCTTCCTGCTCTACGTGCTGCTGACGGGCGCGCTGCAGTTCGGATACTGCCTCGGCGTCGGCACCTTCCCCTTCAACTCCTTCCTCAGCGGCTTCATCTCGGCCGTCGGCAGCTTCATCCTGGGCGGTCAGTGCCGTGCCCTCACGGCTGTGCCCTCACGGCTGTGCCCTCACGGCTGTGCCCTCACGGCCGTGCCGCGGGCCGGGCTTGCCCCGCGCTCCGTCCGGGGGCCGCAGGCGTGGCGGGAGCCTCAGAAATCAGCAGCGCTCGGAGCCCCGGCACGCTCCGAGCTCCCCGCGGGGCAGGAGCTCCGCTCGGCTCTGTGTCCGCCCGGCCCGCCTTGGGGCTGGCTGGGAGCGAGAGTCCCGCCCGGAGTGCCCCAAAGCGCCCTGTTCTGTGCTGCCCTCCTCAGCACAGGAGCTGGGCGCGTTCAGGGCAGGGGAAGGTGGCAGTGAGAACCCCATCCAGGCCCTAAAGAGGCTCCAAAGCTGGAGGGGGATTTTGGATAAAGGCCCGGAGTGACAGCACAAGGGGGAATGGTTTCCCACTGCCAGAGGGCAGGGATGGATGGGACAGTGGGATATTGGGAAGGAATTGTTCCCTGTGAGGGTGGGGATGCCCTGGCACAGGTTGCCCAGACTGCCCTAGTTCCTGGAAGTGTCCAAGGTGAGTTTAGATGGTGCTTGGAGCTCTCTAGGAGTGTGGAAGGTGTCCCTGGGATTGGAATGAGAAGGTCTCTAAGGTCCATTCCAGCCCAAATAATTCTGTGTTTCTGACACACCCAACGGAGGACAGGAATATCCACACTTCTGTGTGAGTCCAGTCCTGCTCTGAGCCTGTTCCCCTCGGGACTCTGGGCACTGTGGTGTGTGTGGTGCTGTGGGAGCACTGACTCCATGACAGCCTCATCCAAATTGCCTGGCAGCATCCTGCTCCTCTGGAGTAAGGATGGAGTAACTTCTCCCTGGGGTAGCAGTGACCCATCCTGGGCTGGGCTGTGCTTCCCACCAGCACTTCCTCCTGTGCTCACTGCTGGCTCCTTCTTGCTCTGCTGTGCAGTTTGCCTCCGGATCCAGATCAACCCCCAGAACAAGGGCGAGTTCCAGGGCATCTCCCCGGAGCGGGCATTTGCTGATTTCCTCTTTGCCAACACCATTCTCCATCTCGTCGTCATCAATTTTGTTGGCTGAGCTCTGGGACAGGCTGACAGGTACTGATCTGTGGGGTCACAAAAGGGGCAACCACAGGACTGCTCTGCTTTTGGGAGAACTAGAATGAGAATGATTCCAGGAGTCCCCTGAGCTCCCAGCTTCTTCCTGGCCTAGCATAGCTGAGCTCTTGTCCTCTGGGTTGGCACAAAGTGAGGATTTATGGCTTTCTGATTTCAAGCCTATATTTTTTGGCTTTTATAATTCAAGAGGTCCATTAGAAATGCTACAGAAATGTACCCACATTCCTCTCTTATGAGAGAGATTCCCCATTCTTTGCAGGAGAAGCTTTGGGAGCTCCTAGCCCTGGGCTCTGTGAGGCTGAGGCATGGCTGGGGTTCAAGTCTGGAGTTCTTTGCAGATGGGGCAGCAGAGGACAGGGCCAGTTGAGTGTTGGGGAGTGGGGACATGCCCTGTTGTTACTCTTGCAAGGTGCCACAGGATCACTGGGGCTTGGGGGAGCTCTGTCCCCTCTGCTCTGCAGTAACATTGCTGGTGTTGCCTGTTCTCTTTCCAGGTCTTGAACTGCTCCTGATGGCAAAGCCTGGCACAGGGAAGTGCCCAGCACACTCTCACCTTCCTTGGTGGAAGAAGGGGACACAGGGCTCAAGATTTTCTCCCCCAGAGTGTCCTGTGGGGGGTTCTGCAGCCTCATTCTGTAACTGTGATCCTTTCCATCAATAAAACTCTTTATGACACTGCAGCCTTTTCCATATTGGTGACAAATACAGAGCTTCTCCTGCATCCAGGTTCCCTCTCAGGCATGACTCCATGGTTTTACCTCTCTCCCTTCCTTTCTACCCAGCAGGCTTTTTTTCTGTGCCCCAGTTTTGGAGGGAAACAGGAAACAAGTGATCATGGAAACTCAGTTGTCATCCACCCTTTTCATCTCTCTCCTTGCCTTTTGATCTTCCAGAGTCTGTTGTCAATGTGCCCCTGGGCTTCAAAGCTGTGGAAAATTCAGGTGAGGCTGTGATTAGTTATCACAGAGGGAAGGAAGTGTCCTCCAACACTTCCCCAGAGGCTCTTAGGGACACAGGGGCCACTCCTGGATGTCCCAGCTGGACTTGGAGGCTCTCTGAGGCCGGTGGGTGATGCATGGTGGCAGTGTGCCTGCGCTCTGATGTGTGACAAACACAGGGATGTTGGGGTGACTGCCCAGCTGGCAGAGCCTCGGAGTGCCACTGGAGCTGCTCTGGAGCCAGGGAGAAGCTCCCCCCTCAGAATCACAGAATCAAGGCTGGAAGATTGTCCAGTCCAACCATTCACCCAGCACTGCCACTGTAATCAAACCTCATCACCCAGCACCAGATCCTGGCACCTCCCTGAGCATCCCAGGGGTGGTGGCTCCTTCCAAGGCCTGACCACCCTGATCTGATCTGAATCTCTCCTGTCTCAGCTCAAGGCTGTTCCCCATCCTCTCTCTGCAGGCACAGCACAAGACAGCAGCCCCACCTCACTGCAGCCTTTCAGGTGTGATGTGACCCCCTCTGAGCCACCTCTTCTCCATACTGAACAACCCCAGCTTCCTCAGCTATTCCCCAGAAGAGAAATATTTTCTCGTCCTTTTGTGAGCCTTGTTGCTCTTCACTGGACACACTCCAGCCCCTCAAAGTCCTTTTTGAAGTGAGGAGTCCAGAACTGAATGCAGCACTGGAGCTGCAACACCAACACCGAGTACAGGGGTGATCACTGCAGCGCTCTTGATACAAGCCAGGTGCTGTTGGCCTTCTCGGCCACTTGGGCACACTGTTGGCTCACACTGAGGCAGCCGGGAACAGCGCTGCCAGGACCTTTCCTGCTGAGCACTCCTCCCCCGGCCCGGAGCTGCAGGGGCCTGCTGTGCCCCCAGTGCAGGACCAGCGCCTGAACCTCATGCCCTTGAGCTTTGCCCACTGATCGAGTCTGTTCAGATCCCTCTAGAACCTTCATGAGGTTCTGTCCTCACGCTGATCCTGCTTCATGCTTCTCTGGTTTTCTCTGCAGCTGAAATGCTGGGGAGGTAAAACCTCGAGAGCCTTGAGACTCCGTGGCATGGAAATGTTCGTGTGCTACACTGAGGAGATGGAACTGATGGAACTTTGGTTCTCTGTTGGCTTCAGACCTTCCCAGAATTCTATTCTGGCTCCTGTTTATCACCTTTTTAACATTTCCAGCTGTGCTGCAGCCATTAAACCTGTAAAAGTCTGAAACCTGGGGCTCCCAAATTTCCTGCCTGACACAGGCTGTGAGGTGTGAGGGTTTTCACTGTCCTGGACAATGGGTCTGGCTCTGTGTCAGGGACAAAGAACTCATGCCAGCTTGGGCACCAGCACTCCTGGAGTTGTTGGCAGTGGCAGCAGTGCTGGGAGAGCAGGCAGGGACCTGTCACAGCACGTGTGACAGTGAGATGGCTACAATACACAGAGTATCAGAATATAATATCAGAATATAATATCAGAGGAACACCAGCACACCAGGAACTCACCGGCTGCAGGGGTGCAGGGCTGCAGGGGTGCTGGCTGACCCCTGCTGCTCTGCTTTGCCACGAGAAGGGCCCCGAGCTGTGCCCAGGCAGTGGAGGAGCAGCAGCAGCAGCAGTGGCACCACCACCACCACATCCATGGGGATGATGCTCAGCTCGGGCACGGAGCTGCTGCCGGGCCCGGCCGTCCCGACCGCTGCTCGGAACTGCACAGGAGCTGAGCCAGAGGAGATGCGAGGCTTTGCCTTGGAGGTTTTTCTTTTCCCCCCCTTTTTCCTGCTTCTTACCTGCTTAGGATTCCTCCTGTCGCCATTAACTGGACCGTTGAATTCTTGAGGGAAAGTAGAATTGCAGTGGGACTTTTCACGAAGTAGTGACAGGGAAAGGTGGAATGGTTCAAACTGCCAGAGGGTTGGATGAGATATTGGTGTGAAAACCACGTTCACTCTCCTGTGAAAATGTAAAAAGTTTAATAACAAACAATAGGAGACAAGGACCTCAGAGCAAAGGTTATTATGATTGGGTGCCTCTTTGCACTCAGCCAGGAGCACACTTATCTCCGGAGATACTCCTTAAATACCTTTTAATTACATCAGCCTGTTGCATATTCAGTCTGTTACATGCGTACTACCCTTATGCATAGTAAACTTTCCCCCAAACTACTTTACATGTTCCAAGAATTGTTTAGCATGGCTCCTCCTCAGTTCCACCTTTTTAGAGCATGCATATTCCTTGGTTGTGCTTTTCACCCTTTTTGGTCATCACCTCCAGTTTTGGGCCTTGGTGCACACTCTCTTCAGTCAGTGAGTGCTGATGGTTGGTAGATCTGTAGCAGGGTCCTCATCCTGTGTTCACTGGGTGTTATCCCATCCAAGGAGGCATTTTAACACAAGCACACTTTTATCACCTATTTCACTACTGTGTCTAAGATAATTAACAACAGAAATAAAAACTATATAACAAAGTTACTTTAACACCACACATATAAAACCATTTAATATTTGCAAAAAGCCAATATTATACTATGTATCTATAACATCCGGAAGAAAATATTCCCTGTGAGGGTGGGCAGGCCCTGGCACAGGGTGCCCAGAGAAGCTGTGATTGCCCCTGGATCTCTGGCAGTGCCCAAGGCCAGGCTGGACGGGGCTTGGAGCAACCTGGGACAGTGGAAGGTGTCCCTGCCCATGGCACGGGGTGGGACTGGGTGATCTTTAAAGTCCCTTCCAAGTCCTGTCAGAGCTTTTCCTGCACTGGAATAAGCTTCAACAAATCCACTGACATGTTCAAGCTCTGGTCCTTGTAAAATCCACACTCAGGTCCCTGGTCACACAAGGAGGAGGAGGAAAATAAGAGAATGATTTGTGCACAGGGCTGTGTTTGATGAGAGGTGACAAATATTGGCCAGGATATTTTCTCCAACAAAACCCCAAGAAAACACACAAATCCATCTCCTACCCCTAGGAGGACAGGAGGTGACATAGCAGAGAGGATGCTAAAGGTGGACCATGCAAAACCTCCTTCTCTGACAGTGTGAGAGGACCCTGGCCTGCTCCTTCAATCTTCCCTCTCATCTGGGTCAGGAGAAGTGGAAGGATTTTTCAATCTGGAAAAATTTTGATGAGGACTATGAGCAAATTCAGAAATCTGACTTAATTCTAGGAGCTGTCCCTGATGCCTTGAGGAGGCTGTTCTAACAGAGGCTGGAGGAACTAAAGAATAAAGTAGGGATTTATTAGGAGTATCAATGGATCCACCTTGGGCAGCACCAGAGCCCAGCCAGGGCTGCACCCCAGGTGAACCAAAATGGTCACAAAATGCCCCACAGGTCATGGGGTCTCTCACTTTTATAACTTCTGGCCCATTTGCATATTGGAGTTCATTGTCCAATTCCAGCTTTAGCCCATGCACTCCCATCCTGTTTGTTTATCTTTCTTCAGCCCACGCTGTTTGTGCTCTTGGGGCTGAGATCTGGATCATTTGTCCTTGGTCCCCAGCTGGAGAAGGAATTGTTTTGTCTCTGCTCTGTGCAGAGATCTCACCATCCCCTCATATGAAGCTCAGACCACACACTAAAGTAACACAGGACCTGAAAAATATAAAAGCTGAAACCTGAGGCATCACCTCCGCATGCTTTATAATGCATTTCTGCCCTCCTTTCCCTGCCCACTCTATTCATAGCTCAATCCTTCCTGCTGTACCCAAAACAACTCCCCAAGTGCAGCCTGTGGTGAGGGCAGGGAGGGGAGGACACCTTAACCCCATTCCCCTTTGGTTTGTGGTCCAACGGCTGCTGTTCTTTTCCACAGCCTCCCCCTCCTGCCACGTGCCACCCTGCCCCCTCCGAGCAGCACTTTCCAGAGGATGTGGTTTTTGTGGGCAGCTGTAGACAGCATCAGTGGTGACCCAGATCTCGATTGTGGCGTCATGGAACTCGTGCTGTGGCCTCTTCCTGCCCCAGCTGGGCCACCAGCCCCTTCCCACCTCCTGTTCTGCTGTGTTATTTCCTGGCTTTGCTTTGCTCTGTGGTTTTTTGTATCTCGAAATAAACAAGAAAATGCAGGGAAGGGGGGGCACGTTGTGGTGGTGGGAGATTGGCAGCCTAAAATCTGAAAGTCTTTGATGCAGACCTTGCAAATTCAGCGCCAGGAGCCATTTTAGTCAAAACATTTAACTATTCTCCCACCTGGCAAATCCTGTCCCTGGGGTCAATTTAACTTGGAAAAGGAAAGACTCAGGTGTGGAAACAGAAGCAGCACAGTCCTTAACTCTTGCCCTTTCATCTGGGAGTGAGTTTGAAGTGCAACAAAGATTTATGATGGTTATTAATTTTAAAAAGTGATGCTAAAGGTAAATGAGTATGGAAAGTTTTCTTTCACATCCCTGAAAGTTTCCGGAATGAGGTTAATCAGTTGGAAATCTGTGAAATGCAATAACTTATGACTTGCTTTATAGTTCAAATATGCTTTAGGCAGCTTCTTCAAGCTGCTTCCCAGTGACACAGCAGATTTTGTCATGAGTGGAATATAGCTCCAAGAGCTGCCTGAATCCAGCACTTAATCAACCTGGGCTTCCTCCAGCTGGAGAGATGAGAATGATGCTTGTGTCAAGGGAGAGACAAGAACAAGTCCCTGAACACCTGTACTGTAAAATAATCAGGGAATAGACAGGGAAGGTTTAAAGTTCTCTTTGTCAGGAGGGGTCAGTAGCTCTGTCCCCTGTGACAGGTCACCTGCCCAGTGCCAGGGACCTGCAGGACCAAGGCAGGAGCCCAGGGAGGCTCTGTCCTGCTGCTGCCCAGCAGAGTGGGGTCAGATCCTGGCGTGGGCCTCCTGCAGGAAGCACCAGGGCTTTTGGCTAAAAGTGTTTGAATCGTGACCCTTGCCAAAAGCAGCTCCTCGTGCAGGCTGTGCCCAGCTGGATGAGGGACAGCAGGTGCCCTGTGCTGCTGTCACCCTCAGGAGTGGGGGACTTGGGCACAGCACACCTCAGGGTCCTGTGTACCCCACAGCAGCAGCAATCTGCCTCCAGGAGCCTGTGGCCAGTCCCTGAGTGTGGCCAAGCCATATTTTTGTTCTTTCCACCCAGCTCAGTGTGTCCTTGGGGCAGAGGAGCTCTCCCTTCCCTCTCCCCACCCTCCTCACACAGCACAGATGTCCTGCACGAGGGCTTTGCTCCCTCCCTCCATGGTGGATCCAACCTCTTCCCTCCTGCACCCCAGAGCTCAGCTGAAAGGGTGAAGCAATGCCTCAAACAACAAACACAAGAGACAAACAAGTTTCCCATTTTTTGTAAGAATTATTTTATAACAGCCTAAATAAATGCCAAGACATCTTGTGGGTGGCAGTACAGTTGATGAATTAGCAGCATGCAGATGCCGTGGGCAAGCACTGTTCCAAGGTGGGCACACATGGACAGGTAAATGTTTCTGTACATTTTTATGCAATTGTTACAAAAAGGACTTGGGAGATCTCAGGTTGTTAGAAGTAAACAAAAGGAACATTTTTCTATGAACATTGTATTTTTACTAAACATTGAAAGAACATTGTATTTTTACTAGACACAAAGACAAATCTTAAACTGGTTTAAATTAAGAAGGTGTTATGGTCAGATAGACTTTAAAACATTTAAATTTTTTTTTTCTGTGATATTGACTTGACAATTTCGCTGAATTTAGGACTTCTGGGAGATGTGCAACTCATCCTTTAGGGAAAAAATGGGATATCTTGTTCTAATCTAGCAAAGGGTGGCAGGACAGTGCATCTTGAGTCAGACTCCCTTTGCTTTTCAAAGTGTTTCATTTGCACCTAAAAAGGTTTCTGGGGGTGCACCCTAAGAGATATGAATACCCTAAAGCTATCAAAATAGGAAAAATTCCCATATTTAGCTGGCAGTTTTTAACACACAGCACTGCTCCAGGCAGAAGTTGTCACTTTAATGCAAATAACACACGTGGTTGGCAAAGTATGATTATAGCAAAGTCTGCTTCATGCAAAAGAGGCACTGTATGGTGAAAGGCCCAGACATCTGGAGGGCAGAATGCTGGAAATGTTTCATTTTGAGTAGTTTTACAGCAATGCAAATAAAGCAATTTAGAATATAATGGCTGGTGTGGTACATAAGAGCAGCAAGGGATGTCCCTTGCACAAAGAATAATCCCTGAGCTCCCTCTTGCTCAGATGCTCTCTCAAAACAGATGGATTTGGTACTTCAGGACTGCATCACCTTGTTACTCTCAGTCCTGTAACAAAAACAAAGGTGTGATAAATCATTATTTGGGTTACAGCTGCAAAATTGTAGAGCTGAAGAGTCCAGGCAAAAGAAAGAGAAGAAAAAACACTGGGCAAAAGCCAATATATTAGGATTTATATTAAAGTCAATAACTATCAAACTTTCCCAGCTGGAGACAGGTGAGGGGAGAAATCTGATGGATGAATGCAGGCAAGGAAAGGGATGGATGCAGAAATAGAAGGGAGAAATGTCATGAAAGGAAAAAATTTTCTTATGGACAGGAAGAGCACTTGGGGGTGGGTGAAAATGGTACAGCCAGAGGAACAGAGGGGTTTTGCTGCTGGCAGACAAAAGAGGTCTGGATAGACTGCACAAACAGCTGTTCCACATAGCTGAAGAACCAATCCAGATGTTTTGAGACCTCCCAGGCATCCTCACCTTTTTTTTCTTCCACATAAGCATCGTCATCAACACATTAAAAATGATTGCTTTCATCAGAACGATTTTGAGGCCCAGCTGTGACAAAGACAGTGTGTTCAAGTGTTCATCTGGAAAAAAACAGAAAATGAGAGTCACAAGAGCACTGAGACATCCTTGTGTCCCAGACAGACTGCAAAGCCCTTTTTAGCAAATTTGCTCCATTGTGTCGTAGAGTCAGCTGGTAGGGCAGGAAACCAGATGGGGAGTAGGACTCAGAGACTTTAATTTCTTCCATTCAATAACCACTTAATTATCCAATATGCCAGTCTGCCAGCTACCTGACTGCTTTTAAGTACTGTGCACTGTGAATCTAGGATGCTGGAGGCAACCCTCCTTCCTCTCTAAATTTTTTTGAAGATGGGAAGGGGAAAAGCAATTTTGATTTTAATCACAGAACATAAGTTTATTTGAATTTTATATTAATCTGAAGTTACAAAGCCATTAATACTTGAAAATACATTGATCTGTCATGGAGGAGGGAGCAGTCAGCAAAAACTCACTGCGTCTTTAATATTCAGAACCTTTCAGAGGGCTGAAAGGATGATGGTGTTTAGTGCTGAGTATTTTCCTGAAACAGTGTTTTGGAAAGATTTGCAAGAGCACAGCTGCTCTGTGAGCAGGGCAGGCACAGGCTCTGCTGTTTGAAGTGGCAGAGCAGCAGATCCCTGGAGTGCAGCCCTGCCCTGACCCCTCCCCAGGGAGCTGGGGCAGAGCTGCCTGAGGGACACCCCTGTCACTGCTGGGTCAGGGAGGGGTGAGGCAGCACAGACTCTAGGGCTCATCAGAAGGCTGAATCTGAGTTTTATTACCCATTTTAGTACCCATTCTTTTATGCATTCTTCATTAGAAACCCATCCTTTTATACATTCCGTGTTAGAACCCCATTCTTTTATACATTCTTAATTAGAACCCCATCCTTTTATACATTCTTCATTAGAAAGCACCTGCTTAGCTGCTGTTCCATTAGGTGTTTGTGCACCCAAAATACCCAACTCCTCTGCAGGCTGAAATGCAGCAGTGCTGGCTCACTGCAGCACCTGGGGGTGGGCAGCAGCTCCGTGCTGAGTCAAAGCGAGAGAATGTGGGCAGAAAATTATCACCTTGCATCAGGAAGGCTGCATTAACACCTCGACTTTCAGCCTTGATGTTTAAAGCCTGTGGGGGCCCTTTTGGAAACTTTCTGTCTTTTTGCTGCTTCAAAAAGAATTCTGCAAGCAGGGGAAACCAGCAGCAAACACTTGGGAAGACATTTGCTTTAGTCAGGGCAAACTTTTCTCCTAAAATGCTGTTACATACCTGTCCTGAACTGTAGGGATAGCCCTGTGACACAGACAGCACTGGCATCTGCAGAGAGTGACAATAAATTTGATTAATAACAAAAATTTACTTCTTCAGAGGTTTATGAAGATATCTCTGCTAAGAAGGACTAAATTAGGATTTCTGGCCAACAAACTCTCCCATAAACATTATTTTCTCCTTTTTTCAGGTCAAGCATAAAACATGATCTAATTAAACTTCAGTGTCCCTTTGGACAAAGGAATTTCAAGCTTTTTATCCCCCCCACAGTGTGTTCTGCTATGACTGTACCAATTTACTGACCCTTAATCCTGTTTCTACCAAGGAGGAAGGAGAGACAATAAACAAAACAATCAAAATTTTTTTTTGGTTCAAAAGAGAGGGGGAAATGTGGGAAATGGATTTGTTGGGAATTCTCAAAGCCTGGCAGAAGGATCACACAGTGTGTGTATCTGTGTGCAAACCTTGAGATAAGAAATGCTGACTCTGAAATGCCATGGAATAGGACAGACACTGCTGAGAGAGAAATGGAACTGGAAACAAGTTTCAAAGAATAGTTTTATAAATAAGGCTAGATACTTTGGAGAAATAGAACTGTGAAAGATGCATTGGAGTAGGACCCATGAGGGGTAATTTTAGATGATTTGTTTTAAGGCATTTACAGCATGGGGTGGCTAAAGATAATAGGCCAAGAAACACTTATAGTGTATTGTAATTATAATTACAATATAATTATAATTATATTGTTGCCTTCTAATTATAATACTGTAAATTATAACATCTGTATTGTCTCATCCTTCTCATGAGACTGAAAATGGGATAAAAGTTTCTAAAATATCTCTCAGTTGCCCCATTTCTGGGTCAGAAAAGGGATTAATCTGACAAGAAGACAGAGGACACGAGGCAACATTCCTCTGCCTTGTGAAATGTAGTGGAGCACTGCCTGCAGGGCTGGGAGCTGCAGCCCAGTCCTGCTCCCACAGCACCCAGAGCACCTCCAAGCCTGTCCCCAGCCCCAGAAATGCCATTACCACTCTCAGGGTCCTCTCCCTGCAGCTCTCCAAAGCCCTCGTGGCTGGCAGCACAGTGCAGCTCGTCTCTCTTGGCCCAGTAGGTGGACAGGTAGCTGGACTCCTCGCTGTTCTCCATGGTTGCCACCTCCACAACAGCAGATGTGTGCTGCTCAGCTGAGTTCAGAGTGAGCTTCTCAGGGGAGTAATCTGTGATAAGGCACATTTCCAGACCCTGGTCATCTTTGGAGGTCAGCCTGTAGACTGAGGGAGATGGAGTAATTTCTGCAAAGTGGAGAAGAGAAGATTTAGGTCAGATCACACATCCATAGTTCCTGCAGTCTTGCATACAGCCACTTGGAAATGCAGGTTTCTCCATTATTCCAGTGGGAAGTTGCCTGATCATTGGGATCTTGTGCCAGGACACCTTTAGAAAACTAAAGCATCTACAGCAGATGATACAGAAGCTATTTGTGTTGACTTCTGTTGTGTGTGAGGCACAGAGTGGCCAGGCAGAATCCCTGGAGCATCTGGAAAGGCTGGTGGACATACCTAACCCAGCCATTCCTCTTGGGGACAACTGCTGGACTCTGTCACTGTGGCTGGGGGCAGCCAGGGTGTGTGTGACAGCACCTGAGCAGCCTGGCCAGCAGCAGGTGTCCCGTGGCTGGAACATGGTCTTTTGGGTCTCTCCCAAGCCAAATCATTCTGTGATTTTGTGATTCTTGAAACAATCCAGGCCCATTCTGCCTTTTCTGCAAATGTTTGGTCAAATCCGCCAAATGCAAAAATCCCATTTCCTCCCTGTGTCCCGAGGGCAGTGAATGACCCACCAAACCTTCAGAGCATCCACATTTATCAGCAGTCTGCTGATGGTGCTCCTACAGCAGAGAGCTCAAAAAGCCACTGCCAAGTGGGAACACGGGGCTGCATTCAGGGACAAAAGGGGGAAACAAAAAAATGTTTCATCATGTTCCACCTCCTGTACCAAATTTCTTTACAAAATTTTACCCTGCAGAGAGGGGCTTGGGGCATTAAACGCTGCAGATAGAAGACATCTGATTTAAGACCTCTCTGCTCTCTGTACCAGTCTACTGACCCTTAATCCTGCTTCCACCAAGGAGGAAGGAGAGAGAAAACAGAGGCAACGAGGCAATATTGCCTCACAGCTGGAAAACCCTACACTATCCTGGGAAACCAAGGTTCTCTCCAGAACACATTCTGTAAACCAAGATTAGCTCATCTGGGGAGAACACATTAGAATAGGGAAATGTCACACCATTCATTTAAGCTGCTCATTGGGGAATCTTTGCCAGATATGCTCATTTGCAAGGTCTATAAAATTGCATACAAAATGTACTATGTGTGTGCTTTTCAGAGTATTCCACCTTGGTGAATTATTGCACCTAAGGATCCCTATTAAATACTGAGATAAAAACCCTTTTATCTCTTAACCACGTCTGGCTCTTAATTCAAGGACCAGAGCAAAAGGCATCACATCCACCCAATAAACAAATGATGTACCAGTCCTGGTGTTAATATGGAACAGAAAGCTCAAACTTACTTGGGGTAACAACAAGCTGGGTCCCAGTTCCAAATGTGGGTTTTTTGTATCCCTGGTTGGCACACTGGTGCCAGCCTCTACAAAAATGTGGGCAGGTTTTTGCCCTGCATCCTGGCAGCCAGACCAGAGCAGGGAGTTGACTTCAGGGAGCAGTGATGAAACATGCTGACTTAAGACACTATCAAAGCACCAAATAAATCTACTAGAAAATTATCAGGATCTGAAACATAGGCATCAAATTTAAAAATTGCTCATTCGTTCACTGGAAACAGTTGTGTGGTGTAATATATTTTGGGGCAATACAAGGAATGGATCTGCTTTTCCATCACCTAAAATTCCAGATCATTGAGCCTTGCAGTTGGGGCCACAGCCTTTCAGTCCAGCTTTTCTCCGCAGTATTTGCTACCTGTTGACTTAATCCCTTTTCTGACCCAGAAATGGGGCAGCTGAGAGGTGTTTTAAAAACTTTTATTCTATTTTCATTCTCATGTGAAGGGTGAGACAATACAGATGTTATAATTCACCATCACAATCAGAAGCCAACTATTTCTTAATTACAATGCACTGTAAGTGTTTCTTGGCCTATTAGCTTAAAGCCAATTATCTAAAATTACCCCTCGTGGGTCCTTCTGTAATGCATCTTTCATAGTTCTGTTTCTCCAAAGTATCTAGTTTTATTTGCAAGGCCATCCTTTGAAACTTGTTTCTGGTTCCATTTCTCTCTCAGCAATGTCTGTCCTATCCCATGGCACTTCTGAGCCAGCATTTCTTATCTTAAGGTTTGCACAGAGATGCATACTATGTGTTGGTGTTTCACCACTCACATAGTAAAAAAAATTCTTCTTTAACTCCAGTTTGAATCAATCCTCTTTTAGTTTAAAACCATTACTCTCTGTCCTGTCACTACAGGTTGCTTTCAAAACTTATTCTCCATCTTTCTTATAAGTCTGTAAAGACTTTTAAGTACTGAAAGGCTGAAATAAGGCTCTGTCTGGAGCTTTGTCCAGGCTAGGCCACCCCATCCCTCTCAGTCTGTCCCCACAAGAGAGCTGCTCCATCCCTCTGAGCATTTTTGTGGCCTTCCTGTTAATCCATCCAGCAGGTCCCTGTCTCTCCTGGCACCCCAGAGGTGGGCACAGCTCTGCAGGTGGGGTCTCCTCAGGGCAGAGGGGGAGAATCAATCCCTCAGTCTCCTGGGCAATGCTGCTGGGGATGCAGCCCAGGATGGATTTGGCTTTCTGGGCTGTGGGTGCACATCCCTGGTTCTTGGCCAGCAGTGCAAATATTATAAACACCCTTGCTTCTCAATGCATTTCCAGCTGACTTGTGTAATCCATGACTTTTCTTGAGGCCAGTGCAAGTGGCATGGATAAACCCTTGAGGAGAGAACAAATCCACATGGGTGACTTTGGAGAAGAGCAGAACCAGGCTTTGTCTCAGCTGATCCCAGGAGGGAGGTCAGAGGAGGAGCACTGGGAGCCTGAGCCTGCCAGCTTGGACAGCTGCCCCGAGCCAAATGCCACTGCTTGAGGTGGACTACAATGCCCTTGACAGCTGCCAATCCCCAGATCTTGGTGTGTATTAACCAACTTGCAAATTAGTAAAAACATCAGGGTAAATGTACCTGGCAAAACCAGAAGTCTCGTCCCAGATCCAAATGTGAATTTGTAGTTATATCCAGAGCGACACAATAGCACAGGCCTTTACAATATCCAGAGCAGCACTGAATGGAGCCTTCAGCAATTAAATAATCCACCAAAAGAAATCCTGTTTATCTCTATGAATACAGATCCATTTTCCTGGGATTTTCCAACTATTGACTTTCTTTTCATGTGGTTGCATTTTTGCATTTTGCACTCCCAAACACACTCTTCTTAATATTCCCCCCAATCATATTTGTCCCAACTGAAGGTGCTGGAGGTGCTGCCCAACCAGTGCCGAGCACAGGGGAAGAATCACTGCCCTGGTCCTGCTGGCCACACCATTCCTGATCCAGGCCAGGAGCCATTGGCCTTCTTGGCCACCTGGGCACACGGCTGGCTCATGTCCAGCCTGCTGTCCATCAGTCCCTGCAGGTCCCTTCTGCCTGGCTGCTGTCCAGCCACTCTGTCCCCAGCCTGTTACACTGCAGGGGTAGTTGTGGCCAAAGTGCAGGACCCAGCACTTGGCCTTGTTAAACCTCACCTTGTTGGACTCAGCTCATCTATCCAGCCACTCCAGACCAAAGCCCATTTCTCTGCTCAGTCCCTGGGGATAGCAGCACTGGACTGTGCTCAGCAAAGGTGTCAGAGGTGGGAGGAAGCTCCCCCTCAGTCAGCAGGGAGCAGTTTGGGGTGCCTGCCCCAAAGGCTGCTTGCCTGCCATGGCAAAGGGAAGGGAAGAAGGCCTGGATCAGGGTCCCTGGCACAGGGCACCTTCCCAGCAGCCCAGATCTGCAGCTCCAGGAGGCACCTTGGCAGTGCCAGAGGTGCTGCAGCAGGGAAAGCCTGGCTCTCCATTCCAGCTGGGCCATTGCTGGCACTGCCCAGCCCCAGCCCAGCCCCAGGACAGGATTGCTGGGGCACAGAGATTGCAGCACTCAGGCACTGAGCCCCTGCCTTGGCCACAGGGGATGGAGCCCTGGGGCCAAGGGCAGATGGAGCTGCTGGCACAGAGCACAGCCCTGCCACAATGCCAGAGCTGCCCTTGCTCAGGCACACACAAGCTCTGAGCACAAGTTTATCCATCTGCCTCTCTCTCCTAAACCTCCCCTCTGCTCCTCTGGGCTCAGGCACTCTCAGCATGGCACTGCCATGGCCCCAGCTCCTTGTCTAAAGAGCAAATCCTAAATCCTCCTGCTGGAAATGCTGCCAGAGTCCCTGGAAAAAAGGCTCTGGATGCTGGAACAGAGTAGAGGGCAGGGGCCCCGTGGCAAACCCAAATGCAGGGGACCCCTGGGCCATGGCAGGGCTGCAAACATTGTGCTTCCCAAAGCTGTGTCCCTCCAAACCAGCAAGGGCAAGAGAGAAATGAAGCAATTCCACTTGCCAGGACAAGGGCTTGCTCACCTGGCAGGACTGAAAGCACCGTCCCCTTGCCAAAAATGACTCTGGCTGCCACATTTACACCCTGACACATCCCATTGCAAAAACTCCCCTGCCAGCCCTGCACCTGATCTCAAGCACAAAGCACCTGCAAATGCAGGCACCAGCAAAGCTCCCTGGCACACCAGGCTGCATTCCCTGCACCAGGCAGCATCTGTTCCCCAGTTCCCTTTGCCTTTCCCGATTTGGGGCGGCCAGGAGAGACAAGTCCCAGCCTTGGCAAGGCTTCCCCAGAACCAGGGGGACCTGCTCCTCTGCAGGGACCTCCTGGGCACCCCCAGCTCTGGGTGTGGGGGGTTTCAGTTTGGCTCAGAGATCCGTGGGTGCCCCTGGAGCTGGGCGCACTTTGTGCAAGCCCAAAGCCAGAGCCCCTGGAATTTCAGTGAATTTCCCCCCTCTCAGATCCTCTGCTGGAGGTTCACCTCAGCAGCAATCAATGAAGGAGCCTCTCTGCTCTCCTCCCCATCTGCCCTGCCATTCCCACCAGAGCAGAGCCCACAGGGTGCCCCAGGGCCAGGGAAGGATTTTGGGGAGAGGAGCCCCAGGAAAGCTGAGCACTCACTGGGCTGGATGGACAGGCGGGTCCCCGGGCCAAAGGTCAGCCTGGTGTAGCCTGAATTCACACAGCATTTCCTGCCCTAACAAAAAGCCCAAGGAGCCTCCTCAGAGCAGCAGCTCTGCCCAGCCTTGGTCTGCCTTAGTCCCAGCTTAGTCCCACAGGCTCTCCCTCAACTCCAGTCTGCAGGACTTTGGAATGTTTTGTGTTCTCAGGGAAGGTGTTAGACATGCCATGGAGTTTTAAAATACATATTTATTCAGCTTTAAATATATCTATATTTCTATATATTTTTAGATAATTTATATATTGATAACATATAATATTACACATATATATAATATATAATTTTGGAATGTTTTGTGTACTCAGGTCAAGTGCTTTAAAAGCACAGGCCATTGAGCTTTAAAATGCATATTTATTCAGCTTTATATATATATAGCTATATTTTAAAAATAATTTATGTATTTATAACATAGATTATTATATATTTTACAATATATAATTTTGGAGTGTTTTGTGTGGTCAGGACAAGTGCTTGAAAAGTACAGGCCATGGAACTTTAAAATATGCATTTATTCAGCTTTATATATATATATGTATTTTAAATATATTTATATATTTATAATATATAATATTATATATTTTATAATATAGAATTTACATTTACATTACATTATATATAACTTATTATATATTTAAATATATGTATACTTATATTCAGTTTTATATATATCTGATAAACACTGGGCTCTTTAAGAATGGCCATTTTAACAATGGAAGTTGCCTGGCTGGAACAGAAAGAAAATTCACTGTACCTTATCCCCATGTTAATTGTTCTGGATGCTTAAACAGACTGCAGCAATTAAAAATAATTGCAATAATTAATTAATAATTAAAAAGCCTGGACAGAGCTGGGCAAACACAAATCCTTTGTGTCTCTATCCCACACCTCTGATTGCTCTGGATGATCTGAAGGTGCAGAGGAGCAGGAATGTGGGAGAGATTTTATAGTGAGTTCTGTGGGCCAGACAGAAGATGGATAAGAGGATCCATGTTCACCCCTGCAAGAATTTCCTACCAAAGTCATTGATACAGAAACCAAGAAAGAAGGAAGGATAAATAAGAGAAACCTGCACCTGCCTATTCCAATCAGCATTTGTTTGTCTCTGGTGACAAAGGAATAAAGTGTAAATTTATGAGTTTTGTAAGAATGTATACAAACACGCAGGCTATAATGAAAACAGTTTGAAGCCTTCTGGAAATGGAGAGTGTTGCTTGGTATTGCAGCAGCAGCAGCAGCAGCAGCCGAGGTCCCTGGCAGGAGCTGCAGTTTGTCCCTGGCCCAGCTGGAGTTGGGCTGTGCTGGGAACACCCAAAGTGAGAAACTCCTGAGGAACCCAGGGCTCAGAGACCTCTCAGCTGCCCTGGGCTCCTGCTGGGAGTACAGGGATGAGCCCTGGGACGAGCCCTGGGACAGGAGATGCCCCTGGCCTCGGGAACTGCAGCTCCGAGAGGAGGCAGAGAGAAAAGCTCAGGGCTTCCTTTCTCAGGCACTTTGCAAAATCCCTGTCCTTTCCTGCCACTGAGACTTCCCAGCTCAGGGCCCAAAGCGCTGCCTCTTGCTCTGCTGGGAAACCAACTCTGGCCAGGGCTTCTCCAGCCCAGCACCAAGGGCTCCTTTCTTTCCCTGCCAGCTCAGCTCCCCTTTCCTCTCCTGGCTTCTGCTCCTGGGCTGCAGCTGCTGGAGCACAGTCCCCAGACACAATTGTTGGGTGAAATTGCACCCAAATTTCTCCACAAAGCCTCTGCACTGCTCTTGCTGCAGCTGGAGCTCAGCTCTGTCTGTGCTGGGTCCAGCTTGGCTCAGAGGGGAGACAACTCACCTGGGGCAATGACAAGCCTGGTTCCATGCCCAAAAGTCACTTTTCCCCAGTCTCCAGAGCTCACACAGTGTGACAGCTCATTACAAAATGGGTCTCTCCATACAGCCCCTCAGGGGCTGCTGCAGGGCCGGGATCCTCTCAGCCCTGGAGCTGCCCCTGCAAGAGGCTCTGAGCACCCACACAGATTTCCAGAATCTCCCCTGGCCTCTCCTGGCCCAAAGCCCATTTCTCTGCTCAGTCCCTGGGGATAGCAGCACTGGACTGTGCTCAGCAAAGGTGTCAGAGGTGGGAGGAAGCTCCCCCTCAGTCAGCAGGGAGCAGTTTGGGGTGCCTGCCCCAAAGGCTGCTTGCCTGCCATGGCAAAGGGAAGGGAAGAAGGCCCTGGGGGCAGCCTGGATCAGGGTCCCTGGCACAGGGCACCTTCCCAGCAGCCCAGATCTGCAGCTCCAGGAGGCACCTTGGCAGTGCCAGAGGTGCTGCAGCAGGCAAAGCCTGGCTCTCCATTCCAGCTGGGCCATTGCTGGCACTGCCCAGCCCCAGCCCAGCCCCAGGACAGGATTGCTGGGGCAGAGAGATTGCAGCACTCAGGCACTGAGCCCCTGCCTTGGCCACAGGGGATGGAGCCCTGGGGCCAAGGGCAGCTGGAGCTGCTGGCACAGAGCACAGCCCTGCCACAATGCCAGAGCTGCCCTTGCTCGGGCACACACAAGCTCTGAGCACAAGTTTATCCATCTGCCTCTCTCCCCTAAACCTCCCCTCTGCTCCTCTGGGCTCAGGCACTCTCAGCATGGCACTGCCATGGCCCCAGCTCCTTGTCTAAAGAGCAAATCCTAAATCCTCCTGCTGGAAATGCTGCCAGAGTCCCTGGAAAAAAGGCTCTGGATGCTGGAACAGAGCAGAGGGCAGGGGCCCCGTGGCAAACCCAAATGCAGGGGACCCCTGGGTCATGGCAGGGCTGCAAACATTGTGCTTCCCAAAGCTGTGCCCCTCCAAACCAGCAAGGGCAAGAGAGAAATGAAGCAATTCCACTTGCCAGGACAAGGGCTTGCTCACCTGGCAGGACTGAAAGCACCGTCCCCTTGCCAAAAATGACTCTGGTTGCCATATTCACACCCTGACACATCCCATTGCAAAAACTCCCCTGCCAGCCCTGCACCTGATCTCAAGCACAAAGCACCTGCAAATGCAGGCACCAGCAAAGCTCCCTGACATACCAGGCTGCATTCCCTGCACCAGGCAGCATCTGTTCCCCAGCTGCTGCCTGAGAAGCAGCAGTTTCCTTTGCCTTTCCCGATTTGGGGCAGGCAGGAGAGACAAGTCCCAGCCTTGGCAAGGCTTTCCCAGAAAGCTGCTCACTCACTGGGCTGGATGGACAGGCGGGTCCCCGAGCCAAAGGTCACCTTGTCGTAGCCAGATCCAAAGTCACACAGCATTTCCTCTCCTAACAAAAACCTTCCCCAGCACCTGGCACACTGCTCATCCCCAGCCCAGCAGACACTGCTGAGTGCCAGGAGGATGCAGCCACAGCCTGAAGGGCAGAACTGCCATGGTCTTATTGCAGCATCAAGGGCACTGTTGGACCTACAAGGACAAGCCCCTGTCTGAGTTCAGCCCTGACCCGAGCAGCCCCTGGCTGCTGCTCCTGCTCTGGGCTAAAGGAGTGGGTATCTCATGCTGGTTCCATCTCACAGGCTGCTCTGCATCATCTGCAGTAAATGAAATGCCAGCTGAAACCTGCCTCCCCTGACAAAGGGGCTCAGACACAAGGAGCATGTGTAGAACACTCTGCAGTGGACACTCAAGGACTCTGGACAAAGGACACAAGAAAGCTGCTCACTCACTGGGCTGGATGGACAGGCTGGTCCCTGAGCCAAAGGTCAGCTTGCCGTAGCCAGAGCCTGAATCACACAGCATTTCCTGCCCTAACAAAAAGCCCAGCCAGCCCCTGCAGAGCAGCAGCTCTTCCCCAGCCTTTGCCCAGCCATGGCCTGGCTCAGAGGGGCAGCAGAGGGGACACAGAGCCTTGCCCTGGCTCCTGTGCCTGCCTGGGCTGCAGTGGCACAGCGCAGCCTGGCCAGGCCCAGCTGGGCCATGGGAGCTGGTGTGGGGCCACTGTGTGCATCCCAAAGTCCTCCCAGAGGCACAGGCAGAGCAAGGAGGCTTGCTTTGGACACTCCCTGAAAGCAAAGTCCCCCCAGGCTGGGGACACACAGGGATGGCCAAATTCCCAGCCAGGCTGCTGCTCTCAGGCAGCCAAGGAATGAGTTCAAGCACAGCAGAAAGCACAGAAAGCACAGCGGCAGGACTGCACTTACGTGGCCAAACAGTGAGTCTGGTTCCAGAGCCAAAGGTGGGTGCATAAGCACCTGATGCTGAGCTCACACAGCATTTCCTCTCCTAACAAAAACCTTCCCCACCTCCTAGCAGCACTGGGCACAGTGTATTGTATTTTTTCATCGATCTAAGCTCTTTCTAAGGCTGCAGAGTGGCAATGACTCTAGAAAGGGATGCAAAGCCAAGTCTCAGAAGGCAGCTCTCTCTAATCTTCTGGGTAAACAAAGGCTATTCATGTGTGTTCATCTCAAATACATTCCCCAGGAGGTTCCTCTAACTGAGGTGCTCCACAGCACAAACACATTCACTGATTTTAGCACAGCAGCACTTCCAGAGCTGTTCCATTGACAGCAGCCTAGCAAAGAGCTGGAAGCAAATTGCTCAGAATGTGCTCTTTCCCCCCATGCCCTCTTTCCTTCGAGTTGTGAAGAAGCTTTTCCCTCTGCATTCTAAAAAAAAACCCTATAAGGTTCAGGCTGTCCTTGGGGAGGAGATACCTACTGGGCTTTACCAGCAGCCTTGTTCCACTTCCAAAGGTCAGTCTGTCTGCATATCCTGAGTACACACAGTCAAACACTCCCTTACAAAAACCCCTGTGCTCTCCTGCACATTTCAGCTTCCAGGGCAGCAGACTCTATTGTCATCAACATAAAACTTGGTGTGCAAAATGCCTGTTAGGGATCCCCAACAAATGAAGGCTGGGGTGCCTCTTCTCTGTTCCCTTGCAGGTTTTGTGTCAATGATTTTTACAGGTCAAGAATGATGAAGTGCCCCGATTGTGGGAGGCTTTGTCATAGCCAGGAATCAATTAAGACCCTCCCTACAGAAATCCTAGAGTTGAAAATCCATTTATTTTAAAATAATGGATTTATTTATCCAATAAATTCATAATAATTAATGGAATTATTTATCCATTTATCTTGAAATAAATGGTTTTATTTTTCAAAAAAATCCATTATTTTGAAAGCTGTGCTGTGAAAAGACAGGCATTTCCAGGAGCTCTGCACTCCCCAGTGCTGAGTGGTTTTGCAGGGGAAGATGTGACTGGGGACAATATCTGTCAAGGACACCTGGCTCAGTATTTCACATTAGCAGAACTTCTGCAGGCTTTTCTATACTGTTAACACGTCTTAAAAAATGTTTTTTATAGGACAGAGACTTGCCAGTTCTCTGAAGAGCCATCGTCTCCTTTCCTGCACATGGAATTGCACATGGGGAGAGACCTTGTGGTGCTCTTCAAAAGGGATAAATGTGAAAAGCACAAGGAAAATCATTCTTTTACACTGCCTGCAGTGTCTCCTCCTACCAAGGAATACCATGAAGATCAAGCAACTTGGGAATTGAGACAGCTCTGTAGTTGGGTGCAATATTTGTCATCTGTCTGGCACTGCACACTGATTGACATGATTTCCATGGGGCTGGGAATTTAGTCTTTGCATCCTTTGTGTGAGTGGAAACTCACTGTAATTCCTGGAAGGACTCCTCTCATAACAGCTACACTCCATGAACTCTCAGAGTTTACAAAAAAACCCCCAGACTTCTTTTTGCTGCTCTGTTTCCACTGAATCTTCCAGCCACACTCATTTCAGCCCCAGAAGCAGCAGATATGGAAGGAGATTCCCTTTCCTCTCCCAGGGTAATTACACACTATCAATTACAAGCACCTGATTCTCCAATACTTCTCCAAACACTCTTGTTCAGGTCATGCACTTACTTGGTTTAACACTGAGCCTCGTTCCTTTGCCAAACTGCAACTTTCCAAAGTTGCCTCCTGAATTCACACATCATTCAATTCCTTTGCAAAAACCCTTTCCATTCTGCAAATGCACACAAACCAGGAAAACTCCTGCTCTGTGATGGCTTCTGGACAGGAGTGAACTCAGATAATCCCCTCCCAGACTGACTGAACCTGGCAAAGACAGTCTAGGTATATATTTGACATTCAATAAAACATTTCCATTCTGTAAGCTAAACTAAATCTTATCATACATGGCAGTATTTGATACTTTTCTGCTCACTTCAGTATATATTTTGGGTCTGTAAAAGCAATCAAGTTTTCTATTTCACTTTTTTTTTTTCCCATTTAAGATATTTCATAGGTACAAAAAGACAGTATTTAGTATTGCAACATTTCTCTGCAACCATTATTGTGTCAATATATCAATTATAAAGGAACAAAAAAGATTTGTATCAATCATTCCATGCCAATGCCCTGGTAGCACAGGACATTTGAGAAGGGTTAAGAAAAGCCAATAATGAAAAGGTTTTCAGTCTTATGGACACTCAGCAGAACAGAGATAAGATTTCCTAACAAATTAAATATTTAGACAAATCAAACAAACTTAAATATTTAGAAAAACATTACACAGAAGTGTAATTAATAAATTATCCATCTTCACTTACTTGGTTTTACAATAATTCTTGTTCCTTGTCTAAAAGTTATTTTCCCAATGTTTCCTGTGTTCGCACAGCCAGAAAGTGCTTTGCAAAAACCATCCAAAGTAATATGTTTGCCTTTTTAACTCCTCCTTTCCTAGAAGAGAAGCCAACTAAACAAAACTGGGAGTTGGAAATGATAATGTCCATAATTTACTACGGAATGAGACTCATGGCTTAGCTAGAGACATCACCATCAACCTGTTACACCCAGTTGTATGGAGCCCTTCCTTTTCTTTCTCCTTTAAACTGGAAACTGATTATTTTTTTACCTAGTGGTAATTATCACTCCATCTTAACTGTATGTCTACTTTCAGCCATAAAAACAATTACAAGGCAATCCTTCATGAAGAAAAAAAAATACCAATTTTTTTTTTTTTCATTAGCTTGTTTTCATTTGAGAAGGTGAATTACCAGTTTCTGGGAAAACTTAGAATAATGATGTGTGCAGTAATTAAAACCTTAATGGGCTGAGTTTCTACTGGTACCTCATTTGCTGGCAAACATATCTGGCTTAAAATGAAAAGAAGTTGCTCCTGGTGAGCATTGGCAAAACACACTGCAGCAGTGAGGTTTTGCTCTTCCTTCTGTTAAAGGCTTGTACCACATCCAATCTCACAGGCAGGAATAGTCTCTTCCAAAACACTGAGCCACTCTAGTTGAAATGAAAGCTGCTTTGCATTTATTTCACCTGCAGATAAATGAAAACTGGTATTTCTAAAACCACTAAGTTCTCCCCTGCTCCTACTGATAGTCTACCTTGGGATGAAAAGCCATGTAGACTGATATTTTCTGAACACTAAAATTGCAGGCTGCGAAAAGAAAGATGCTATAGAAAACTTGCTGGAAGATGAAGACACTCAAAAAAATTTCCATCAATAGATTTCAGTGATCAAGGTCAGGTAAGGATATGTAAAAATTCTTCACAGCCTTTGCTATTCCAGTGATTTTAAATCCTATGTTAGATATAAATTAAACATCAAATTTCTGGAATATTGAAATATTAGTATTCACATAGCATTCCCCACTTCAATTCTGGAATCTTAGGATAAGAAAATTCCCAAATCATCAGTTAATCTCCATAAGGACCTAGGACTGAACATCTTTGCCCATATCTACCTGCCTGCAATCCTCAGAAACACAGACACTTCTTTCCTACAGCCTCTCATGATTCTTTCTGGCTTTACTTTATTTAAGCTCTTGATTTTCACCTCCAGAGTTACACCTTGGAAAATGTTTACAAAATCCTGGCCATGGAAATTTATGATCTATGACAGACTTTCCCTTTACTTATTAAAAAGGAGTAATTATCAAATGCAGTTTTTAATTTCTAAAGGTAAAACTTATATAAACCTTGATTTGTAAAGAAACTGACCCTCTGAAGTACATGTTCATGGAAATGAGGTATCTTGAAAGACCTGAGCTGTGGCTCAGACTCTCAGCAGAGAGTCACGACTTTTGTCAGTTAAATAAGTAAGAAGTATGTAAAATAGTATAGTATCTCTTTAAATAGTATATTAATGCAATATAATATAGTTTTTATAAAGCTATCCTTCAGCCTTCTGATCTGGAGCCAGACATCATCATTTCTTCTCACAATCCAGGGTTCACTGCATTTTTACTATAGCCAAAACCTCTTGGGATGGCAGATTTGACCTTGAATATCTTGCTGAAAGGGAGTCAACCAGACTCACAAGTCTGACAGTCTCAAGATAAATATTCACTTATTCTATATCTGAAAGGTGACACATCCACTTACTCTTGGTATTGGAAAGATTGTCATTTAGGAAAAAAGATTATCTTTAACCCCCTGAATCACAGATACATAGAATGGTTTGGGTTGAAATGGACCTTAAAGGTCATCTCATTCCAACCCCCTGCCATGGGCAGGGATGTCACTCACTAGATCAGGTTCCTCAAAGCCCATCCAACCTGCCATGGCCAAAGCTCATCTCAATATTTGTCCTGGGTTGTAAAATATCATTTGGGGGTATTCTATTTTCCATCTGTTAGAGGTGGGGCAGTTATCCTCTGTTCATTGGGCAGTTTTCTTTATCTCTTCCACAACCAATCCTCCCTCCAGGAGATCTCTTCTGTTCATGGCCATTGTCACTGAATGGCTGATAAAATTCCATCATCCCACTGGGAGATGTTCCGCCCAAAGAGAAGAGCCAAACACTCCTACCTGGATATAATCTGAGATTTAGAATACCAGAAATGGTATTTTCCCACTAAATTCCCAGAAGAACAGCCTTGTTCTCCACTAATTTCCCAAAAAAAGACCACCACCACTAGACTTTCAGAGTAAAATGCCATCCTTCTACAAGATTAACTACTTCAGCAGAGCCACACCTGTCACTCCAAGAAGATTACAACCACCATTTAATAAGACTACTACCACCACCTTGACCCATGGGGTGTCAAGTCATATTCTGACTCTGTCAATAGGGGGTTTTGTTTGTTTGGTTTTTTGTTTGTTTGTACTATTACATTTGTATTTTTAGCTTTCCTAATAAAAAACTGTAATTCCTATTCCTATATCTTTACCTGAAAGCCTTTTAATTTCAAAATTATAAAAAGTCAAAAAGAAGGAATTTGTATTTTCCATTCCAAGAGAGAGGCTCCTGCCTTCCTTAAACAGACACCTGCCTGTTCAAACCAAGACAGTATTATAAAGTTCAGTTTTTGATAAATTTCTGGCACTTACTTGGATAAACAGAGAGTTTTGTCCCTTTTCCAAAAGTCAGCTTCTCGTAGCTACCTCTGGAGTTTCACTGCGACAAAGAGCTTTACTAAAACTGCTGGCAGTTCTTACTTCTGAGTAAAAGGAGATTTTCAGCTTTGATGTGCGCTCAAAGATCTCTCATGGTGTTTCTTCTCAAGCTTCCTAGGTCAAAATCTGACCTGGGGAAGGTGACAAGGTCTGGAGAAGGAGGTTGGAGTGAGGTGGTCTTTAAGGTCTCTTCCAACCCAAACCATTCTGTGATTGAAATGCTTGAAAAAAATCCTCATGACAATTCCATACAGTGAATCCAGAGCTGTGGGATCCTATCTCACCAGCCCAGCTCTATTACAAATTGTGGTCTATCCTCCTGTCATAGCAGCAACTGTAGAAATCACAATAATTAATTGTGAATGTGAAGATGAACAAGAAAAAGCAAGACAGGAGCAAAATTTTCCTACAGCACTTTGTACATTCACCTCAGTTGGTGCTTATCTTATTGCGGCATACACCAGCCTGCAACATCAGGCATCTCACATCAAAGCTGTCTAAACTCCTCATCCAAGTGTCCCCATCCCCTGAACAGCACCAAAACGATGATGAAGCCTTAAGGATTTATTCCTCTCTAAGATATGAATCTGCCTTTGTTCTCACATGTCCAGTTTTGGGGGAAAAGAACCTCAAACCAAACATTGAAACAGTAAACCCCAAAACAAACCAAACCAAACAACAACAAAACCACAAACACTTCTATAATCTTCTTGTATAACTAAAATTATAGACAGGGTGTTTACAGAGCAACTCCTCTATTTCTGCCTCTATTTGCATTCCAACAAATGCAAAGAGATTTCTAGAAACTGGCACTGCAGCCCCCAAATTCAGTATTTTCTTTTTCTTGCCTACACAAGACCAGCTACACATCAGTAACTCTGATAACTTACATGCAAACAGAAGAGTGGGATATACTAAAAAAATTCTTTGTCCTTCACATTGTTTTTTTTCCTTATTCCTCTTCTATTATACTCATTGGATTTACCTTCAGAGCAGTCCTTGTCCCAAAGCTGAGTGCATTGCCATTTCCAACATACCCACTGCTGTGGAAGTTATCACAGTTGTTTTTTTTCCACTCTTTCTTACCCATCTGCATTTTCTGTTCTGAGTGATATCCCTGGGAAGATGCCCCATTGCTATATTAGACCAAAGCTTTGAAAGCAATTGCTGCAAGCAGAATTTTACGGATTATCCTCATTTTACTTCCCCAAACTGCCTGCTGTAGTTGGCAGAGAAATGATTTGTGCTTCTGTCATTTTCTTTTTCCATTTTGGAACTGTAAATGGGAGTAAATGGAAATATCATCCCCACATTCCTCCAGCCAAGGAGGAGCAGCTCACCTGGAACCACTGTCAGCCGAAATCCAGACACAAACTGGAGCGTCTCAATGAGCTCACCCACAGCAGCTCCACACTTTACAAAAACACCTCCTCCCTCCTCTCATGAAATGTAAGGTGTTTCCATTGCACATGATGATTTTTAACTATTCCCTATCACATAAAAGTAATGATAATGTTTGTTTTAAAGTGATTTGAGAATTATATGCAGGGGTTAAATATTTAAAGCCATGAAAATATCAGCAGCTCTAAAACCAGCCACCCTTTTCTTGGTATGGTAACTATGCTAACTGATGTGATTGTGATGAAATCAGTAATTCTGTGCTGGTTTCTGAAATAACTGAATACATGCAGATTTTTCTTCAGAGCAAATAGAAAATTTATTCAACATTTTTAATTTTCCCACTCTATATAGGAGAAAAACATTCTGCATGGATATTCAGGATCAGCTGAAAAAAATCTGGGTATCCCTTCCAGAATAGCTCAGTCCATCACTTCCACTCCAGTCAAGCAGTCTCAAAGTACATTTACTTAAAGTAAATAAGAAAGAGGAATCAATTAGAACCAGCAGTTGATGATATTTTCTTCTTG